>NC_077228.1:171028592-171359388 GCF_027887165.1 Monodelphis domestica
TTCAAAGCATCGCCTTAATTTCAAGACATAAACAAAACCCCTAAAACATTGAAAGTACCTTTCTTTTGTTTTTAAACCATACTTTTGTCTACTTTTCAGTTCTAAGACACAAGTAGAAAGCTCTAGGCAAATTGTGATTAAATGACTTGCCCAGGATCACAGGGCTAGGAAGTTTCTAAGGCCAGATTTGAATTTAGGTCCTCCCAACTCTATACCTAGTTCTCTGTCTACTTTGCTACCTAGCTGCCCTGAGACTACCTTTCAATATTTTTTCTTTGACTATTATTGTAAAGGTAAAAGAGATAATTAATTAGTATTTTATATTTTTATAAGATTGATTAATGCCAATAATTTATATAATTTCCATGGAACAGAACTCAAGTTCTGTCTCTCATCATTATGGATAAGATTTTTATAATAATTTGAATTATGGAAAATATTGTCAGTTATAGAAAATTAATGCACTTTAATAATTTTAACTATTAGTTTCTTATCCATGGATTGTAAATTTGAAAACCTAGGCAACCTATTTTTACTTTGGAAAAGATTTAAAGGTATTGACTTTTGATCTACTGATTTGTTAAATTCTTGAATTTAGTGTTAGTATGATTTTTGTTCATATTAAGTTTTTAGCATACCTTTTTTCTTTATGAAAACATTTGTATGATGTTTTTAATATCACCTTCATTTCCAAATATATTCCTTTCCTTTCTACTACCCAGAGAGCCATTCATCCCTTGTAACAAAGATCAAAAAAAGAAAGCAGATAAAATAACAATTCAGCAAAATGAGTCAACAACTTGCCACCTTTGCAAAGATAGGAAGGAGGAAATTTCTTCTTCAGGGCCAAACTTGGTACTTATAATTTCGCAACAGATAATATGCCTTTTTTTTTTTTTTAAGATTTTAACATATTTAATTGGATAGGCGGGAAGCAAAAATTTTTTTTTTTGTTCAGTGTTACATTTTTCCAGTTTGTAAGCTCCATAAATAATTGTCATTGAAGTGATGCTAGGAAAGGGACAAAAACTTCTTTGCCCTCAAATATTCTCAATGGGGGCTTAGGTAATGCTGTTAGTGGGAGAGTTTAGGTGTAGAGTAAAAAAAAAGAGAGAGAAAGGAAGGAGTATGGAAATGAGGTCCAATGTAATGAACCCTCAGCTGCTTCAAATACCATAGGTTGGATACTCTCCTGTACCATATACAGGACATTGGAATAATAGCACCCTCCATTGGTAATTTCCTAAATAGCACCTCAGTGGTTTAGAAGAATTAAAATTCTTTCAAAAGTAGCTGCTTTTACTAGCTATCCATACCCTTTAGAGTAGATGCCCAACCTAATCAAATATACTTATATGCAAAATGTCCCCCACAATATCAATAAAATCAATATCTTATGTCATCAATTCTCTAATGTTGATAGTTAGGGAGTTGGCCTTGATAAATGATTGTAATATTTTCCCCCTTAGGCAAGTAGTGGAAGATATGCAATCACTAAAAGAATCTGCTTCTCATAGTTCTGTTCCTAGTTTGCAGACCCTACTAGGGAAAAGTTAACACAATAAATTCACATTGGGGGAATGAAAACTAATGTGCCCTAAATTTCCTCGAAATGATTAGGCTGCTAAAGAATCAAGTAACCCTCTTCTTACGGAACTATCTAATCCAGAGGGATTCTTGATAAAACTCAAATATACCTGTGTTCCAGAAGACCCTACTTCAGACCTTTATCACCTCTCATATGAAATGTTCTTATAACTTCCTTTTTTGAACTTACCACATCCATTTTTCCCCTTTCTCTTTTTATATATTGGGTTCCAAATTCTCTCCCTTGATCCCCTCCTCTGTCCACTGAGGAGGTAAGAAATACAATATACATTATATATAATATGGTGTCATGCAAAACATATTTTCACATTAGCCTTGTTTTTAAAAAGGAGCAAGAAAAACAAAGTGAAAAAAAACTAATCTGCACCCAGAGTGCTCATTTCTCTCTGGAGGTGGAATGCATTTTTTATCATTAATTTTTTGAAATTCTGGCAGATAATTGTAGTGATGGGAGTAGTCTTTCACAGTTGATTATCATTATAATGTTTCTGTTACTATGTACAGTATTCTGGTTCTGCTTACTTGACTTTGCATTAATTCATTTAACTAGTTTTTTTCTGAATTCATCCTCTTCATAATTTTTTATAGCATAGTACTAGTTTATCACAATCATTTACTTCAATTTGTTCTGCCATTCCTTAATTGATGGATGGCTTTCTCCTCAATTTCTAATTTTTTGACACCACTAAAAAGTGTTGCTAAAAGTATTTTTGTGTATATAGATCCTTTTCCTCCTTTAATCTTTTTGGGATACACATGTAGTAGTATTGTTCTTATAGCATATTCTTATAGCCCTTTGGAAATAGTTCTAAATTGTTTACTCCAATAGTGCATTAGTGTTCCCTATTTTTCCTTCATTACTACCACATTTGCCACTTTCCTTTTCTGTCAAGTTAGCCAATCTGATAGGTGTGAGGTGCTACCTGAGAGTTGTTTTAATTTACATTTCTCTAATTATTAGTTACTTGGAACATTTTTATAAGACTATTGATCATTTTGATTTCTTTGGAAAACTGTTCATATTCTTTGATGAATTGGTGGGAGAATATCTTATTTTTAGAAATTTGCTTTGGGTCCTTATGTATTTGAGAAATGAGACTTTTATCAGAGAAACTTGCTGTTAACTTTTTCTTTTTTCAAATTTATTTTATTTTAATAATAAATTTCCACATAAGTTTTCTGAAGTATATGATTCATGTCATCTTTCTCCTTATTCCCTATCCCTTCCTGATGTTGACAAGCAATTCCTTCTGGGTTACACATGTATTATCATGAAAAACATTTCCATATTATTCTTTTTTTGGTAAGTAAATAATCTTGTAAACCCAAAATCCCAAATCACATACCCAAATAAATATACCCATGTTTTCTTCTGCATTCCTACTCCAACAGTTATTTCTTTGGAGGTACATAGCATTCTTTATCATAAGTCCCTTGTCCTTGATCATTTTATTGTTATTAGTAGCCAAGTCTATCACATTTGATCATTCCACAATATTGCATTTACTTTGTATAGTGTTCTGATGGTTCTGCTTATTTCACTGTGCGTCAGTTCATGTAGGTCTTTTCAGTTTCTGAAATCATTCTGTTCATCATTCTTTATAGTACAAATACTATCCCATCACCATCATATACCACAATTTGTTCAGCCATTCCCAATTTGAAGGGCATCCTTTTAGTTTCCAATTCTTTACCACCACAAAAAGAGCAGATAAAAATATTTTTGTGCAAACAGGTCCTTTCCCATTTAAAAAAAAAAATCTCTTTGTGATACAGACCTAGTAGTAATATTACTGGATCAAAAGGTATGCATTCTTTTATAGTCATTTGGGCATAACTCCAAATTGCCTTCCAAAATGTTTGGATCAGTTCACAACTTCACTAGCAATGCATTAGTGTTCCAATTTTGCCACATTCCCTCCAGTATTTATTATTTTCCTATACTCTCATATGATAGGTGTGAGGTGATACCTTAGAGTTATTTTAATTTGCATTTATTAAATCAGGAAGGATTTAGAATATTTTTTCATATGATTATTGATAGCTTTGATTTCTTTATCTGAAAACTGCCTATTCATATCCTTTGACCATTTATCAATTGGGGGGGACTTGGATTCTTATAAAATTGACTTAATTCTTTATTTTATAACAGTTAATTTAGTCTTTAGTAATAAAAAGTATTGTAGTTTATGAGGTTTATTAAAGATTATTGGAAATCAAGGATACAAAATAATAAACTACATGCCCATGGCTGATTAGCCAAATTCAGAGCCCCCCCGCACTTAGTTTACTCACTACATCCTTGCAATCGCCAAGTAGAGAGGAAGAGAGAGGCCGAACTTGGCGTTACAGCCAGTTTAAATACAAATTGTGATCTCACTCAGGTTGGGACTCAGGTAAGATTATAGGGAATTCTGAGAAGTACCAAGGACTTCTGGGGATTGAAGTCTGGGGTTCAAATCTCCATTTTTACAATTTGAGAAATTTGTTATAAAATTTTTTTACCGGAATGTTGTTTCCCTTCTAATCTTGGTTGCATTAGTTTTTGTTTATATAAAACTTTTATAATTTCACGTAATCAAAATTATCCATTTTACCTCCTGTGATCTTTTCTTTCTTTTGTTTGGTCATAAACTTCTCCCTTGTCTATAGATCCAGCAGGTAATTTTTCCCATGCTCCTCTGATTTGCTCATGTGATTCCATTCTTTATTTCTAAATCATGTACCCATTTTGACCTTATCTTGGTATATGTTGTAAGATGTTGTTCATTTATGCCTAGTTTCTGCCAGACTGCTTTCCAGTTAATTCTCCTAGATGTTTTTGTCAAATAATGAGCTTTTACTTTTACCATAGTAACTTGGATCTTGTAGTTTATCCAAGAGTAGGTTACTGTGGTCATTTACTTCTATATGTTGTGTTCTTAATCTGTTCCATTGATTCTATTTCTTTACTAATTCCAGATAGTTTTGATGATTAATACTTTGTAGTGTAGTTTGAGAGCTGGTATTGCTTGGCTGCTTTTCTTTACTTTGGTTTAACTTTGTTGATTCCTTTGATTTTCTTAAACTTTTGTTCCTCTAAATGTATTTTTTTCCCTAGTTTTATAAAATAATTAGTTCGTAGTTTGATTGGTATGGCACAGAATAAGTAATGAATTTGGGTAATACTATAATTTTTATTCTATAGGCTTGACCTACACATGAGGTGTTTTCTCCAGTTGTTTAGATTTGTTTTGATGTGAAAAGTATTTTGTAATTTTATTCATATAGTTTACTTCGTCTTGACAGATAAGACTCCCAAGTATTTCATATTGTCTGCAGTTATTTTAAATAGTATTTCTTTTTCTATCTCTTCCTTCAAAGTTTTGTCAGAATTGTGTAGAAATGCTGATGGTTTGTGTGAGTTTATTTTATATCCTATAATTACTAAAGTTATAAATTGTTTCTATTAGTTTTTTAGTTGATTCTATTGGGTTCGCTTAAGTTTTCTATCATATCAGCAAAATGTGATCGTTTTGTTTCCTAGTTGCCTATTGTTGTTCCTTCTATTTATTTTTTTCTTCTATTTTTCTATAGCTAGCATTTTTAGTACAATGTTGAATAATAATGTTGATAATAAACATTTAGCAATCATGCTCTTTTTGAAAAGCCTTTTAACTTATTCCCATTAGAGATGATGCTTGCTTTTGGTTTTAGAAGGACTTTATCATTTTAAGAAAAGCTTCATTTATTCTTATGTTTTGTATTGTTTTAATATGATATGATCAGTTATAGTTTTCCATATGATAAATCAGCCCTACATTCTTGTTATAAATCAAATTTGGTCATAGTCTATGCATTTGTGACATATTTCTATAGTCTCCTTGCTGGCATTTTAGTTAAAATTTTTTGCATCAGTATTCATTGGTGAACACCCTCCCCCCTTTTCTAATTTTATTTTCTACATAAGCAACAAATACTTATTACTATGTTGTTGAAGTTTAGTCATTTCAGTTGTATCTGACCCTTCATGATCCCATTTGGGATTTCCTTGGCAAGGAGTGATTTTCCATATCCTCCAGCTAATTTAATAGATGAGAAATTGAAGCCATTAGGATTAAGTGACTTGGCTTGTGTCACTCACATAGTGGGTAAAAGTCTGAGGCCAGATTTAAACTCAGGAAGGTGAGTCTGCCTGAGTTTAGGCCAGCATTCTATCCACTGTGCCACCTAGCTGCCCTTATTACTGATATTTAGCATTTATGTAACATTTTAAAGTTTTCAAAGTGCTTTATTTTTAATCATCTCAGTTGGTCCACATAGCCACTTTGGCACTATTCCCCATTTTATAGATGGGGAAATTGAGGCAGACAAATGAAGTGACTTGTCCAAGGTTATACATCTAAGTGTCTGAGGAAAGATTTGAACTTGGGTCTTTAGGTTCTAAGTCCAGAATTGTATCCACTATACCACCTATCTATCTCTCAGTAGTTTACTATTAATTTTATTTATTAAGCAGACACTTTTCTGTGTTGAAGATACAGAAAAAGACAGAAACAGTCCTTGTCTACTAGGAGGTCACATTCCAATGCCAACAAACTGTGTCCAAAAAAGATATAAGCAAGATAAATTGGACTTTAAATCAGATTGAAAGCTAAGCTCCTCGAGACCCTTTTAGGAGGTTTCAGAATTAAAAACTATTTTTGGAATAATATTAAGATACTTAAATTTCAAACATAGTGAATATCAAAGTTATAACCCACATTAAGCAAGTTTTTTCCTGAGGTTTTCAAGTAATTTTTTTTTTTAACCCCCAGAAGAGTGGTAAGGGCTAGGCAATGGGGGTCAAGTGACTTGCCCAGGGTCACACAGCTAGGAAGTGGCTGAGGCCAGATTTGAACCTAGGACCTCCCATCTCTAGGCCTGGTTCTCAATCCACTGAGCTACCCAGTTGCCCCCTTTTAAGTAAATTTTAATTTAATTTAAGAGCTTATGTAAAGGTGTCCTGAGACCAAAAAGTTTTAGAACTCTTTTCCTCTAGAGCATATATCAGGATGGGCTTCTTTCTGAACATAGGATTTTAGCTGAAACTTGAAGAAAGCCAAACCTAGAGATAGAGATTAGAAGGGAAAGCATTCTAGGTGTGGAAAGTATCAGGAGATAGACTTGTTCAAGGAACAGCTAAGAGGCCAGTGTGGAGAGAATTTACTTTTGAGAACACTGGAAAGGAAGAAAGAGGATAGATTGTGAAGGCCTTTAATAGCCAAACAGGATTTTATATTTGGTTTTGTAGGTTGTTGATAAGGGGTGGGTTTATATGATGAGATCTGCATTTTAGGAAGGTAGTACTTTGGGAGCTGAGTGGAAGTTGAACTGGAGTGAGGAGAGACTTTGAGGTAGGCAGGGCAATCAGAAGGTTGTTGTACTAATCTTGAGATGAGGTAATGAGATCCCATACCGGAGTGATGATAGTGTCAGAGGAGATGTATAGAAGAGATGTTGTGAAGGTAGAATTGACAGGGCTTGGGAACAGTTTGGATATGGAGCTGGTATGCGTGTAAGAGAGAGTTTAGAACAAAACCCATAATCTGAGTTTGAGTGACTGGAAGGGTGGTAGTTCCCTGAACAATAATAGAGAAGTTAGAAAATGGGGAGGGTTTTGGAGGAAAGATAATAATTCAGTTCTGGACATGTTGAGTTTAAGATGCATTGTGTTACCAAAATAGTCTTCTAAAAGTACAACTATGAATGTTAACTTCCTCAGGAATCTTTGATGGTTCTCTGTTGCTTTTAACATAAACCCCTTTTCAGCCTGGCTCCATTGCATGTTTCCAAATTTATTTTTTATTTTCCAAATTTATTTTATGTTATTCTACTTTATTCTAGCCAAATTGCCCTACTTGCTTTTCCCCAAATTTATTATTTCCTGCCTTCTGCATCTTTGTATGACTCATACCACCATAGTTGAAATGAATTTCCTCCCCATTTTACCATCTTAGAATCTTTCCTTCCTTTATGACTTAGTGCTCAAGTGCTTCCTATTCCTTGAAATCTCTCCTTATTCTCTTAGTTTTCAGTCATTGCTTCCCTCTTCAAATTATTTTATACTTCCTTATCTCTTTACATTTTTATATTTCCCTGTAGAAAGAACTTTTTGAGGGTGAGAATTCATTTCTGACCTTTGTTCTCAGACCCTAACACAGTATCTATTTGAATTAAGAATCATGTGCAGAGCAACTTTGTATAGTGGAAAGAACTGGAGTTGGATTCACAATACCTGGGTTCATTCCAGGCTCTAAGTTTGGAAGTTTGGGTAAGTTACTTTACCTCTGGGCTTCATTTTTTTTTTCCATCTGTAAAATAAGACAATTAAACTAAGATGCCTTCTATTTCATATTCTGTGAATCAGAGAGATAAAAATCCAGATGATTAAACATAGACTGAGAAATAAGCAAGCCACTTAGTTTTAGGATATGATGTATTTGAAATAAAAAATAGTAGTTATTCTTTTGCCCCTAAAATAAATTTATAGGCTATCCTCCCCACCTTGAGAGAGAAAAAGAACAGGAAACCCTTAACTTAAACCCAGATGTTTACAAATAAATACCAGATCCATGTTAGTTTTAGAGATTTTCCTTTTTATTCTTTACCCTCCAATAATAGATATTGAATTTCTTTTTAATAGGGTACTAATTGGAGTTTAGCAGTTTCTGATATCACATCCAATGTTCCTTTAGCTTTTTTTAAAATGCAAGAACATTGATCTTTGTTTAGTTGTAGCTACTTTGTACTTTGACCTGAGCATGAATTCAAGAAATCAAAATGTACTTTTGGGTTTTTTTTGTAACAAATAATCTTTTTTTCAAGTAGAAGATTTAAAGCTGAACCATACTAGAGTAGTAAGCAGGAAAGGTAACTTTAGTACAATTTCTTTTAGATGATACCAGCATGAAAATTGGTGTCATATTGGGCAACTGTGAATTTATTTCTTTTAGTCTAAATGAATGGATTTAATGAATACAATGAATTGTTTTGAAAATCTGATATAATTATAATTTCTCCTTTAATAAACGGTTCTGTGTAGATAAAAAAATCCTACCTTAGCCAATATACTTTGTTAAAAATATAGTTGTTAAAAGAAATGATAGTCTCTGAAGAGCTAGAGTTCATTTGAACCAAGTTTTTAAGACCTAATCTCAGCATAACTTTATTATTTTAAGGTATGCCTAGGATGCTATTCATTCATATGTGTCCCCTACGTAATAAAATATTGTGACAGTTACTTCGCTGGACTTGTAAGCTTTTCAGTATTAACTCCTTCACCTATGCAAATGGTAAACTATCCATGCCTTCTCATCTTTGTGATCCTCATCCATGTTACTCCATAAAGAAGCCTTCCACTGGCATTTTTAATTCTTTTTGCATGCTAAAGCATGCATTGGGGCAGCTGGGTGGCACAGTGGGTAGTGCCAGGCCTCAGGTACTTATTATCTGAATAACCTAAGCAAGTCACTTAACCCAGTTTCTTCAGTTTCCTCATTTGCAAAATGAGCTAGAGGAGGAAATGGCAAGCCACTCCAGTATCTTTGCCAAGAAAACCTCAAATGGGGTCATAAAGAGTTGGCCAGGACTGAACCCAACTTGCTTGTCAGTGTAAGATTATAAACATTTATTAAATACTAAATGCTAGGCATTATACTGAGGCCTGCGGATACTTACATTTGTATCCACAATACAAATGTAAGCAAGACAATCCCTGCCTGGTTTTAAGGAGTTTATATTCTAATAGGGGAATACTACATACAGCCAAGTGCTGGGAGGTTAAGGGGAGCTTTATCTCAGGAGCCTTTATTTTTTTTTTAAACTTTTACCTTCTGTCTTAGAATCAACACTGTTTTGGTTCTAAGGCAGAATAGTGGTAAGAGCTAGGTGATGGGGGTTAAGTGACTTGCCCAGATCACACAGGTAGGAAGTGTCTGAGGCCAGATTTGAACACCAGGACTTCCCATCTCTGGTCCCGACTTCACTCAATCCCCTGAACCACCCAGCTGCTCCTAAACCTTTTTTTTTTTCATTTTATTGATTCAGAAACTAAGGCAAATTAAAGTTAAATGACCTGTCTAGGGTCATATAACTAGGTTACTGAGGATAGGCTTAAGCACTCTTTCCACTGCACCACCTAGTTGGCAGTGATATTTCTGACATGAACATTTTTTACTGTATCTTCTATACCATTTATTTCATGCAAGTCAACATTGTATGCAGTAAAATACCCTGCATCGTTCTAGATCAATTTAGATTTTCAGAATTGTGACTTCCTTAGGATTGCCTCTCCCCTCCCCCACCGTTGTATTATTAAATAATAGTGCTGCTGTTGTTGTTTTTTTAATGGGTTTTGGTAATATGAAGAGTTTGGGATTTGTCTGAAGTGATGAACAGTTGTCAGATTCACTCTATCCAGTTCATCCTTCTTTTCAGTTCTACTTCCAATTCTTTGTCTTGTCTCTAGATTTTTTGGGACTAATTCAGTGGCTTAATCAGTAAACAATGTTATAATTTGAGCTCTGTACATTCTTCATTCATTTGGTTTTTACCATTGATGGAATCCTATATGTCTTCTGAATTTCTTTGTTTTCAGCATAAATTCATCCATAAACTAGAGCTTCTGAGGAATTCTCTGTAAAGAATTCTGCTTTTGAGTAAGACATCCTTCGCGATAGTAAAAACCTTTAAGCAGTCATGTCTCCTTGCTTTATGTTTTACTTAATACTGCTTATTAGAGAATTAGTGAATGAAGTTATTTCTGTGTTTTCATCTAACTAGGTTATTTGTCTCAATAAACATTTACTCAATAAACATTTATTAAGCACCTATTATGTACCTGCCACTTTGCTAAGTACTAGGGTTGTGTACCTCCCAAAAAAGGTAAAAGATAGTCCTTGCCCTCCAAGAGCTTACAGTCTAATGGAGGAAGACAACATGCAAATAAATTCTACAAAGCAAACTATGTAAATAGAGGATATAGAGATAATTAACAGAGCAAAGATTTTGGAATTAAGAGAAGGAATTAAGGGAAGGCTTCCTATAGAATATAGGACTTTTTATAGACCTTGGAAACAGAATAGATATATAGGGAGTGAGATATAGTGAAGAATCCAGGATAACTCCCGTTATGAGCCTGAGGGACAAGGACAGTGATGGTGAATTTTTTAGAGACCATGTGCAGTGCCTGCCCTCTGTCCCCTATCCCCCAGAGACCACATGCTATGCCTCTTCCCCACAACCAAGTGCTGTATGTGCCCTGCTACCTTTCCTCCCCCTTACCCAACGTAGGAGAAGGGAAGAAGTGCTCCCATTGGGCTGCTGGGCAGAGGGGTAAGTGATGTAAAAAATGTCAAGCATGGTGGAGAAGGGTACGGTAGCAGCTCCCTGACCCCCTCTGCCTTTCTAATAATAAACTCTGGTGGATGATATTGTGGTGCTCACATAGTGTGAGCACATAGTGTGCCCTCTCTGGCATATGTGCCATAGGTTTGCCATCATGGGACTAAGAGATTTGTGTTGTCCTCTAGCGGGACGTGTAGGAGTGGGGGAGGGAGTAGAGGGAGATGGTTAATATTGCTTATTAGAGAGTAATTGAACAAGATTATCTCTGTGATTGCACACATCAAGAACTTCTAATGACCTTAAGAAAATGCCATCTAATATGTTTCAGATCCTAATAAAAGAGTAAAACCAAACTTTTGACCATAAATGTAGAAACTAACTAGTTTCAAAATGTACAAGACTAAAGTAGTTTCTTATTGCTCTAAATATGATGACCAAATAGATTTAACTTCCATTAACTTCAAATATAATAGTTCAAAATATTTGAGTTTATGGTTTTGATTCTATTCACATTTTTGTTAATAATAAACCATCTAGGGGGCAGCTGGGTTGCTCAGTGGATTGAGAGTCAAGCCCAGAGATGGGAGGTCCTGGGTTCAAATCTTACCTCAGACACTTCCTACCTGTGTGATCCTGGGCAAGTCACTTAACCCCCATTGCCTTAGAACCAATACACAGTACTGATTCTAAGATGGAAGGTAAGGGTTTTTAAAATAATAATAATAACAATAATAATAAATCATCTAATTGGTTGGACACAGCAGCTGCTTCAAATTATATAATAATTTGAATATTTTTAAGCTTTAAAAATTTCAGTTGGTAGTCCTTTCATGGTTATAGGGCAAGGAATCATTTTGATCTTGTGCTTTTCATTGAGAGAAGAAGGTCATGTCTCATATCCTTTTGAAAGTAATACCTATTTTTTTTAAAAAATCCCTTACCTTCTGTCTTGGAATCAGTACTGTGTATTGGTTCCAAGGCAGAGGAGAGTGGTAAGGGCTAGGCAATGGGGGTCAAGTGACTTGCCCAGGGTCACACAGCTGGGAAGTGTCTGAGGTCAGATTTGAACCTAGGACCTCCCATCTCTAGGCCTGGCTCTCAATCCACCAAGCTACCCAGCTGTCCCCTGTAAGTAATATCTAGAACAGTGGCTCCCAAGCCCAATTTTTCTATTACATGGAATATTTCCAGTTATCTCAAGTAGAATTTTGAATTTAATTTAAAAATTCAATGTTCTATTTCTGAATCAGCCACCAAGTAGCCATGTGCATTTGGAGATACTATAACATCACAGGAATGGGCTAGATATTTTCTGTTCATCCCAGCTCTAAACTTTTTTAGTTCAGTCTAACCCTTGATCTAAGTATAGCACAAAATTAAATAGTGACTGAGAGTCATTCATAATCCCACAAATATTAAAATAAGTACCTTGTGCAGAACCTAGTTAAACTTTATTATTCATGATTATATGGTTGCATTTTCTCTTTTGCCTCTTTATTATCACTATAATCATTACCTCTTAAATTCTTTAGTTTAATTAGTCCTTTGGTTAAAGTATATTACAAAATTAAATTGTGACCAGGGGTCATCTATAGTTTCTCAAAAATTGAAAGTAACTACCTTATATAGAAACTCTAAGCTTTTTTAAAAATTCCTGAATATTTGTTTACATTTTCTCTTTTGCTTTTTTCTCATTGGTGTCATAACAAAGCAATTATTGAGCACCTGGTCTTTATGCATAATGCTGTTTCAGACATTATAGGGTGACAAAAATAAGATATAGAAAATAAAATATAGGAGAGGAAATTTCTGGTAGAGTTGAAGTTTGCTTTTTAGCAATACTAATATATAAACTTTAAAGTTAGGAAGGACTATTTAAAATAGTTTCCCTTGCATTAAACTTGCAAGAACAGAAAATTTTCTGATTTATTATTATTGATAGGTGCCCTTGTCTTTACATGGCCTTATGGGATATCCTTTATATGATATTATGTGGAATCCCTTAGTTCTTTTAATACAAAACAATCTATAATGGGTCTTTCTCCGTTCCTTTTTTTCTCTCCTCTCCTCTCTTCCTTTCTCTTCCTTTCTCTTTTTGTCTGAAGAATGTGTATGTGTGTGTATGTGTAAAATATCTTTATAGTTTAGTAAAATGCTTGTTAATAGATTTGATTGTAAGTAGAATGAATAGCATATATTGGACCAAGAGAGAATTAAGTAGGAATTTTCAGGCAGGAATTTGGATTGTGAACTTTACGGTCCCTTTGAACTTTAGAATTTTATGAATGTAATTTCCATGTGAAAAAGATGGATAGGTTCTTGAGGACACAGCTCTGGAACAGCAGGTGGCATTATAGAGCAGGTTTGAGGGTAAGGTGCAATGATAGCTTCTTTATTGATCTAATGAAAAGAAGATAGAAATATAGTTATTTAGTGTGTCCAGGACACAGATATATACATTCTGTAAGAGCCATGTGATTTAGTCATCTCAATTTATTTTTTGGAGAAAAACAAAAACTTAGATGATTAATAATAATTTTGCTTATATGTATGTTGAAAAGTAGGAAAATATTGAAGGTCTCAGCAAGTAAAGGACACGCTGCCTTTCCTTAAAAAATTACAGAATTATTTTTCTCTAACAATTTCCTAGTGGCGGTAGAAAAAGAGAACAAGTCTGTTGTTCCACTAGTAACATCTTTAAGTAGAATGGCATTTTGCATATTACTCTGGTTGCCTTCAAACCCTTCGGAATAAATATGGATCTGCTTTCAAGCTACATTTATTATGCACTTAAATAAAACCCTAGTTTTGCTGTATTATCTGAAATGAGAAAATGCAGATAATTAGATACAAGTTAATGGCTTAAAAATTATGATAATTAATTAGTAAGAGTTCTAATAGCAACCATTACTGAACTGTGAAATTGATTTTATATCTAATATTGTTCTGGATTTCTGTAACAAGGCAGAGTTCAAGTCTTACGTATATACTTTGCCTTGATTTTTAAAAACAGTTTTAAGCCTAGTATATATTTCCTGCTACTTTCTTAGGAAGTTTAAACACAGAAGGAGTACTAAAGCATTTTTTCATTCAAGCACAGATGGTAGATATATGCAGTGAAATATTCTAGCTATTTATAGTCTAGCTACATTGAATTGCTAACATCTGAAAGTGTGTATGGAAACAGAAAGGTGACAGTAACAGTCTTAAGTTTTCAACAATATTGTTTGTGCTTAAGACAATGAAACAAGATGGAACCTGCCTCTGGACTCCACCTCTTCATTTCTGTACAAAATTGCTGAGCATAGTTATTTTGTAGCTCCTTGTAACTGTCCTTGGTTGTATAGGTAGGTTACTGAAAACTGCCAGTGAAATTGCAGCCAAATACTGAAAATTTTCTATGAAAAGGTGGAGTAACTTGGCAACAGCTTTTCATTTTAGGTGTTTGCTGCCAGCATCAATTTAGAAAGAATGCATACAGGATCATTTCTTCTCGTTTTGGAAATTCAAAGTAAATGCATATTGTGTGCTTTGTACATCTGTTATTTTTCATCATTGCCTCTGGTCAAAGAGGAAGAAATTGACACTTTACCTCCCTTCCTTTTTTTAAAACTCATTTCTTTCTCAAAATGATGTAAGTTGATTTTTCAGTAACATTCAAGAAACTAGCATGGTAAAGTAGATACAGAGAATTGTTCTAAGAGGAAGTGATAATAATACTAACAGATCTCTTTTATGTAGCACTTTATAGTTTACAAAGCATAAAAGATATATCTAAAATATATAACTTACTATTAGAGAAAAACATTCTCTTTGGCCCAAGTTAGAGATTCTTGTCAGTTTGGTTGTATTCTATATATTATATTTATCTGCTAAAATTATTGTCACTAAATTATCATTTAAAACAATTTCTAGTTTACCACTCAAAGGGGGTAGAATAGGAATAGGAGTCAGGAGATTGACTTGGTTATTCCAGTGACTAGTTTTGGGATCTCGAGTCATTTTTGTTTTCTGGTCCTCAGTGTCCTCGTCTGCACACTGAAGGGATAATTGATTTTAGTGATCTGTAAGGGCCATTCAAGTTTCAGAACTATTTCTACTAAATTTTGTACATATATACGTACATTCACATAGATCCTTGAGATCAGGAATTGTGTCCTTTTTATCTTGTAACATGAAAGTCTTGTGCTTATAGTAGGAACATAACTTAATGGCTTTTCTACATTGCATGCAGAGAAGCAATAACCAAGTTTCATCTTTCACCTCTCCCTAGTTCTTATATTGTACACATTTTCTCTTTACACTAGGTCCTTCTTAGAAGTAGAGTCCTTTTGACAGTGATATTTTAATACAAAACAATATAGAATGGAACCACTCAAAACATTTAATTATATATAATATACATATATTATTTAATTATACTTATGTCATAATAATTTATTTATAAATATGAAGAATGAAACAGCCTCTACTTGGAAGAAGCTGTCATTCTACTGGGGTGGGAGAAGGGGAGACAAGCAATTTTATAACTATGTATAAAAATATAAGACAAACTTCCCTTTTTTTAGACTTTATCTTGACACCAGTGCTTTTAGTGAATTTCTATCAAGCCCAAGGATGTCTAATCATAGCCTGCTATCCTAGTCTTGTGTAGATATTTTCTGGTTGAGTATTTACCATTTAGCTCTTAAGTTTGAGCCAAGGTAAAGCCTAGGAAAAGGTCTTTGCCGTTAAACCTTAATAAAAAATAGATTCTCTGAAATGAGCATCATGGAATCATAGAACCTTAAGAGTTGGAAGAGAGCTTTAAGTTGGACTTTTCTTTCTGCACAATAACCCCAGATTCTTAATGTGCCTTGCTTCGAGGTATAATAAATTTCTTATGTCTGAAATTTTGAATATAAAAATGGAAAGGTGATAGTAACAGTATCTATTCAGCAATAACATTTTACAAGCTGAACTTAACAGGAATTTCTGCTCAGCACATGGCTCCATAAAATGTAGATATGTTTTTTCTCATCTAGGCCAAAAATATTAGAGAGAGCATGGTATGAGCACTGAGTCATATGTTCTTGTTTTAAGCCTTAACTGTATAGTTTGGGGCAAGTGACTTACTTAACTCCTTTGTGTTTGTTTCTTTATCTCAAAATTAAAGATCTTGAACTATCTCTGATCTCTAAGGTCCCTCTCAGAACTCAAATTTTATGACATTGCAGGAGTATGTAAAGACTAGCATGCAGGATTATGGAATCTATGACTCAATAAAGATTCCTATAGTTTGTTTTTTTGTTTTTTTTTTTAGCTTTTTATATTCAGTTAATCAACAAGAATCCAAAACCTCTGCTTCCCTCAAGGCAAGGTTTACATTCTTTTAGGTAGAAAAAGAAGACAATTTTTGGACCCCAGTTCAGGGGTAAGTGACCCATTCTGAGTTTTGATAGTTTATGCCAACTTCTTTCCATTACCAAATTCAACTGGAATATTGTTGTCATCTTCCAGGGATGACAAAATTGCAAATGATGTGCCTGTCCCAAGAAAACAAGATTTCTTTCTACTTTATAAAGGTAGAACCAAAATAAAACACTTTTCCCTTTCTGTTTAAGCAGATCTTACTTGTGGAAAACCAAGCTCTCCATACTATCTCCCTGTAAAAATAGCCTAAAAGCTAGGCTATTTATAGTTTAAGGAAATATTTAAAATGACAAACACCTTTTTGATACCATTTAACTTGTTTTAGTAATTTGACTTCTGAGAGCATCCTCTAGCTAGGTGAATCCAGAAGAACTGTTGTGTCTTTCTACTCTGGATGTTAAGTATATGTCCCTGTGGTTTTTCTCCTTTACCCTGTTTTGAATTTGGCGGTTTAGCTCCAGCCAGGGAACTTAAAACTTGTTAAACAAGAGAAGCTGAGTATTCTCTTTCCTCATGCCTGCCCCCTATAAGCTATGTGCCATTTCCCCAGACAGCCTCTCCTTCATCAGCTCTAAGAATAAGTCCAGAGCATTCTTCCACACTCCTATCCACTACACCTTCAGTAGTATTGAAGCCTCCTTGAAAATAGTTGTTTGAGCAAGAACACCTGATGCTGTATAGCCACCTCCAAGCCCAGCTCTGATGGAGTTCTGACACCTTCAGATCTGTCTTGGTTGTTTGCTTTGGAAGCTCATGAGCTGGAGTTATTTTGTAGTAGTGGATAAAAGAACAGTTGGCAAGGAGCCCAGCTTCTCCATGGCAGCCTCACTATTATGCTAATTCTCCTGGAGCTTCACATTTCAGTGGAACTTTTTTTTTTGCTTTGAATACACAAAGCAGACAGCTGAGGGGGCAGCCATGATTAGTCCTATGATCTTAGAGACGAAACAAGGTGCCACTCTTCCTAAAATAAATTCTATTGTGGAAGCATATGCTCCCTTAAAGGGGTGGAAGATGATCCAGGGATCCTGTCTATTGCACCAGACAGTTGAAAGCTGTTGTAGTCTGTTTAATCAGGTTCTTCCTCAGTTCTTGCCTTCATTTTGTTTTTGCTTCTCCACTCCATGCTGTGATTGGCTGATAAAATAGTTCACTTTTTTTCCTTGCACTGCAAAATTAGGAATCTGCTATATTATGGTTTGTTTTTAATGGTGCACATAATAAGATTTGGAGAAGTGTAGATGTTTCTTGTTGATCTAGCTAATAGAATGAGTTGTTATTGAACTGAACTGGTAGGAGGTAGAGTCAACTTTTGTCCTGTAAAATTATATCCAAGGTCTCATTACTTTAAATATAATAATGTACATGCTTTTTATAGACATGTTTCTATCTTTGATTTCATTTTGATAACTGTAAAGTCTGTAATATTCATATACAGACTGATCAATAAGGGCACATTACTAATTAATTCTGAGATATTAGCTACATAAACCTTTGGATTAGGTGAAGCTTCATGATAATGCTGTCTGATACTGAGATCTCATTAGTTATAGACAAGTTTCCTTTCTTGACCTAACTTTTAGGTTTATTACATATACCATGCATGAAAGTTTAAATGCTAAAAATGCTTGCCTTCCCAACCCTAAGAGTGACAGATTTAGGGTGAAAATTACAGTTGTTCCACAATACATACAGGGTGAGGAATAAAAGCTACCAAAAAAACAAAAGGATAGAAGACTTCTGCTTCCTATGGACAAGCTGGCATTATTTTTACATGTAAACTAAATTAATAATTGAGAATTTTCTGTTGGTGACTTATACCAAATAATAACTTTCACATTTCTAATGCTATTTATATTTCTAGAGTCTCACTTGTTAATAAAACAATAAATATATTCTGTTGCTGTGTTTTGACTGGTTTGGGATCATAAGGGGAATGGAGGAAATCATAATGGACCAAAATAATCAGATGACTTGGTTTTAAAACCCCAATACTGCTATTGAGTAGTAATTTGGTCTTGGTCAAGTCATTTCTTTCAGCCTTAGTGTACTCAACTTTAAATTGAGGATATTATGTTAGGTTATGTCTAAAATGTAGACTCAGTGTCAAACAGTTGTAGAATAGTATTCTTCAGAATATTCAGAATACCATAATATAATAGATCTTATCAAGGAAAACTTTTGAAACTCATGATTTGTGAGGTTGTTAATAGATATGGTAACACCTATTTGCTCTTTTCCAGCCTAGCCCTGAAAAGGGCTTTGTCCACTTTGTCATCCAACTTTCACCATTGGCTCCAAGAATGAGCAGCAGCCACAGTCCAGTAAAATTGTCTTAGTATATGGCCTGAACCAGGTTGAGGGTAACCAACAGGCCTCAAATGAGCCAGTGGTGGGTTAAAGAGATGTCTACTTCAAACAAATGAAGACTTCACCCTGGCAAAATAAGTGGATGAGAACAATTTAGTTCCAATGGCCATAGGGGCGGCTGAAGCAGAAACTGTGGAACTTAGAGCTTGGTTAGACGTTAAAAATTCCATGGTTATCCACTGCATCCTCAGCCATGGCCAGTTGTCCTGACTTTTGTTTTGCCACTAGACTTTGATGACTGAAAGGGACAGTGAGGGTAATGACTTTGTTCAACTCTGCCTCAAATCAAGAGTTAAGACATCACCAATGATGTCATTGGCCCTCTTCGAGACTAATAATGAACAACAATAATAGAATACCTATTCCAAACTTAATGAAGGTCACCTCATATAATTTTAGTTTCCATGATGAGAGTATAACAGATATCTTCCTTTTCCTGTAGTTACACCATCATAGAAGGTGTTAAAAATTGGGCATTTATTCCATACCCTTAATTTCAACAAATTGTTATTCAAAGCAGTTCTTTGATGATTGGGACACAAAATAAAGAATGAAATTATTATAATACAGTTTCTATTTCTCCAATCACACTCTGGTGTTTTTCAGGGATTCCTTTCTTTTTCTTAAAAATTTAATCAATTTAGAACATTATTCCTTGGTTATAAGAATTATATTCTTTCCCTCCCTTCCCTTTCCCCACCCTTCCCATAGCCGACGCAGAATTCCACTGGGTTTTACATGTGTCCTTGATCAGAACCTTTCCATGTTGTTGATGTTTGCACTAGGATGTTCATTTAGAGTCTGTATCCCCAATCATATTCCCCTCGACCCATGTAATCAAGCAATTGTTTTTCTTCGATGTTTCTACTCCCACAGTTTTTCCTCTCAACGTGGATAGTTTCTCATAGATCCCTTTGGGTTGTTCGGGATCACTGCAATGCCACTAATGGAAAAGTCCATTACATTCAAGTGTACCAGTCTCTCTGTATAATGTTCTCCTGGTTCTGCTCCTTTCACTCTGCATCAATTCCTGGAGGTCATTCCAGTTCACATGGAATTCCTCCACTTTATTATTCCTTTGAGCACAATAGTATTCCATCACCAACATATAACACAATTTGTTCAGCCATTCCCCAATTGGAGGGCATACCTTCATTTTCCAAATTTTTGCCACCACAAAGAGCACAGATATGAATAAATGTGCATGTCTTTTTCCTTATTATCTTTTTAGTGTACAAACCCAGCTGTGCCATGGCTGGATCAAAGGGCAGGCAGTCTTTTACTACCCTTTGGGCATAGTTCCAAATTGCCCTCCAGAATGGTTGGATCAATTCACAACTCCACCAGCAATGCATTAATTTCCCAACTTTGCCACATCCCCTCCAGCATTCATTACTTTCTGTTGCTGTCATTTGGCCAATCTTTTTCAGGGCTTCTTACATGATCTTCATACTATTTTCTTGAAAAGCCCTGAATTATAGTGTAGCATTGCTTCTGGTAACATTCTCAAAACATTCTTGATTTAATAACCTATTTGTTTTTAATTGTTTTTATTTTTCTTGTAATGCCAATTTATTTATATTGGTTAAACTTTTTTTCTTTTTTTAATTAACTTGATGCCAGATCTCCAATGACTTTTCTGTTGCGTCTCTGTTAAAGGGCTTTATGGTATGATGAAAAAAATTTTTTTTCACTTTGAAAATTCATAGTAGCATATTCATCAGCACTCAGTTCCTTGTTTATATGTATTATCTTTGTTTGGTCTTTTTATTTTTTAGGAAAGCCTATTATATTTTCTGGCTGATACATATGAGTTGTTGGCAATAGAGGATCTTAGAGTGAACAGGCATCTTTAAAAAAAATGATTTATATATTTTTTATAGTCCTTACTTTCTGTTTTTAGTAACAAATCTTAAGACAGAAGGGCAAAGGGTGGGCAAATGTGGTTCAGTGACTTGCCCAGGTTCAAATAGCTCAGAAGTGTCTGTAGCCATATTTGAATCCAGGTCCTCCTGACCTGGCACTTTTATCTACTGTACTACCTAGCTGCCCCTCCAGGCATCTTTTTAAAGGATTTGTACAAAGTAGTCATTTAAAAAATACTTGATGAATTTAATTAGCTGTATTATTTTTTTCCTTTAAGGAATAGAATTTCAGAATTGAAAGGGACCTAAAATTGAGAATCTAGACTAATTTCCCATTTTACCAAGAAGAAAAGCTGTGGCCCAGAGAAGTGGGCTATCCGTGGTCATACTGGTAGCAGTAGTAGAACTATATAGTAGTCACATGCTCTGACTTCAATACCTTGTTAGACTGCCTCTTCTATTGCTATTCCCTTTCCCCCTTATGCTCTTGAAGTCACACTGCTTCTACTTCCTTGGACCTTGATCTATCCCCTTTCTCCTTGATTTTGTCTAGAATTATATGGTATAGTTATCTGAAGAGATCACCCTCAATGTTTTTCCCTCATTCAACAAATAAAATAAAATAAAAACTTGTCTGTCCTAACAATATCTCATTATTATTACCCACTTTCTCTACCTTCCTTTTGGTCACAAGGGAAAGTATTTCCCTACTAATGATAATTACATTATCACAACCCATGGTCTAATTCATTCCTCCATCAAATCCTTGGTTTTTAGCAACTATCTCTTCTGTCATATATTCATAACTTATTTGTCTCCCTCAGATCTTTCCCAACTGCCTCTGCGAATCAGTGGTAACACAACCAATATCAAATGCAGCCATTTTTTCTTAATACCTAAAAAAGTTTCTTCATTGCTCAATTTCTTTTCCTAAGTTGTCCAAACTTCTATTTTCATTTCTTCACCAGTCACTTTTTCCTCAGTTCTTTTTAACCTCTCTATTCACAGTGTTTCTTTAAAGATCATTAGTAGAATTTTTAAACTAAATCCACTCTTTTCCCCTTCAGTCCTTATTCTTCTTGAACGCTCTGTGTTATTTGAAACTTTTGTCCACTCCCTTTAATTAAAAGCACCCACTTCAGATTCTTTTTATACTATAATGTTCCTTCTCTGTTTAATTTCTTGATTCTTCATCCTCTTGTCACTTTAAAGTGAACATTTCCCAAGAGGCTTTCCTTGGCTTTCTTCTCTTTCCAAATGTGTCACCAGCATTCTGGCCCCCATCTTATCCTTCTCCCACCAGAACTTGAACTCTTGCACCTAGGCCTCTGAGCTCACAATAAGATAAGATGCTATCTTGTCTGGTCCTGGGCCCACCTTGCCATTCCCTGGCCATTTTTAAGCCACCTCAACCTCTGTAGGCACATTCTGCCACCCCTCCAACCATTACTTTTTTAATTTGAATTTCTTCTCCTATTAAAATTTACTCTCTGAGAGTAAGAACTGTTTGTTTACTTGTATTTGCATCCATAGCCCTTATCAGTGTTTAACATATAAAAATGTGCTTGATAAGTACTTTTTCATTTTAATTAAACACTCTTCATGGACAGTCTCATTAAATCAATAAACATTTGTTTAGATCCCTACTATTTGCATTGTGCACAATCTCAGGGCTTCAACTTTTACACTCTTTGCAGATGACTCTGAAACATATTGCCAGTACTGTCTTGCATCTTCAACTATCTATAGGATCCTCATCAATAGATTTTCTACTGAAATTTTAAACCTATATGACCAAAATCCAGCTCATTAATATTTCATTTAAATTTACATTTACATTAAATTAAAATAAAAATCCTGTAATTTTTTAAATTTTTTAAATTTTGTTAGCATATGTCTAATGTTTATTTTAATGTGTTTTATAGAGGTACTTAGTAATTAATATAAAATGTTTTTAAAACATTAATAAACCTTTCCTTTATTTAAATAGCAAATATGTAGTCATTTTTTATGACTTAAAACCAAAGTTTTTACTGTTATCTTTTGACAAATGACTAGCTTCTCCTCTCTGAATTTATATGACTCTACTCTCTTCTGGTTCTCCTATCTGACTGTTTCTCCTCAATCTTCTTTGCTACATCATTA
Organism: Monodelphis domestica; assembly: GCF_027887165.1. Classification (NCBI taxonomy): domain Eukaryota; kingdom Metazoa; phylum Chordata; class Mammalia; order Didelphimorphia; family Didelphidae; genus Monodelphis; species Monodelphis domestica. Next base: position 171,051,359 of record NC_077228.1, read on the forward strand.
TCCATATCCTGCATCATAACAGGTTGCTGTTAGGGCACTAATCTGGGCCTCTCCTGTAAAGTCTTGGTGACTTCATCAGCTTTCTTGAGTTCAATGCCCATTTTAGGTTAGCATCTCCCAAATTTATTAGTCTATTCCTTGTATTTTTCCTGGACTTCTACATCGCTAACTGCCTATTGGACATTTAAAATAGAAAATCTTGTAAGCATATGAAACTCAAAATTTCCAAAATAAAACTTAACTATGTTTCCACTCCACTTGTAGATTTTTCTCAAATTATCCTGTTTCAGTTGAATCTCCACTATCATGTTAGTTATCCAGGTTTATAGCCTTGGAGTTAAACTCAACTCCTTGTTCTACCTTATCCGCCATGATATGCAATCAGTTGCTGAAATTTTCTTGATTCTACTTCCACAACATCTCTCTCATCTGGCCCCTTCTCTCTACTTACATAGTTACCTTACTAGTTAGGCTGTCATTACCTCTTATTTGGACTACTGCTATGAATTTCCAATTGGTCACTGCTTTTGGCTTCTCCCCTCTCCAATCCTCCACATAGCTGCCAAAAATATCTTTAAAGCATGCCCTTTTAGTTTACATGCATTAAGTATGCTAGATACTAGTAAGCAGTTGGGTTATGAAAAAAAAGCAAAAATATACCCTGACATGTAAAGATCTTACATTCTAGTAGGAGAGACAGCAAGTAAGCAAAGAAGATATTGTAAAAATCCATTCTGAATACATAGAATATAATCATAACAGGAAAAGGGAGACCTAGATAAGTAGTAGTAGTCTCTCGGTAACTGAGGATGATGATTGTCTTTGTGCGTTTTTTTGCACAAAGACACTTGTGCATGAAGATTTAAGTGGAAAAGTCGATGCACAGAGACAGTCCCACTCCCTCGGTATTGGAAGCCTGGGTCCAGTGGCACAAAAAGTCATTACACCTGGAGACTTCCTCAGCTGCATTGGATGGCCGTGTTGTCTTTTGTGCTCCAACATGCCCAAAGTACTCCACAGTGCTTTGCTGTATCGCCATCTCAGCCATTGAACCTTTTTGTTGGTTTCTTCCGCCTGTTCCGAAGAAACAGTCTTCACATGCTGGGTGAACAAAGAAAGCCCTGGTTCACCAGGGGTCAACAACGACCCAATGGCTACCCTCACAAGGTTTAGCTGGCCTGTCAAAGCTGTTGCCCAGGGTGTGGCCGCTGCTGCATGCTAGCAGCTACGAGGAGTCACAAGTGAGAGCTGGGTGTCAGGTGAGGGTCAGAGGCTGGAGAGCTGCCCTAGGAGGGCACGAGAAGCCCTCCATACCAGAGATACTACCCCTCCCTGAGCACCCCATACACCTCATACACCCTGGATAAGTACACCTGAAGAAAAGGCAGCATTTGAAGTGAGTTAAGAAGGATGCTATTATTGGGTGCAACTGAGTGGCTCAGTTGATTGAGAGCCAGACCTAGAGACAGGAGATCCTAGATTCAAATCTAGCCTTAGACACTTCCCAGCTGTGTGGCTCTAGGCAAGTCACTTAACCTCCATTGCCGAGTGCATACCACTCTTCTGCCTTGGAACCAATACTTAGTATTGATTCTAAGACAGAATGTAAGGGTTTTTAAAAAATGCCAGTGTAGCTAGGAGTGAAGGTGAGGAGGGAGAGGATACTATTCTCATTCCCCCATCCAGTGAACAGCTATAAGTTCCAATTAACAACTAGAATGAAATATAAACTCCTATTTTGTCTTTTAAAGACCTTTATAGGGGGTAGCTGGGTAGCTCAGTGGATTGAGAGCCAGGCCTAGAAATGGAAGGTCCTGGGTTCAAATTTGGCCTCAGACACTTCCCAGCTGTGTGACCCTGGGCAAGTCACTTGACCCCCATTGCCTAACCCTTACCATTCTTCTGCCTTGGAACCAATACACAGTATTGATTCCAAGACAAAAGGTACAAACAAACAAATAAATAAATGAAAATAAAGACCTTTATAACTGGGCTAAAACCTTATTTATTCTATAACCTAGCCAGTTTAAGCAAACTGTCCTCACATAGGACATCTCATCTCCCATCTCTTTGTTTTGAACAGGTTGTCCCTATGCATCCTTAGAATGTTCTCCCTCTGTTTATTAGAACTCCTTTATACAAGTCCTTTTCTAGGGGGGTGGGACCACAATTTCTGGTTGCCTCCTTGTATTTATTTTGTGTATACTTATATATGTAGTATTCTTCTACAGAATCTAAGCTCCTTAAAAACAGGGACCATTTTATTTAGATCTTTGCATCCTCAGAGTTTAGCACAGTGCCTAACTGATAATAGGCAATTAATAAACACTTTTTGATTGATCTTTGTTCCCTCTGTTCATCTTTCATATCTAAGCTGTTACCAGTTGTCCTCATTTTTGCTTCCACATGTCTCTCCCCTTTAAAAATCTTCCTTTTACTGCTGCTGCTTCTCTAAGGCACTATTAATTACTACCTTCCTGAACTTTTTTTGCTTTATGTAATGGGTTCTCGACCATCATTCTCTCTTGCCATCAATCTGTCTATATACTGCTGAACAAGTTTTCCTTGTGCTATGTGTCTTATTCATGTCACTACTTTGCCTAAATTTGTAGTGGTTCCCTGGTACTTTTCCAGTAAAATCCATATTCTTTTGACATTCCAGGCATCATATAATGTCACACTGTCCTTACTATTTCAGCCCTATTTTATTATGCTTCATTTATTTAGAACCAAAGACTTTAAAGATCATCTCATTGCTTTTGTACACTATGCAAATTGAACAATTCTTTGTTTCTTGAATGTCCTGCTTTTTTCCATTTCCGTGTCTTGTCTATTTTTAGAATGTTTTTCCTCCCATGCTTTCCTGCTGAGTTACTTTAAATCAGAATCAACTGCTATCTTCCTTTGCAAAACTTTCCTTGATCCTTCTTTTTTCATCAGTAGTGACCCTACCTCCAACTTCACAAAGTACTTATCTTCTGTATGTGTCCTTTGTCACCCTTACTGATATAGAGCAGTATTTTGCTCTATATCAATGATGGCAAACCTATGGCACAGGTGCCAAAGATGGTATGGAGAGCACGCTCTGTGGGAACTCAAGCCATGGCAGGCCACCACGTTTCCCCCCCCCCCCATTTCCTTGCTGGCAATGCAGAGGTACTTAGGTGGAGATGCTCCCCCCCCCCCCCCAATGTGTCTGCAGTGCACAGAGGGTAAGGTGGGTGGTTCACAGGTGGCAGAGCTGGAGGGGAGCAGAGCTCTCAGGTTACTCCCCTCCCCGTCTTCACCTGCAATGAAGGCATTTTTTAACTTTATCTGCCCCTCCACCCAGCAGCCTAGTGGGAGTGCTTCTTCCCTCCCCTTTCTTGGGGGGGGGGGTTGGGACCTGGCACTGTAAGAGTTAGAATAGTTGGTTGTCATAAACTGTAGTGATTAAAATAGTGGAAGACATAAATTGTAGTAGATATAAGAGTGGATGAGTAAATTGTGACCGCAGAAAATATGTTTTCACTACAGTGTCTTGTTTTTAAATCAATATATAAGGTGGTTGCCAGGGAAATAGTCCCAATTATGAATATACCCAAGTCAACTGGGTTTTATAGAGATTTAATTAACATAAATGAGGAATTAAGAAAGAGAGAGAGAGAGAAAGAAAAAGGAAATAATGAGAAAAGGGCTATACCAGCCTAGGCCGGCATGAGCCAGCCTAGGAAGAGAGGGATCAGTCAGTCTTTTATCACTCACCACAAGATCTGTCCAAGCAAGGATTCAGAGGGACAGTCTCCTCAGAAGGAGTTCCAGCCAGAGTCAGCCTCCCTCAGACTGTCTTAAGAGACTGTCTTGCTCTCAGATTTCTCATCTCCTTATAAAGGGAATTTTCTCCTATGTCTCCTCCCCTAAGTTTTCCCATCTACCAATCACAGTAGACGTTTTGCAAGGGACAGACCATTCTCAGTTCACACCTAAGTAGACTAAACTTTTGAGTAATTTACACCTGAGTAGACTAGAATCTCTGAGTAAGTTCTCACCTCTTTGCTCCTTGTAAGTTCACAAGTTGCCTGACCTTTGTAGGTACTTAGCACCCTTTTGTATTATATCTAAAAATAGGCACAGCTTAAGAACTTTTTTGTCTTACTATTAGTATGGGTTTAAGTACTTTTCATTGTTCAGCAAAGAGTTTACAACTTTATCTTCCCTTAAGGCATGCTTAAGTATGGTGAAGTAGAGTTCTCACATTCCTGATCTAAGTACCTTCACTGCCCAAATGGGAAATGGTTCCAATGGGGAATGGTCTTAACCCAACCTTATGAAGTAGGGTCTGAGAATTTTTTAAGGTTCACAGCATCCCGTTCTTAAAAGGTTTGTCATCACTGCTCTATATACAACTAGATATTCAATAAATTAAATTTTTTAAAATTTTACAGTAATTTTTTTTTCAGTTCTAAATTCTCTCCCTGCTTCTAGCCCTCCCTCACCCATTGAGAAGTTGTAATATGATACCCATTATATATGAAGTCATTCAAAACATTTCCATATTAGCAATGTTTCCACACACACACACACACACACACACACACACACACACACAAAGGATGAGAAAAATAAAATGAAAAAAGTATGCTTCAGTCTTTACTCAGAGTTTATCAATTCTCCCTCTGTAGGTTGAGAGCATTTTTTATCATGTATTCTTTGGAATTGTCATAGATTGTTATATCAATCAGAGTAGTGAAGTCTTTCACAGTTGATTATTATTATCATCATTAAACCCTTACTGTCTGTTTTAGAATTGATACTAAATATTGGTTCCAAGGCAAAAGAGCTATAAAGGTGAGTAATTGGAGTAAAATGAGTTCCTCAGGGTCATACAGTTAGGTAGTGTCTGAGGGCAGATTTAAACTCAGAACCTCCCATCTCTAGGTCTGGCTCTCTATCCACTGGGCCAGCTAACTGTCCCACAGTTGGTATTTTTAAAATATTGCTTTTAATTTGTTCATTGTTCCCTGATTCTGCTTATTTCAGTTCATATTAGTTTAAGTCTTCCCAGGGTTTTCTGTACTATCTCTTTCATTTGTCAAAGCATCTCCTTCATTTGTTAAAGCACAATAGTATTCTATCACAATCATATGTTGAAACTTGTTCTTCTATTCCCAACTGATAGACATCCCCAATTTCCAGTTCTTTGACACCACAAAAAGAGCGGCTACAGATATTTTTGTACATAGAAGTCCTTTCCTTTTTCCTTTGATATCTTTGGGATACAGACCTAGTAGTGGGTTGGACCAGTACACAAATTCCACCAGTAGTACATTAGTGACCCAGTTTTTCCTCATCATCTCTAGCATTTGTCCATTTTTCTTTTTCTGTCAAGTTAGCCAGTCTGTTAAGTGTGAGGTGCCACCTGAAGGTTGTTTTCATTTGAATTTTTCTAGTTATTAGTTAGTTAGGGCATTTTTATGACTGTTTGATAATTTTTAATTCTTCCAAAACGTACCGATTTTTATCCTTTCACCATTTATCAATGGGTGAGTGAATGTCTCTTATTTTTAGAAATTTAGCTTAGTTCCCTATGATTTTGAGAAATGAGAAACTTGCTATAGATTGCCCCTGCTCCCTATCTCCCACTCCAACCCCTACCCCCATGCCCATAGTTTCCCGTTTCCTTCTAATATTGGTTGTATTAGTTGTTCGCGCAAAACTCTTTTAATTTTGTGTAATCAAAATGATCCATTTTACCTCCCATGATCCTTTCTGTCTTTTGTTTAGTCATAAATTTCCCCCATATTCAAGATCTGACATATGGTTTTTCCTATGCTCCCCTAATTTGCTTATGAGGTAATGCTCTTTATTTTGACCTTATTTTGGTACATGTTGGGAGATGTTGTTGATTATATGTTGTGAGATGTTGTTGATCTGTGCCTAGTTTCCACCAGACTGCTTTTCAATTCTCCTAAAAGTTTTTGCTGAAGAGTGAGTTCTTACCATAGAAGCTTGGTTTTAGGGATTTATCCAACACTAGGTTACTGTGGTCATGTACCACTTTATATTGCGTGCCTATTCTGTTCTATTGACCAAACACTCTATTTCTTATTTAGTTTCAGATAGTTTTGATGATTTTCACTTTGTGGTGTAGTTTGAGACCTGCTCTGTTAGCTGACTTCCAGCACTACCCCCCCCCCCCCATTGATTTCTTTGATATTCTTGACCTTTTGTTCTTTAGATGAATTTTGTTATTAGCTTGATATTTTTAAAATTAACTGTCCTTTCAGTTAATTCTCCTTGCCTACAGACATAGATAAATTTTCTTATTTGTAGGATGGGAATGGACTTTTTTCTTTGCCCACAGTAGAAGAAGCATTGCCTATTTTGATGAGATTAGCACTGACAAATACTGTGATGATAAATATATTCAAAACTGAGCCTGGTGGCAATGGTCAAAGGGACAGTTAAAGCAAGATACAATTGCAATGGCAATTTTCTTGTGGCCATTAAGAATTCATAGGATTAATAAATACTGAAACCTTCAATAAAAGAAATGATTGGGGGGGGGGGAGTAAAAGCTAAATTCATGAGATAGAAACAGGCTTAATTTGGCTAATTCTAAAGGGGCCCATTCCCAGCTCTCCTAATCAATGTTGCTAGCAGTCTCAGAATGAACATAACACAGCCTTCACAGCAGGGAAGGGACACTTGAGATAAAACACTTTACATGGAAGCTCAGGAAGGCTCATACTATGTCATACTGTCTAAGAATTATCCATATCCATTATGTCATATTTCTATGATCATAAAATTTATGAGTTACTGCCCTATATCAAAATTTTTGACTTATCTTTGTTAAAAACAGAACTGGTAGGCTTGATATGAACCATTGTAATGCTTATAACCTACGTTAGTGAGATAATGGGTTGAATTGAAAATAAAAAACTGAAGCTGGAAGCCCCAAAATGAAGAGGCTTAAAGGCTTGTTCCAAAACCTATCTTTGGCTTTTGTCTTTTCTTGAGCCTTTTCCTTTTATTCTTCCCCTTTTCCCATATTCAGTGTCTGCCAGTTAGGGGCCTACCTGCCCACTGTGTCCTGGTTACAGCAGCCTTTGAAAAGGATTCAGCAGCAAGAATTAGAAAGCGAAATACCATTTAAAATCACTCTAGACAATATAAAATACTTAGGAATCTATCTGCTGAGACAAACACAGGAACTATATGAACACAACTACAAAACACTTTCCACACAGCTAAAACTAGATCTAAACAATTGGGAAAACATTGATTGCTCATGGGTGGGATGAGCTAACATAATAAAAATGACAATCCTACCCAAATTAATTTACTTATTTAGTGCCATACCCATTGAACTACCAAAAAACTTCTTTACTGAATTAGGAAAAAGTTCATTTGGAAGAACAAAAGATCAAGGATATCCAGGGAAATCATGAAAAAAATTGCAAAGGAAGGAGGACTTGCAGTCCCAGATCTCAAACTATACTATAAAGCAGTGGTTATCAAAACAATTTGGTACTGGCTAAGAGAAAGAAAGAAGGATCAGTGGAATAGACTTGGCGTAAATGATCTCAGCAAGACAGTTTATGACAAACCCAAAGACCCCGGCTTTTGGGACAAAAATCCATTATTTGATAAAAACTGCTGGGAAAATTGGAAGACAGTGTGGGAGAGATTAGGTTTGGATCAACACCTCACACCCTATACCAAGATAAATTCAGAATGGGTGAATGACTTGAACATAAAGAAGGAAACTATAAGTAAATTAGGTGAACACAGAATAGTATATATGTGAGACCTTTGGGAAGGGAAAGATTTTAAAACCAAGCAAAACTTAGAAAGAGCCACAAAATGTAAAATAAATAATTTTGACTACATCAAATTAAAAAGTTTTTGTACAAACAAAACCAATGTAACTAAAATCAGAAATTGGGAAACAATCTTCATAAAAATCTCTGACAAAGGTTTAATTACTCAAATTTACAAAGAGCTACATCAATTGTACAAAAAATCAAGCCATTCTCTAATTGATAAATGGGCAAGGGACATGAACAGGCAGTTCTCAGCCAAAGAAATCAAAACTATTAATAAGCACATGAAAAAGTGTCCTCCATCTCTTATAATCAGAGAGATTCAAATCAAAACAACTCTGAGGTATCACCTCACACCTAGCAGATTGGCTAACATGACAGCTATGGAAAGTAATGAATGCTGGAGGGGATGTGGCAAAGTAGGGACACTAATTCATTGCTGGTGGAGTTGTGAATTGATCCAACCATTCTGGAGGGCAATTTGGAACTATGCCCAAAGGGCGATAAAAGACTGTCTGCCCTTTGATCCAGCCATAGCACTGCTGGGCTTGTACCCCAAAGAGATAATAAGGAAAAAGACTTGTACAAGAGTATTCATAGCTGTGCTCTTTGTGGTGGCCAAATATTGGAAAATGAGGGGATGCCCTTCAATTGGGGAATGGCTGGACAAATTATGGTATATGTTGATGATGGAATACTATTGTGCTAAAAGGAATAATAAAGTGGAGGAATTCCACGGAGACTGGAACAACCTCCAGGAAGTGATGCAGAGCAAAAGGAGCAGAACCAGGAAAACATTGTACACAGAGACTGATACACTGTGGTACAATTAAAGGTAATGGACTTCTCTATTAGTGGCAATGCAATGTCCCTGAACAATCTGCAGGGATCTAAAAAACACTATCCACAAGCAGAAGATAAACTGTGGGAGTAAAAACACCGATGAAAAGCAACTGCTTGACTACAGGGGTGGAGGGGATATGACTGAGGAGAGACTCTGAATGAACACTCTAATGCAAATACCAACAACATGGAAATGGGTTTGAATCAAGAACACATGTGATACCCAGTGGAATCACGTGTGGGCTATGGGAGAGGTGGGGGGGGGGAGGGAAGAAAAGAAAATGATCTTTGTTTCCAATGAATAATGTTTGGAAATGACCAAATTTAAAAAAAAAAAAGGATTCATATACTTCCTCTGCTTAACTATGTCTGTAAGCAAGTTATTTAACCTTCCTGGGTCCTATTTTCCTTAACCTTTAAAATAAGAGAATTAGACTAGATAATTTTTGAGGCCTCTTTTAGCTCTATATCTATGTTCCCATGTTTCTATTTGCATACTTTGTTTCCATTCTCAGTTCTGTTCCTTCATTGCTTCATCTTCCCACTCTTTAAACTCTGTAATCTGGATTCTAAACAACCTCAAACACATCTCTCCATGATACTCAGTTACATCTACATCAAGCAATCCAGTGATTTCTTCTCAGACCTTGTTCTTGTCAGTAGCATTCAGTATATTAACATTCCTTTCTTGACACTTTGGCTTACATGGTACCATATTTCATAGTTACTTTACCCAGCTTCATAGAATTTTACACTAATCCAATCTTTCCTTCTCCCCTTTCTCTCTTCTCTTTCACAACCTCCTAGAATAATCATTTCTAAACTTTGTTGAGTATCCCATAAGATAACATCAATTTTTTTGTATATAAGTAGATATCCTCAAAGAATCTTTCTCTGCCTTCAAGAAACAAATCAAAGATCATCTACTTTGGAAGCCTCTGTTAATTCTTTTGGACACCTTTCCCTATATACCTTAGATTTATTCTCTATGGTTATTCTATATCTACTTATATACTTAATGTTTCTCTCATAATGGAAATTTCTTTACAGTCAGGATTGTTTCATTCTTTGTTATTTTGTAGACTTATTACTTAGTGCAATCTTTTATTCGGTCAACAAATATTAAGTCTCTTCTCTTTGCCATTCATGGTATTTTGAAAGTCAATAAACCTTTATTAAGCCCCTACTTTGTGCCAGATACTGTGCTAATAAGCTTTGGAGATACAAAGAAGTCAAAAGACATAATTTTCTACCCTCGTAGAGCTCACATTCAAATAGAGGAGACAGCATGCAAAACATTGTATGATGTATGCAGCATAAATGGACAGAAATTGCAGAAGGAAGGCATTAGTAGTGAGTAAATAGCAAAAGCTTCTAGATGTTGAGATTTTCATCTTGATGTAAGGAGGTGGAAATGGGGGAAAAGGGAGCATTCTAGGAATGGGAAACAGTCATTGAAAAGGCATGGATGTAATGTTGTGTGTAAGAAAAAGCAAGAAGGCCAATATAGTTGAATTGCAGAGTTAATAGAAGGAGGAATAAAGTGTAAGAAGATTAAAAAGGTGGAAATGGGCTGAATTGTGAAGGACTTTAAATGCCAAAAAAGACTTTTATTTGCTCTTAGGGATAACAGAGAGCCACTGGAGTTTGAAAAAGAGGTGAGGAAATCCATCTCAGTGATATGAAATAAGGCAGAAAGAAGTTCTGAGGAAATGGCCCCAATTCTTATTCCATGAAGTAAGAGGTGAGGCCCTGAACCTGAGCCAAGGGTGGGAGATAAGCCTGTGGAAGGCTTGAGGTGAGATGCAAAATTTGAAATAGCCACTGTGGTGTTTGGGAAGCAAATCATTTAGGGAAATTGAAAAGTATTTTCTTACTATGATGAGCACCCAGTTAAGATTATGTAACAAATTTGTAGTGAATCCAGAAAGCTCAATTTTGAGATTTGTCTCCAATTTCATTTAGCAGGACATTAATAAGAGTAAAGCAGTGAATGGTAGGAGTAACCTATGGTTAGTATGTAAAAGACATGATTGGTTATAGGTCAAGGTGGCAAGGTCATTTACATGTAAAGGATAATGTGTAGGTGAATTGATTCACCAAAGATTTAAGATAAAAAAAAAGAATGGTAGCCAGTACAGGGAGAGAATTGAAAGGTCAATAAATTCGAAAACATAGTGAGGTTTAAAAGGTAGATGGAAAGGTGGAATAATACCAAATTATCATCAGCTAAAGGAGAGTATTGAGGAATTGATTTTCACAGTATTTGAAAGGAGAGTTAAATGCTAGGACAAAAATTTAAAAACTCGTTATTTCCTTAAAAAGTTATTCTAGAGAATATAACTATATACCTATATATAACTAAGTATGTTCCTACTTCTGTTTTTGGTAAAGGACATATCATCCCCACCAAAAGGCACGTAAAAACTGAGGAGTAGCTAAGCTCCTCCTCAAATTGCCACTTCACATTCTCTTTAGTCGTTATAATCCAGGAAAGCAACCCTTTTGGAGATACTTAGCACAGTGCTTTGCACATACTAAGCTCTTCACAATTGTTTCTTTCAATCTCAATTATATAAACTTATTAAAAAAATTGATAATAATGTACAGTGTTTTGGGGGGGTACAGAAAATGAGGGGAGAAGAAAATATAAGCATCTTTATATTGTCTACAATGTACTAGGCACTGTACTAAGTGCTTTGCAAATATCACTTATTACTCATGATGATGATACTGTAAAGTAGTATTATTTTACACATTTTTGCAGTTGAGGAAATTAAAGTTATTTGACTTGTCCAGAGTAGCAGAACTGGTAAGTAGTGGAGGTTGGGTTTGAATTTGTTCTTTCTGACTCTGGGCCCAGTGCTTTATCCACTGTGCTTCCTGGCTACTCCTGAGGTTGAGGGCATCCTTGAAAACAAATATCATTTTTTATCAGATTACATCTTTATGTAATTGCCTGAAAAGGTATAGAAAGTACAAGACTTCACCATGTTTTTTTATGTTTTTATTTTATTTTTATTATCATACAAAGCACACTTCCATATTGGTCATTGCTGTAAGAGTACAATCATAGGGAACCAAACCCCCAAAATAAAACCATAAATACACTGATGTGAAAGTTAGTATACTTTGCTCTATTTCCTTCCAATTGCTGTATAGTTCTTTCTCTGGAGATGGAATAGCATTCCCTGTCATAAATCCTTTAGAACTATCCTAGATCATTGCATTGTTGAGAGTAGCCGGAGTTTTCAGTTGATCATTGTATAGTATTGATGTTACTGTCTACAGTGTTCTGCTGGTTCTGCTTATTTCACTTTGCATCAGTTCATGCAGATATTTCCAGCTTTTTCTGAAATTGTCTTGCTTTTAATTTCTTATCTTGCTTATAATTTCTTAAATATTATTCCATCACCAGCATGTACCATAGTTTGTTCATCCATTACCCAAGTGATCCCCCCAAAGTTTCCAGTTCTTTGCTATCCCAAAAAGAATTGCTATAAATATTTTTGTACAAGTATGTCCTTTCCCCTTTTAAAAAATCTCTTTGGGATACAGATCCATTAGTAGTATTACAGGATCAAAGGGTTTATGGGTATCTGCAGTTTTAGAGCACTTTGGACATAGTTCCGAATTACCCTCCAGAATGGTTGGATCAGTTCACAACTTCACCAATAATGCATTAGTGGTTTTTGTTGGTTTTTTTTTGCTACATCTCCAATATTTATCTGCCTAATTATCCAAATCATCCAATATTTACTGTCACATTGGCCTATCTGATAGGTGTGAGGTGGCACCTCAGCATTTTTTAAGTTTGCATTTCTCTAATTGAGTGATTTAAAATATTTTTTCATATGATTATTGACAACTTCGATTTCTTTATCTGAATTCGTGCTTGTTCATATCCTTTGACCATTTGTCAATTGGGTAAATGGCTTGTATTCTTATAAATTTGACTTATTTCTCTATAAATTTAAGAAATTAGACTTCATCAGAGATATTTGTTATAAAAAAAAATTTCCCCCAGTTTGTTGTTTCCCTTCTAATCTTGGTTAGATTAGTATTTTTTGTATAAAAGTGTTTTAATTTAATATGATCAAAATTATTAATTTTATATCTTATAATACTCTTTCTTATTTGGTCATAAATTCTTCAATTCTCTAAAGATCTGCCAGGTAAACTATCCTGTGTTCCCCTAATTTAGTTATGGTTTCATTCTTTATATCTAAATTATATATCCATTTTTACCTTATCTTGGTATAGGGTGTGAGATATTGGCCTATACCTAATTCTGCCATACTGTTTTCCAATTTGCCCAGCAGTTATTATTAAATATTGAGTTCTTATTCCAAAAGCTGGGATCTTTGGGTTTAATCAAACACCAAGTTGCTATAGTCATTTGTGTCTGTATATTGTGTGTTTAATCTATTCCATTGATATGCCATTCTATTTCTTAGCCAGTACCAGAAGGTTTTGATGATTACTGTTTTATAATACAGTTTGATATCTGGTATGCCAGGCCATCTTCCTTCCACTTTTTTTCCATTAGTTTCCTTGATATTCTTGACCTTTTTTGTTCTTCCAGATGAATTTTGGTTTTATTTTTTTCTAGTTCTAGAAAATATTTGGTAGTTTGATTGGTATGGCATAATTCAAGTAAATCCAAGTGTCATTTTTATTATATGAACTCTGCCTACCCATGAGTGGTTGACATTTTTCCAATTGTTTAGATCTGACTTATGGTGAATATTGCTTTGTAATTGTGTTCATATAATTCCTGTGTTTGTCTTGGCAAGTAGATTCCCAGTTTTATATCGTCTGGAGTTATTTTAAATGGAATTTATCTCTTGCTGCTGAACTTTGTTGGTAACATGGAAATACTGATGATTTATTTTATTTTGTATCCTGAAATTTAACTAAACTTATTAATTATTTCAACTAGATTTTAGTTGATTCTCTAGCATTCACTAAGCATTCCATCATCTCATCTGCAAAGAGTAATAGTTTAGTTTCCTCATTGCCTACTTTAATTCTTTTAGTTTATTTATATCATTTAAACCTCTTCAGGCAATTATAATTGCTTTTGTTGTCCTCCTGTTCATTTCCCATATTTCATTATCAATCATTTGTTAAAATAGTTTAGATTAGAACTGTTTTTATTACATACAATATCTTTTATCATCTTTATTCTGTATTTATGCTAAATCATTGGCTGATTTAGGTATTTGCAAAACCAAGTCAATGGTCTGACATACACGGACAACTGATTGTCAAATTGTCAAATTATTTCTTATATCAGTAAAAGTCAAGTAGAGTCCTGAATGCAATCTGGAGAGAAATGAAGAATCGTATTGTTAAAGAATATTTAAGACTTTAAAAGTTGTTTGCCTTTAAAATGTCATTACTGGGGGCAGTGGGGTGGCTCAGTGGATTGAGAGCCAGGCCCAGAGATGGGAAGTCCTAGGTTCAAATTTGACCTCAGACACTTCCTAGTTGTGTGACCCTGGGCAAGTAATTCTCTACATACTGCTCTTCTGCCTTGGACCCCATACACAGTATTGATTTTAAGATGGAAGGTAAGGGTTCAAAAAAATAAAATAAAATGTCATTACTTTACAAAATTCTGGTTCTGTTCACTTTTGTCATTTCTTAATGGCATAATGTTTCATTACTTTCACATAACACAATTTGTTCAGCTCTTCCCCAAATGTTGAACATTCCCTTAGTTTCCAATTCTTTGCCACTGCAAAATAAGTTACTTTAAATATTTTTGAACACATGGGTCCTTTTCTGCCTTCTTTGATCTCTTTGGGAATATAGGCTTAAGATAATGTTTGCTCTGTCAGTGTTTATGCACAGGCAAGTAGCTTTCAGTTTCTTGAGATGATGAATCTCTAGGAAAGTCTCCAGGTAGGAAATGATGATGAGAATTATCTCGGCATCATTCTTAAATGATTGAGAATCTGGGAAGAACTCTCCAGTGTCCATCTACCCTCTTTGTTTGTTTATTCATCTCACCTTTTTTTTTTATTCCTGCCCCTTTCTTTCCAAAGAATAAAATGATGACAGTTTGTCAGTAGTTTTCTATGTTGTTCATCTTTCCTTTTTCTTATCTCTGATTTCTGACCATTACTCCTTAATTTTTTCCTTTTAATTCCCTCTTAACCCATCTCCCCCTTTTGATGTTAAAACAAATTTCATCTCAACTGTCCTTGTTCCCTACTATATATCCCTTTTGAATTTAATATATTTTTTGTGTGTAGGTTCAGATGAAAGTAAATTTCAAAGTGTGTCTGTTGTCCCTACTGATTACTCTATGTTGGTATACATTATGTACACCCTTATTACATGGGCTATTGTGTTTCCTTTCCTTCTCAATATAGTCCCTCTCTTATTTCCTCCCATACAGTACAGTATATCTCTTTTTCTTCTCAGACCATCAATCCCATAATCACCTCCAGAACCTCTTTCTACATTAACTTTAATTAACATTAAGCAATTTGCCTTAAGTGCTCAGAGCATAGCACAGTGCCTAGCATATAAAAGGGACTTAGCAAATGTTAAGGATGTTAACAAATGATTCACTAAATATTTGAGTAACCATGGCATACATATTCCCCTGTAAAAAGGGGAAATATGGGTATGGAATGCTACAAATATCAGCCTTTCTCAAGTCTTGGTTGGTTTTGCCAGACCTCCCTCCATGCTCCACCCTCTCCCTTCCCATTTTCCTTTATCATAAGGGATGCTTCACTTGGGAAGGGGAGAGATGCATTGGAAATGTATAAAATAGAAAAAAGATAACAGTTTGTGTAGTATAGTAATAGGCTTTCTATTAAGAATAGAAAGTCCTTGGTTCGTGAAGTTCTCAATGAACGAATAGTATCCAGACAATGATCAGATTAATCTGAATTAAGGGGTAAAATATTGCATATATTATCAGAACCAGTTGATATGTTGATTTTATTAAACTGTCTCTCCTCCCCTCCCCCCTTTTTTAATTTTTTGTTTCAAGGGATGGCTGGCTCATGGGGAGGCGAGGGATCTGTTTGAAAGTGATGGTTTTATAAAAATAAAAGATAACCCCTTTTTTTAATTTTAAGAAGATAAGTTTTACTTTTACAAAAGTAATATTTATACTTTGATTTCAATCTCTTGTTTAAATGGTCACTTATTAAATTTGATTAAATTTTCTTAGATGTAGATAGTAAGCTAACTTACTACCCCCAAATAGAGATATTGATAAACATTATAAAAGGCCACCTCTGCTTTTAAAAAAAAATTAATTTAAATTTTAATTAAACCTATACCTTCCAACTTAGAATCAATAGGAAGTATTGGTTCCAAGGCAGAAGAACAGTAAGGGCTAGGCAATTGGGATTAAGTGATCAGGATAACACAGCTAGGAAGTATCTGAGACCAGAGTTGAATCCAGTCTCCATCTCCAGTCCTATCTATCCTATTGAGCCACCTAGCTGCGGTATACTTTGCTTTTTAAAGATTTGAGTCTTATATTGAGTACAGTCAGGAAAGCCATTCATAACATCTAAATGGAGATGTATTAGATAATAATTATGAAAACATGTGCTTTCTCAGGTTCATATTTTGAATTAATCTGAGAGTTTGTGCTGTCTTAACATGTAGTGAGTAGCAGAGTCACACTGGAACCCTAGAATAGGAGAGATGGCTAATTTTAGTTCCTCTTGAGTAAGCCTTTAAGCCTCTTACCTTTTTGGGAAATGTTATTAATTTCAAGCAGAAGCACATTGAAATATGAGAATAACTTATTTATGATCAAACCTGTAAAATAAATTTAAATTTAAAGGTAAATGTGAGTGATTTTTGGATTACCTATTACTCTTATTTCTCCATATTACATTCCCTGTAGTTACTTGATTCTGTATTTAGAACAAGAGTTAGTTGGTACAGTTTAGCAGTTGAGGATCTGGGTGGGTCAAATATTACATGATTTAGTGATTTACAATAATGAAGCCAGTTGCAGAAGTCCTTCTCAAAAGCTTGAGCATTAAGCTTTAAGTTTAGTGAAAAGAGGATATGGCATGGTGATGGATGAAGTATCTTAACTGCCCTAACATCATTAAAAGAAAATTTTAACATGTTTGCACATATATATTTATACATGTGTGTGCTGTAAATTCAGTGAAGATGAAAACAGCTGCTATTCAATTGTTTGGGGGTGAAGAGGAGTATTTAATTAATTGAGGATAGTTTTTAAAAAGACCATATTAGCAGTTTTATTTTTCTAGTTCATATGCTGGCAGCAATATGATATCCCATTTATTTGTCTTTTTTTTTTAACCCTTTTCTTCTGTTTTAGAATTAACACTTAGTGTCATTTCCAAGGCAGAAGAGTGGTAAGGGCTAGGAAAATAAGGTTAAGTGGATTGCTCAAGGTCATCATACAACTAAGTAGTTTCAGGCCACATTTGAACCCAGGACCTCATCTCCTGGGCTAGCATTCTATTCACTGAGTCTTTTAATTTTTTTTTTGTCTTTTCTGTCCCTGAAACCTTTCTCTTTTCACATTTTAGGACCCTTCAAAATTGTACAAGAAAGCAAGTGATGTTGCAGCTGTTGAATCTCGGTCTGAAGAAGGCATTCATCTTCATTCACAGGGAGAAAATAATCCTGTGTCAAAGAAGCTTTCTCCACTACACTCTGAAATGACAGATTATGTTAAGTCAGCACCATCTACTCTTATTGGTAGCCGTGATCCTGACTCAAAGGACAGAGCACTACTTAATGGAGCAACAAGTGTAACAGAAAAATTGGCACAGCTCATTGCTACTTGTCCACCCTCAAAGTCTTCCAAGACAAAGCCTAAAAAACTAGGGGCTGGTATTACAGCAGGATTGGTTAGCAAAGATTTAATTAGGAAGCCTGGCATTGGTCCGATGGCAGGAATTATTCACAAGGACTTGGTTAAAAAACCAACAATTAGCACAGCAGTTGGGCTTGTAACTAAAGACCCTGGGAAAAAGCCAATATTTAGTGCTGCAGTAGGGTTGGTCAGTAAGGACTCTGGGAAAAAACTGGGAGCTGGTACTACAACAGTATTCATAAATAAAGACTTGGGAAAGAAACCAGGGACTATCACTACAGTGGGACTTGTGAGCAGAGATTCAGGGAAGAAATTGGGAATTGGTATTGTCCCAGGTTTGGTGAGTAAGGAATCAGGAAAGAAGTTGGGACTTGGTACTGTAGTTGGACTTGTTAATAAAGATTCAGTAAAGAAGCTAGGCCCTACCATTGGACTGGTTGCAAAGGACTGTGGGAAGAAGACTATAGCAAATTCAGTAGTGGGATTGGTTAGTAAGGACCCTGCAAAAAAATTGGTAGCTTGCCCTGTGGCAGGTTTGGTCAGCAAAGATATTATGAATTTAAAAGCTGAAGCCTTGCTCCCTGCTCAGGAACCACTTAAGGTTTCTTGTAATACAAATACTAATAGTCATGAAAGTCAGGAGCTTTCTGAATCTCTGAAAGATAGTGCTACCAGCAAAGCTTTTGAGAAGACTATTATAAGGCAGAATAAAGATAGCATATTAGAGAAGTTCTCAATTCGAAAAGAAATCATTTCTTTGGACAAAGACATTTTTAATGAAGGAACTTGTATTCAACAGGACAGTTTCTTATCCAGTGAAAGGGGGACCTATGTTGAAACTACAAAGCATGAGAAGCAGCCTCCTGTATATTGCACTTCACCAGACTTTCAAATGGGAGGTAATTCTGATGCATCTACAGCTAGATCTCCTTTTAGTGCAGTAGGGGAGGGTAATCTCCCTTCCCCTTCACCAGCCTTGTCTGTTACACCTTTAAACAGAAGTCCCCCTGGAACTTCCTCCCAATTGGCTCCTAATCCATTACATTTAGGTCCTTCCACTGAACTCATAGAAGGAATTGCTGAATCCATTGGAAAAGCCCAATTCAGTTCTGAAAATTCACATATGAACCTTGGACATAGGTCTCTGATTCATAGCATGAACACTGATTGCAAAGGGAGTGATAAAGAGCTAAGTGATTCAAAAGCTATTCACACAGATAACCCAAGAATGGGCCCTTCCATAGGAAAAAAGCCAAGTCTGGCTTCTGAATCCAGTATTCATGCTACAATTACCCCTTCAGTTGTTAGTTTCACTAGTTTATTTAGCAGTAAACCCTTTCTGAAGATTGGTGCAGTAACTGCATCAGAGAAACACTGCCAAGTTGCTGAAAGCCTGAGCACTAGTTTGCAGTCCAAACCATTAAAAAAAAGAAAAGGAAGGAAACCACGATGGACTAAAGTGGTAGCAAGAAGCACGTGCCGGCCTCCAAAAGGGCTAGAATTAGAAAGGTCAGAGCTTTTTAAAAATGTTTCATGTAGCTCTTTGTCAAGTAGCAATTCCGAGCCATCAAAGTTTATGAAAAACATTGGGCCATCTTCATTTGTGGAGCATGACTTCCTTAAATGCCGATTGCCAAAGCTGAGTAAATCTAGCACAACTCCATCTCTTGCCCTTTTAACTGAAACTGACAAGCAGTCTCATAAGTCCTTTGCCACTCACAAACTATCCTCAAGTATATGCATGTCTGGTGACCTTTTACCTGACATTTATAAACCTAAAAGAGGAAGACCTAAAACTAAGGAGATGCCCCAATTAGAAGGTCCCCCCAAAAGGACCCTAAAAATCCCAGCCTCTAAAGTCTTTTCATTACAATCAAAAGAAGAGCAGGAACCCCCTATTTTGCAGCCAGAAATTGAAATCCCCTCCTTCAAGCAAAGCCTGTCAGTATCACCTTTCCCTAAAAAGAGGGGAAGACCAAAAAGACAAATCAGATCACCAGTCAAGATGAAACCACCTGTGCTATCAGTGGCACCCTTTGTGGCCACTGAAAGTCCAAACAAACTAGAGTCTGAGAGTGACAAGCATAGAAGTAGTAGTGACTTCTTTGAAAGAAAAGATCAACTTCAAGGTCCAGATGACAGTCATAAACCAAGTGTCTGTGGTATGAGTGACCTTGAGATGGAACCTGATAAAAAAATCAACAAGAGAAACAATGGCCAATTAATGAAAACCATTATCCGCAAAATAAATAAGATGAAGACTTTGAAGAGAAAGAAACTCCTGAATCAGATTCTCTCAAGTTCTGTAGAATCAAGTAACAAAGGGAAAGTGCAATCCAAACTCCACAATACAGTGTCAACACTTGCTGCCACATTTGGCTCCAAATTGGGCCAACAGATAAATGTCAGTAAGAAAGGAACCATTTATATAGGAAAGAGGCGAGGCCGGAAACCAAAAGCTGTGCTCAATGGCATTTTAACTAGTAGCCCAACTGGTCTGGCTGTCCTAGAGAAAACAGCTCATCAGGCAGCTGGGTCAGCATTAGGACAACTTCTCCCCCCTCTCTTGCCTTCAGCAGCAAATAGTTCTGAGGTTCTTCCATCCCCCATCTGTTCTCAGTCTTCTGGAACCAGTGGGGGCCAGAGTCCTGTCAGCAGTGATGCAGGATTTGTTGAACCGAGTTCAGTGCCATACTTACATATACACTCCAGGCAGGGCAGTATGATTCAGACACTTGCTATGAAGAAGGCTTCAAAGGGAAGGAGGCGATTATCTCCTCCTACTTTGTTGCCAAATTCTCCTTCTCACTTGAGTGAACTCACTTCTCTAAAGGAAGCGACTCCTTCCCCAATTAGTGAGTCTCATAGTGATGAGACCATTCCTAGTGATAGTGGTATTGGGACAGATAATAATAGCACATCAGACAGGGCAGAAAAATTTTGTGGGCAGAAAAAGCGGAGACATTCTTTTGAACATGTTTCTCTCATCCCCCCAGAAACCTCCACAGTCCTAAGTAGTCTCAAAGAGAAACATAAACACAAGTGTAAACGCAGGAGCCATGATTACCTCAGTTATGACAAAATGAAAAGGCAAAAGCGAAAACGGAAAAAGAAGTATCCCCAGCTACGGAACAGACAGGATCCAGACTTCCTTGCTGATTTGGAGGAACTAATAAGTCGTTTAAGTGAAATTCGGATTACTCATCGAAGTCATCATTTTATCCCCCGTGATCTCCTACCCACTATTTTTCGAATTAACTTTAACAGTTTCTATACGCACCCCACTTTTCCCTTAGACCCCTTGCACTACATTAGAAAACCTGACTTAAAGAAAAAAAGAGGGAGGCCCCCCAAGATGAGGGAAGCAATGGCTGAAATGCCTTTTATGCATAGCCTTAGTTTCCCTCTTTCTAGTACTGGGTTTTATCCCTCTTATGGCATGCCTTATTCTCCCTCTCCACTTGCAGCTGCTCCCATAGGATTAGGATACTATGGAAGGTACCCTCCAACTCTTTATCCACCACCTCCCTCTCCTTCTTTCACCACTCCTTTGCCACCTCCTTCTTACATGCATGCTGGTCATTTGCTTCTCAATCCTGCCAAATACCACAAGAAGAAACATAAGCTGCTTCGTCAGGAGGCCTTTCTTACAACAAGCAGGACACCTCTCCTCTCCATGAGCACCTACCCCAGCGTCCCTCCTGAGATGGCTTATGGTTGGATGGTGGAGCACAAACACCGGCATCGTCACAAACATAGAGAACACCGTACGTCTGAGCAACCCCAGGTTTCCATGGACACTTTAGCTACCAATAGCTCTTCCAGAACTGTCCTGGAATCTTTGAAGCGCTACCGGTTTGGTAAAGATGCTGTTGGAGAGCGATATAAACACAAAGAGAAGCATCGTTGTCACATGTCCTGTCCTCATCTGTCCCCATCAAAAAATTTATTAAGCCGAGAGGAGCAATGGGTCCACCGAGAGCCTTCAGAATCCAGTTCATTGGCATTAGGGTTGCAGACACCTTTACAGATTGACTGTTCAGAAACATCTCCAGGTTTATCTCTGGGAGGTTTCACACCCAGCTCTGAGCCAGCCAGCAGTGATGAACACACAAACCTTTTCACAAGTGCAATAGGCAGCTGCAGAGTATCGAACTCTACTAATACAAGTAGCCGGAAGAAATTGACTGACAGCCCAGGACTTTTTACTGCACAGGACACTTCACTAAATAGGCCTCTCAGAAAGGAAACCTTGCCTTCCAATGAAAGGGCACTGCAAACATTAACAGGTAAGAGGGCTCTTTTCCTTATTTGCTACCTGTCAGAAAAATGGGTTGTTTTATTCCACAGGTGCTAATGAACTTCAGATATTACTTAACAAACTTACTCTTTGTGGTTTGAGATCTTATTTTTAATTCTGTATTTATAGTTGGAAATAAGATTTGGAATCTAGATGGTCACATTACAATGTTTTTTACTTTTTGAGAGTAGAGGCAGTAGACTAGATGAAATTCAAACTATAAAGGAAAGGAAAAGTTAATCTTCCTCTTTGTACAGTAATGACTTTCTTTGTAGAGAATTTTATTACTAACTATGCAAGATGCTTAATAAAAATATTCATCTAGCATTTGTAGATTTCTGCCCTTCATTAAAGTACTTCTCCAGTACCTCTTGTGGTTTGAAGCTAGCCCTCAGTTCTCAAAAGTTGTGCCAGCCAGACATAAGCACTAGTGGTAAAGCCTACCAAAATGTTTGAATTTAAGCCAAGTGATGAATTTTATGTCAATTATCTGAGGACCAGCTGAACTAAACTCAGAAATTTTCATTGACTTTATTGGCCTGTGCATAGTGAATTTTTAAAACTTCAACATACTCTTTTCTAATATGCCATAAAACTTTGAGCCATTTGTATTTGAGAGAGGAGTACTTATACTAACAAAGTCACGATCACTGAAGTACTAGTGTGTTGTGTCTGATTGGAAAACTTTATTGTTGGCATTTTATATCCTATTGTAAAAGTAATGAAAAATTACTTTTACAATAGGATATAAGATGAAAACAATGAAAAATTTATCCATAAATCAAAATATTAAGTTTCATAAATATTCTGAAGGTCTTTATAATTGTACAAAGAACTATTGATAGCTACTTTCTTCCTAAAAAGCAATTTCTAGCATTAATTAGAGAGATATCCTAAAATGCTGCTGCTTCTTTTCCTTTCCCCTGTAGGATACACCAGTATACATACATACATGCATACATGCATACATGTATGCATACACATGCCCATGTAGTACAGAAATGAATAACTTCCTCAATGAACATGTTTTAATTTATAGGATTTAATCCTTGTAGTAGAATTATTGACAAGTTTTTTTAGTTGTCAACAAGCATTTACTAAGTGCTTACTACTTGCCAGACACTATGCTATGCATTGGACTTACAAAGAGACAAAACAGCCCTTGCCCTAAAGGAGTTCTAAGTCTAATGAAGGGAGACAACATTGCAAACAAGACATATATAGAATAAATCAAGGGTAATCTCAAAGTGAAGGGACTAAGAATTAAGAAGGATCAGGAAAGACTTGAAACTTTGAAAGTAACAATGATGGAGAGCAGTACATGATGGGGAAATAAGCAGTGAAAATGCAGTCTAAAGATGTATCTGATTTGAGGGGCAACATGGAAACCAGTGTCAATGGATAATAGAATATGGAGAGGAAAGTGAGGTATAAGAAGACTGGAAATACAGGAAGGGACCAGATTATTTTGGACTCTAAAAGCCAAAAAAGTTTCATATTTTATCTAGTGAGCAATTGGGAGCCATTCAAGTTCATTGAGTGAGGAAGTTATACAGCCATTTTTTTCAAAGAAGTTATTTTTATTCCCTTTAAATACAGCCATCTGTAAGTTGATCATGAGTATGGAAATTTTTGTCAGTCACAGCTAGTATTTTAACTTTATTCCAGTAATCTAGTTTTTTTTTTTAACATTTTGTTGATTTCTTTTGATTTTAACTTTTAACCAGTTAACTTGAGAATATGTCATCTTGTCCCTCCCCAATTCCTTCCTTGTAACATGCAATATTCCTTACTATTGTCCTTAATTCTTTCCTAAGATGTCCTTTGGAACCAAGATTATGGTCATTCCATAATATGTTGTTTTGAATAGAACTTAAGTTAAAATATCTGTAGCTGTTAAACATTTATAGTAAGCATTCTTCCACTTTGAAAAACTCAAGGAATTTATTTAATACATTTTATTCTTCATAATTCTGAAGAAGAATTTGTTTTGAAGAATGTGATTGTAACTATTGGGAAATTTCTGCAAGGAAATGGGTAGAAATTGATCATTTGGGGGAAAAGAAGAAGGAAACCTGGCCTGAGGAAATAGAAGCAGCTCCAGAAGATGCTACTCAGAACCAAGAAACAATGAGTGAATATCTTGTTGCTATTTCTGGTTTTCATACTTTTTTAAAATACTTGATAAATAAGAGCCATTCTAGAGGAAAAGATAAGTAATCTTGTGTATTGGGGGAATAATATGATAAAAAGAAAAACCACATTCTAACATAAAAATTATTTCCAGGACCCATTATTATAGTTTTCAGTAGTGATTCTTGAAAATGTAGAGTTTACAGTAGTTAGCTGATCCAAGTCATCCAGTTACTCTGTCTTCCTCCCATGTGCAGCATAAATATATAAATAATGTATGTATGTATGTATGTATGTATGTATGTATATGTATATGTATATATGTATGTATGTAGTCCTTTCATTCTTCCACTTTTTTACCTCTTGCTCTGAGAACTGTATTCAATTAAATATTGCTCTGGATTCTTCCAAGAACATGAATTCAATTGCCATAGAGCTGCCCCTCCAAAGAATGTATTTTCTCTCTTATTATAATGTAAGCTTCTTGAAGACAAGAAAAGGCAATCGTTAGTCTAAATTCCAAACTAACTGGTGGATCTTTACAGTATTGATCTCTTTTTAACTTTTTATTTGTGACTTAAATGAATAAAGGCATAAATGTCATACTTTTCAAATTTACAGGTAACAAAGTTTGGAGGAATATATAATATACTGGATAAACAATCAGTATTCAGAAATAGTTTTAAGATGCCAGAACATTAGACTATACTACTAAGATTTTATCAACCTACAGATGACTTGACACCCTGTATATCCAGTATATGCCAGGCATTATACTAGTGGAGAGAGATAAAAATGAAACATTCTGTTCTTTCATTGAGCTTGCTTTTTATTAGAAAAGCCTATATATTGGTGATGGCAAATCTATGGAATAGGTGCCAAAGATGGCATGCAGAGTGCGCTCTGTGGTCATGTGGCCATGTCCCATCCCCTTCCTCCCTCCCGTTTATTACTAGAAAGACAGATGGACTGGGGCAAAACTACTCTCCTTCCCTCCCCTCCCCAGTGCCTGAGGACATTTTTTCATATCCGCCTGCCCCTCTGCATAGTAGCCCAATGGGAGCCCACAGTGAGTAAGTGGGCAACTCACAGGCAGCAGAACTGGAGGCAAGTGGAATGCTTAGGCCGCCCCCCACCCCACCCCAATGGCTAGGGATATTCTTCACTTTACCCAACCCATCCCTCCTCTCAGCAGCCCATTGGGAGTACTTTCTCCCTTCCCTGTATGAGGTAACAGGGCGACAGGGTGCACCAGATACTGAGGGGGGATGGGTCAGTACTTCACATCTCTGAAAGGTTCGTCATTAGTGGTCTCTATGTACACATATACAAGTATATGAAAAATAAATTTATATTTTTGGAATGGAAAGCTTTAGCTGCTAGCAGTGGTATGTGTAGTAGAGAGAAAGGTGAGGCCTGCCCAGGAGATTAGGAAAAGCTTCTTGTCGAACAAGTTTCTTAACTTGTTTTGTGTCGTGGACCCCTTTGGAAGTCTGGTGAAGCCTGTGGACCCCTTCCAAGAATATTATTTTTAAATCTAGAAAGAACAATCCATAGGATTACAAAGAAATCCAATTATATTAAAATGTAATTATTAAAAAAAAATTTTTTTAACTGAGTTTACAAACCTGAGGTTAAGAACCCCTGTTGTAGAAGGTGATGCTTGAACTGAATTTTAGAGGAAGCAAGAAATTCTTCAAGGTAGAAGGAAAGGAGTATATTCCAGGCACTGACAATTATGTATATCATGTGTGAAACAGGAAGAAAGCCAGATGAGACCATAGGATACAGGAAGGGAAGTGATGTAAAACAAGATTAGAAAGATAAGTTGATGTCAAATCATTAATTGATAAAAACATAGAATGGGACTTTGCAGAGATACATACACTGGAATTTGAGTAATGGAGGCACATGGTCTGACCTGACCTTTATGAAAATTATTTTAGTGATGATGTGGGGACAAAGGCGATGCAGAGAGATTCCTTAGGAACCTTTGCAGCAGGGGTCCCCAAACGTTTTACACAGGGGGCCAGTTCTCTGTCCCTCAGACCATTGGCGTGACATACTATTAAAAAAAAACAAATGAACAAATCTGTATATTGCTGTCTGGTATAGCGGAGGCTGCAGTGCTGGCTGTGATGGGTCTGTCATCATCACCACCACCACTATACCTGGCAGCAGTATACACAGTGAGAAATCCCCTCCCACAGATCACCGCTCACCATGCTGATGTCTTCCATTATTCAGTCACATGATCCTTTGCACAGCACCTTGTTCTCGTTCAGTTACTCTCAGAACAAGGCACCACGCAAAGGATTATGTCACCGGAAGTAGTGCTATATGTGAGTTATATCTCACTTTGCGGTGCCACATCATACAGTGCTCCTCTCACTGACCACCAATGAAAGAGGTACCCCTTCCGGAAGTGTGGTGGGGGCAAGATAAATGGCCTCAGGGGGCCACCTGTGGGCTATAGTTTGGGGACCCCTGCTTTGAAGATTAGTTCAGGTGAGAGGCAAAGAGGGCCTGATCTAAGTTATGTGACTGGGTAAGTAGTAAACGGGATGGATGCAAGGGATGTGGAGATAGAACTGAAGGACTTTGGCAACTGATAAATAAAGGGATATTAAGATAGCACTTAGCTGCTTTTTATGAATTCAAATCATTTGGCCCAGATGACCCATATTTTTGGGTCTCTAAAATAACTGGCAGATATGATTTTGTATCACTGTGTGAGCCATTTCCACTGATATTTGAAAGATTATGGAAAATAGTATAAAAAGAAAATGTTATTCCAGTTTCCAAAAAGAGATAAGAAAATAGATTTTGAAGTATAGTTGCCTCCACTTAAATTCCTCAGAAAATTACAGACTAGAAAAAGAAATGGCTGACAAATATATAGATAGGAAGTAAAGTATGGCATCAAGTCATAGTCATTCCAGACTAACAAACATGGTCAGGCAGACTAACGTTATTTCCTTTTTTAACAAAATTACTAAGCTTTTATGACTAAAATGCTGTGAATATAGTATTGCCCATATTTTAGCAAAACTCTTGATAAAGTTTTTCATAGTATTCTTGTGGAGATCATGAAGAGATAAATATTCGGTGGTATTCTGATTGTCTCATGTAATTGGATGGCTAGATTCAAAGATTAGTTAATGTGTTAATGTCAACATAGCAATAAATATACATTGAAGTACTACAGGGATCTGTGCTAGGCTCTATTTTCTTTTAACACTTTTATCATTTATTAGGAAAAAGACATAAATGTCCATCAGATTTGCACATGACATAAAATTGGGAGAAATACCAAGATACTAGCTGATAGAGCTAGGATCAAAAGGATTTTGACAAGCAAGAATAATGGAATGAATCTAATAAGTTGAATTATATAGGAATGAATGTAAAATATTATGCTTAGATATCAAACTGAATAAAACAAAAGCAAATTTAAAAGTATAAGCTAGAGGAGCCATAGATAGTAAAATTTTGAAGATCTAAGGAGTTTTAGAGGACGGCAAGCTGTGAATATAAATCATCAGTGTGATAGAGTAGCCAAAAATCTAATGTATTCAGGGGGGTGCAGCTAGGTAGCACAATGTATAGAACACTAGGTCTAGGGTAGAATATAGGATTGAACTAGCCTTAAGCACCTCCTAACTGTGTAACCCTGGGCAAGTCACTTAATCCCAGTTGTCTAATCTTTATTACCCATCTGTCTTAGAATTGAGACATAGTATCTATTCTAACACAGAAGGTAAAGATTTAGAAAATAAGAATTGAGGTCTTCCAGGGGTGGAGCCAAGATGGCAGAGTAATCCAGAGCAGCAGGTCCTTGCCACCATGAGAATCCTCTCTGACCAAGTTTAAAATATCACCACAAAACAAATATAGAAGTGAAAGAACCAATAAGGAGACAGTGAAACAACTTTCAAGAAAAGAAAAACCCAAAAGGTTGGCAAAAAACATCTGAGGCTCAGGGGTGAGAGGAGAGTAGAGCCAGCATGAAGCTGTAGCAAGGAGGGAAGAACAAGCCAAGACCCAGCCCTACACTACCACCCCACTTCTGCTGACCCAGGTTTGGGGAACCTATGTCCAAGCTGTTATTATTGGAAACAAATATCCAGACCTTGAGGTCCTGCCTAGGCATATAGTGGTATGATCTAACCCATACCCCTTGAAATTTCAAACCTGTGAAGCAGTCCAGAACCCCAGCCCAGGGAATTCTAGTCTTGTCTTGCGGTAAGGACTTAGTTCATACTTTGGGGTAGTTGATAGGAGGCAATTTGAGAATTATTAGACTACCTGAATGCTATGATCAAGAAAAAACCTTGGATATCATATTATAAGAAATTATCAAAGATAACTGCCCAGAAATCTTCAAACAAGAAAATAAAATTGAAATGGAAAGAATTCACAGATCACCTCCGGAAAGAAATCCTGAAATGACAACTTCCAGGAATATAATAACTAACTTCAAGAGCCACCAAGTCAAGGAAAAAATACTTTAAGCAGCCAGAAAGAAACCATTCATATACCATGGAGCTACAATCAGGATCACATAGGACCTAGCAACTTCTACATTAAAGGATCAAAAGGCATGGAATATAATATTCAGGAAGCCACAAGATTTGGGTTTACAACTCAGAATCACCAATCCAAAAAAACGGTATATTCTTTAAGGTGGTGAAATGGTCATTCAATGAGAGGATTTCTGAGCATTCCTGAGGAATAAGCAGACCTAAACAAAAACTTTGAAGTCCAAACATGAGACATAAGAGAAGCCCAAAAAGGTAAAAAAGAAAAGAGAAATTTAAGGGACTCATTAAGGTCCAAATCTATGTCTACATAGAAAGAGGATTTCTGTAATTCTCAAAATCTTCTCAGTAATAGAGACGATAAAAAGAACTTAGTCAGAAAGAGGGTGGAGAAGTAAGCTGATTATGATGATATAGTGTATATGATATGATGATATGGAACAATATGTATATATAATATGTATGCATATGAACGATATGTTTAAAAAGCCCATCAAGGACTGAGAGGGTTGCACTGACTGAAAGAAAGGGGAAGGCAGAGATAGAATGGGGTAAATTATATAACATAAAGAAATGTAAAAATCATAGAGAGGGGAGGATAAGGATAGTGATAGGCAATGCTTAAACTTTATTCTCATCATAATTGACTCAGATAGGGTAAAATAAGTATATTCAGTGGGATATAGAATTCTATCTTACTCCCACAGAAAAGTAGAAGGGGAATAAGACAAGGGAAGAGGGAAGCAGTTGGAGGGAGGGGGAAGTATTGGAGGGTGACAAAAACCAAAATACTGGTTAGGAGGAACAGCAAGAAAGGGAATAGAGCGGGATTTTAAAAGGGATAATATAATGCAGGGCAATACACAGTAATCATAATGCTAAATATGAATGAGAGTAACTCACCCATAAAATGGAGCAGAGAACAGAGTGGATTAAAAACCAGAGTCCTACTTTGAGGCAGGGTGACACAGAGATTCAAGGTTAAAGACTGGAGAAGAATTTAATATGTGTTATCTAACGTAAAAAAAGCAGGACTAGCAATCATTATACCAGACAAAGCTAAAGTAGAAATTGATCTGATTAAAAGAGATAAGGAAGGAAATTACATTTTGCTCAAAGGTACTATAAATAATGAATTAATATCTACTAAACATTTATGCACCAAATGGTATAGCATCTAGATTTCTAATGGAAAAAAGTAAAGGAGCTCAAGGAGGAAATAGGTAGTAAGAACATACTAGTGAAGGATCTCAAAGTTCTCTTTTCAGAAGTAGATAAATCAGATTGAAAAATAAATAAGAAAGAAGTAAGGGAAGTGGGATGGAATGTTAGAAAAATTAGAGTTAATAGATATCTGGAGAAAACTAAATGATAAAAAGGAATGTACCTTCTCAGCAGTAAGATTGACCATGTACTAGGGCATAGAAATATAGCAAACTAATGCAGAATAGTCAAAATAATGTAACTTTTTCAGATCTTAATGTAATAAAAATTATAATTAGAACGGGTCCGTAGAAAGGCAAATTTAAAATTAATTGGAAACTGATCTAATTCTTCAAAACTGGTGGGTCAGGGGGCAGCTAGGTGGTTCAGTGTATTGAGAGTCCGGCCTAGAGATGAGAGGTCCTTGGTTCAGATGTGGCCTCAGACACTTCCTAGCTTTGTGACCCTGGACAAGTCACTTAGCCCCCATTTCCTAGCCCTTACCACCCTTCTGCCTTGGAGCCAATACACAGTATTGACTCCCAGACGGAAGGTAAGGGTTTAAAAAAAAAATTGGTGGGTCAAAAAAAAATCATAGAAACAATTACAGACTTCATTAAAGAGAATGACAATTAGACAATATATCAAAACCTATGGGATACAGCCAAAGTAATCCTCCGGGGAAAATTTATATCTCTGAGTGCCTATATCAACAAAATAGAGAGGGAGGAGATCAGTGAATTGGACTTGTAATGTTAAAAATTAGAAAAAGAACAAATTAAAATCCCAAGATAAAAACTAAATTGTAAATTCTAAAAATTAAAGGAGAAATTAATAAAATTGAAAGTAAAAACTATTGAATTAATAAACAAGACTAGGAGCTGGTACTTTGAAAAAACAAAATAAAGTACTGGTTAATCTAATAAAGAGAAGCAAATTAACAGTATCAAAGATGAAAACGTGATCTCACTTCTAATGATGATCAAATTATGGTAATTATTAAGAACTTTTCCCCAATTATATGGCAATAAATATGACAATCTAGGTGAGATGGATGAATTTTAAAAAAAAAATACAAATTGCAGAAATTAACAAAAGAAATTACTAGAAATAGAATACTTAAATAATCCCATCTCAGAAAAAGCAATTGAATAAGCCATCAAGGAACTGTGTAAGAAAAAATCCCCAGGGTCAGATGGATTCACAAGTGAATTCTATCTGTTAAAGAACAATTAATCCCAATATTATACAAATTACTTGACAAAAATAAGCAAAGGAGGAGTCTTACCAAATTCTTTTTATGACAAATATGATATTGATTCCAAAGCCAAGAAGACCAAAAACAGAAAGAAAACTACAGACCAATCTCTTTAATGAACATAGATGCAAAAATCTTAAATAATAGCAAAAAGACTACATCAAATTATCCGAGGATTATCCACTATGACCAGGTGGGATTGATATCAGGAAGTCAAGGACAGTTTAATGTTAGGAAAACCATTCACATAACTGACCATATCAATAATTAAGCCCACTGAAATCACATGATTATCTCAATAGAAGTGGAAAAAGCCTTTGACAAAATATCACTCTCATTCTTATTGAAAACACTAGTAAGTATAGGAATAGAAGGGCCATTCCTCAAAATAGTAAACAGTATATATTTAAAACCATCAGAAAACATCAACTGCAATGTGGACAAGTTAAGAGCCTTCCCAATTAGATCAGAAGTGAAGGAAGGATGCCCATTATCACCTCTATTATTATTATACTAGAAACACCTGCAGTAGCAATTGGAGAAAAAAAAAAGAAATTGAAGTGATTAAATCAGGCAGTGAGAAAGCTAAACTATCACTTTTTGCAGATAATATGATCGTCTACTTAAAAAATCCTAGAAAATCCACCAAAAGGTTAGTGAAAATTATTAACAACTTTAGTAAAGTTGCAGGGTACAAGATAAACCCACATAAATCATCAGCATTTCTATATATTTCCAACACAATCCAGCATCAGGAATTAGAAAGAGAAACTCCACTTAAAATCACTCTAGACAATAGAAAATATTTAAGAATCTGTCTACCACAACAAACACAGGAATTATATGAACACAATTACAAAACTTCACACAATTAAAACTAGACAGAAATAATTGGAAAAACATTAATTGCTATGCTCCATGGTTCATTCTGATGCTGTGGATGTTTCTTCAGGCATCTTCATAGTGCCTTCAAACAATTCATCTTCTAGATTCAAGGAGTTATCAAGCTCTCTTTCTTAGAATGTTCTCTCTCAAAATATTTTTTAGTTTTATTAGAATTATGCCATCCCTCCTGAGGAAGATGTTGACTGACACTCAGAACATCTCAGGTAGCCACTGAAGGTGATGGCTTTCAATTTTGACTGAAATGCTCCCTCTTGGGGGCCATTTTGGGGTATCATGTCCCTTAGAAAATTATTACCTCCCATATAAGACTATAACCCATCATGGGATAATCAAATCCCTTGGGGTTGCTCCCTCCTTTGGCATGAGATTGTAACAGTTCTAAAGGCATGTCTTTTATATGTTCCAGCCATTGTATTTTGGAGGCAAGGACTACAGGATTGCTCCCTCCTTTTCCATTTTAGTGTGGAGGCAAGATATTTAGGGGTATCATGCCCCTTAGAAAAATTTCCACCTTCTGGATAAGACATCTCATCTACTACATTTTTATAAATGCAGAGGTGGGTGATATTTAGGGGTACCAAACCCCTTAGAAACTTTCCACCTCCTAGATTATACATTTCATCCACTACAGTTTTACAAATGTGGAGGTGAAGAATATAATAGACAGTTCATTCCAGAAGGCCTTTTAAAATTAATTTAAATCTTTTTTGGATCATTAAATTTTCCTGGACTTTTACAATGGTGTTTTCTTCAGTCCAGTCATTTGGGGTGGCACAAAAGTCCCTTCCTCCTTCCCTACCCCCTTACCCCCCATTCCAATGATGCTTTACAGAGACTTAACTATTTGGAGGGATAGAAACTGAAACAGGTAATTCTAGTGTTATAGCGCCATCTTGAGGGCATGTTATTGTGGCTCTAAGTTTACATAATAGGTCTCTCCCTAGGAGATTTGTAGGGGATCCATACCGCTCAGTATCATGTTTGGTTTCCTATTTATTTTAAAGTTTAGGATTTGCCTTTCTTTAGCTGAGCAATTAATTACTGATAGCTGGCTGAGGGATAGTTTAGAGATAGTAGAAAGGAAAATATCAGATTATGGGTACTTGTCAAACCTTCATTGTCAATCAAAAATGTAAGTGTTAAATATTAATGGTTTGACTGAAATATATGGAAAATTATAAATAATAATTGTGGTCACCATTTTAAAGTATTATTGCTTAAAGTCGAAACGACTTTTAAATTTTTATTTACAAAAGAGGTGAAAGAGTGAAAGTATAGAAATACAAAAGGGTAAAGAAGACATTCAGCCTATCTAATATTACTCCAGTGCTCAATTCAACCAGGACTTGTTGACCTTCAACCAGAATTTAATTCTCTCCAAATTTGGTGAACATAGAATAAGTCTCAAATCTGTGGGAAAGGAAGGAATTTAAGACCAAACAAGAGCTAGAGAATATTACAAAATGTAAAATGAATGAATTTGATTATATCAAATTTAAAAGGTTTTATACAAACATAACCAATGCAACCAAAATGAGAAGGAAGCCAACAAACTGGGGAAACATTTTTATAACAAAACTCTGACAAAGGTTTAATTTCCCAAATATATAAGGAACTAAGTCAGATAACAAAAAAATAAGCCATTCCCCAATTGACAGTCAAGGGACATGAATAGGCATTTTTCACATGAAGAAATAAAAACTATCAATAATCACATGAAAAAGTGTTCTAAATCCCTCCTGATTAGAGAAATGCAAATCAAAACTACTCCCAGGTACCACCTTACACCCAGCTGACTGGCCAATATGGTTGCAAAGGAAAATGATAAATGTTGGAGGGGATGTGGCAAAATTGGGACATTAATACACTGCTGATGGAGTTGTGAATTGGTCCAACCATTCTGGAGGGCAATTTGGAATTTTGCACAAAGAACTTTAAAAGAATGCTTCCCCTTTGATCCATCTATACCATTGTCAGGTTTGGACCTCAAAAAGATGGGAAAATACTTGTACAAAAATATTTATAGCCACACTCTTTGCAGTGGCAAAAAATTGGAAAATGAGGGTCGTGTCCATCGACTGGGGAATGACTGAACAAAATGTAGTATCTGGTGGTGATGGAATACTATTGTGCTGGAATGATGAACTGGAGGATTTCTATGTCAACTGAAATGACCTCCAGAAATTGATGCAGAACAAAAGGAGCAGAACCAGAACATTGTACACAGAGACTGAGACTGTGGCACAATCAAATGTAGTAGGCTTTTCTGCTTGCAATAATGCAATGATCCAGGACAATCCAGAGGAATTTATGAGAAAGAATGCTGTCCACATTCAGAGAAAGAACTGTGGGAACAGAAATGCAGAACAAAAACATATGATTGATCTTGTAGTTTAATGGAGATATGATTAGGTTTTTTATGTTAAACGATCACTAGGAAATATGAATTAACATGGAAATGGGTTTTGAACAATGATACATGTTTAACCCAGTGAAATTGCCTTTCAGCTCCAGGAGGGTAGAGGAAAGAGGTGTGGGAAAATCATGACTCTTCTAACCATATTCTAAATTATTAATTTATTCTAAAAATAAATAAATTTTAAATTGCTACAAAGAAGATAAGAGTTTTTTTTTTTAATAGATTATGATCTACAGTAAGAGGAGTTTACTTTTCAGGACAAGGCAAGTGATAGTCCCATTGTACTTTGCTTTTCTCAGACCTCCTCTGGAGAATTTTATTCTATTCTGAGACCTATAGGTTTAATATGAGTCATTGATAAGCTATGAAGTGTCCAGAGAGGCTAACCAAGATGGTGAAGGTTCTTAAGACCATGATATATGAAGATCAGTTGAGGAAACTGGAATGATTAACCTGAAGAAAAGACTTAGAGGGGACAGGATAGCTGTCTTCAAGTATTTGAAGGTTTTTAGTGTGGAGGAGGGATTAAACTTGTCCTCTTTGTCTCTAGAGAGCAGAATCTGGCATAATGGATGGGAACTACAAAGAAGTCAGTTGAATTTTTATATTAGGAAAAGCTTTCTATCATTTAGAGCTATTCAAATGTAGAATGGGATGCTTAAACAAATGATGGCTTCCACCTCATGGTATTTTCCAAGCAGAGGCTTGAATACTACTTGATAGATGTTATAGTAGAGATTACTTTGAGTAACAAATTGAATGAAGAAACCACTCAGGTCCTTTTTTGCTCTCCCATCTTCTCAGCATTCCATGTTCCTTCTCACATTATGTGGTAACTTAGGGAGAATATAAGTTTTATGTAGCCCCGCCTCTCTTGTTCTTTCCTCCTGATCTTGGGCTGTGAAGATTGGGGTGAAGCAGAAGAACTTACGTGGGTTTACCTTTTGTTAGATAATGAGGTTTGAACTTCTATTTCTTTTAGTTTATTTTCTTTCTACTTCAAGTGATTATTAATAAAACATTATAAATACAATACTTTGAGTTATTGCAAATTAATTTAATTCTTACAAGCATACTGTCAGAGATGTTGCATTATGGGAGACTAGAAAGGTGATGGTGACCTCAGAAGTAGGTTTGGAGAAAAGATGACTTCTGTTTTAACGTGGTGTTTCACATTCATTATAAATATTCAGTTAGAAATATCCCCTTGGTAATTGTGGTGATGCAGAGCTCAGTTGAGACTTTAGGTCTAGATAAATAATTTTAAGTTATCTGTGTAGACATGAATGAGACCATAGAAGCTATTGAAGTTACTTAGAGAGTGAGAGAGGGTCTAGGACAGAGCCATTGCTTAAACCAGGCTCAAAGTTTAGTCTGAAAAGGAGTGGTCAAACAAGTATTAAAAAAAGAAACTAAGAGAATTAAGTCATGAAAGTCCAGAGAGGAGGAAATGGTCAGCAGTGTCAAATATTGAAGAAAAAAATTAAAAAAGGATGAAGCCTGTGGAAGGGGAAAGCATTTGATTGGTCAGTTGATGATTGTTTTCTTTGGAGAGAACAGTTTCAGTTGAGTGCTGAGGTTAGATTTCAGAGAATAT
Source organism: Monodelphis domestica (assembly GCF_027887165.1). NCBI lineage: Eukaryota > Metazoa > Chordata > Mammalia > Didelphimorphia > Didelphidae > Monodelphis > Monodelphis domestica. The sequence goes on from NC_077228.1 coordinate 171,087,209, forward strand.
AAACGCAAGGAATACAGACAAATTATTCTAGGAACTTGGTTTGGAAAAGCAGGAAGACAATAAGAGGATGACTTGAGAAGAATGTATGATAGGACTTAAAAAATTTTTTTAAAGAGCAGAGCATAATTTGTAGGTAGTTGGGAATGAGTTTGTAGATAAGAAAAGATTGGTGATTCAACTTTTCTATGTATGAGTCTAGTGGGAATAAGTAGGGGTAGGGTATTCTGATGGAAATGGGAGCGGGGAATCCAAGGTACAAGTAGAAGGAGTGTCCTTGAGAAATAGAAAAGGCCATAGAGATCAGAGTAAAGTAAACTGGAGGAAAGTGTCAAAGGTTTTTGACATGTAGAGTAGGGGATAAGTGAACGCTCTTAGTGTATGGTATGACCTCTTTTTTAGTAAAGTGTGAGAGATTCTTTTGATCAGAGGGTTGGGAGGAACCTTGAGAAGAGAAAAGGGGTAAAAACAACTGCACATTAAGTATCAACTGAATTGTTTTAGCTCATTTCCTTTATGTTGTTATAGCTGCCTACTCTTATTAGCTATTTAGGTTATTATTATTTTAATTATTAGCTATATCAGCTAATGACTTTCTGTTCCAAATTAGGCTTGCAAAGAAGTAATTAGACTTAACTCAAACATTTGTGCACTTGTGTGGTTTTTTCTTTAAATCAGTCTATCACCTAATTCCAACAGTTATAAAATAAAGTCTATATTTTCTATAACACTCTTGAATGCAGTATGAGTTGATTGTTGCAAACTAGTTCGTGCTAGTGCCTTTCCTCTGAGATTACTTTCAATTTACCTGATGTACATATTGTTGCATGTTATCTTTCAACATTGGAATGTGAGCTCCTTGAAGGTGGGAACTGTTGTTACCTTCTTATATCCACAGTGTTCATTATATAGGGTCTTGCACATAGTAAGTACTTAATAAATGTTTGTTGATTGACTCACTGGCTGCTCATTAATGTATTATAGATATATTATGTAAAAGAATATGAATTTATGTGAATTTTGATTTATCAGCTAGTAGAAATAAAGGCAAAGAAAATTTATTTTCAATTTTATTGCTAACAAATGAATTTGTCCTGAGTGAAATACTATAGTAAGTTAAGTATTTGGTAAATTTACCAAAATATATTTGGTAAATATATTTTGGTGGTAGGAAGAATGAATAGCCATAAAACAAAGTCAGGAGACAATTGCAATATCTCTTGCCAGTAGCCTGTAGTAATTCTATTTGATTTGGTTGTTTCCCTCTTCCCATTTTATAGATTGGAAAGTAGGATATTTCTTGAGCATTTTTTAAATTAAAACAAACTAAGGCTCTAGAGTCACTCTTAAATAATTTAAGTGATCCCTTTTAGGAACTTGGTTAAATGTCAATACTATAGGGAGTATTGTTCTTTTTCAGACTTCATGTTGACAGCATAAAACCAAGTCCCCCAAATGAAATTATAACACAAAAATCATATAACTTGCCTGACTTTATCCAAGCCTAATGAGTGATTTGGGTGGCCACACACATTACATTTGTGTTTCATAAATTTATATAAAGCACTTTTGCCATATAAATCCTAGCAATTATCATTGTTGTCATCATCATTATTACCACATATCAGACATGGTGGGAATGAGTTTCTGAATTAGGATTGTCAATTGTTCCATCTCTTCTTTACAACAATATCAACTCTGGTGTAGTAAAAATAGCCACACGGTTCAGGTTTTTAGATGATCTGTTGAAATAGGAACAATGCTTATCACCCAATTCTACAAGTAGTAGAATAAGCAAAGAATGGATTATTACTGTAGCAATTTTCTTTTGTAAATATTGTTTTGTGCATTTAGTGCTGAATGTAATTTTGTCAAGAATAAAATTAGGATTGAATTTTTATCTTTTGTTTGAAGAAAGAATATTCATTGGAAAAGCATAGTAGTATGCTGAAGGAAAAGGTTTGCTTTCTTCTGTTTTTGTACCACAGAAAAATAATTGAACAATCTTGATTTGACTTACATTATCTTCTAGGATTACATAACACATAAAAATTTATAGTCAAGAATGGATTAAGTACCTATAAGAGTAGTAGAAAATTGATTGTATTGGTTAGTGCAGTTCTGGGAATTTTCAAAGAAATTCCATTATAGTGAATGATCCTACATGGGCTTTAAGAGAAAGCCTAATTAGAGAAAGAACAAACCACCAGCATAGCTCTGATTCATTCTTCTTGTAGTGCATTTAATTGGGGAGTCAGATGAAATGCATCACTTTCAATAAGTGTCATTCTGCTATTAGAAACAACTTTTTATTATGGAATTTGCTTTTATCCCAGCATTCAACTCATTCACAAGAAGCTTACAGGTTTATATACCAGCTGTGAACCAAAAGTTCCAAAACTAAAACCTAGAAACAAGAAGCGTGGTAAGAGCTTTCTTGAAAATAAACAAAACTTTATTGATGATATTTTGCTTTTACATCATGTTTATTTCAGAAACTATCCCTTTCCTTATACACTTCCCTTGTACCAAAATTTAGAAGAGAGAGAAAAAGAAAGATCAATCTAGCAATGCAATGTTATATACTATGATCCCCTATCTCTTGAAGTGAAATGAAAGAAGTATAGGTATCCCTTCCACATTGCAACTTCCCCTATCTTGGTATTGATATGTATCACAGGTTGGCATGAGAAATTAAATGAGAATTTTGGGGGAGTTTTGCAGAAATTGCAAAGGCTAGCAGACACAGGAAAAGTTTAGAAATTACATCACCTGTGAACGAATACTTAACCCAAATTTTACTAAACATCTAATAAAAGAAAAGAAATTTCAAACTTCTCTGATACAAAGGGAAGGCCAGAAAAGTTTATGCGGATTTTCCAGATTGTAGTACCACCCAAACTCCTATGATGTGGATAGAGTAGATATAGATATAGATATAGATATAGATATAGATATAGATATAGATTTTTTTCTATTACTTACCTGGTCCCAAGCTTGATTATTATAATTACTTAATGTTGTTTTTTTAAAATTCGTTTAATTCCTTATAATTGTCATTTCTTAGGGCTAATAATGGTACATTGCATTCTTATACCACAAGTTGTTTAGGTACTCCGTTAATTGATGGATACATACTTTGTTTTCAGATATTCACTTCCACATAATTCTGCTTTGAATATTTTGTTATATATGAGACCCTTTTATAATTGCAATATATTTCTAGGAATGTTATCTCTAGGTCAAAGGATATGGATTTGATTTCTGTCTTGGACTCCGTGATCCATGACAAATCACTTAATCTCTGTCTACTTCACTTTCTCATCTGTAAAATGGAGATAACAAAACTGTCTACTTTCAAAAGTTATGACATTGTTAAAATGAAATCATATTTGTAAAGCCCTTTGCAAATTTTAAAGCACTATATAAATGCTGTGGTTTTTTTTTTATATCCTTTAAAAAAATACTTTGTTCTTTCTTAGAGTCAATACTGTGTATTGATTCCAAGGCAGAGGAGCAGTAAGGGCTAGGCAATTGGTGTTAAGTGACTTAACCAGGAGCACATAGCTAGGGAATGTCTGATGTTAGATGTGAATGCAGGACCTCCTATCTCTAGGCATGGGTCTCAATCCACTGAGCAACCTAGATTACCCCTTCATATAATTTTAAATTGTTTTCCAGAGTTGGAGCAATTCACAATTCCAGATTAGGTGTTTGTAAAGAGTTTTTGTTTTTGTTCTGAAGCATTGTGCCATAATGGATAATGAGCAGGATTCACACTCAGGAAGATACAGGTTTAGCGTCTGCCTCACAGGATTTAATACATTCTGGCTATGTGACCCAGGACAAATACCTTAACTTCTTAGTGCCCTAGGAAATTCTTCTCCAAGACAGTTGCAGAGTAGGTACTGATCTGCTCTGCTGTAGAGAGAACTTCCTCTTTGAGAATTCCCTATACCAATGCAGTCACAGATCTATCACCACAACCCCTATGACCTTCAAAAGATCAAGACAAATTTATTCTTTATGAAGCATTCCAAGAAATCTTTTGCATATACATGTATGAAAAAATTTTAAAAGTAGTGAAAGCTTAGTATTATTTGTTAAAACTGGAGTTGTTATAAATCTTAATAATATAAACAAATCAAACCTATGATTCCATTGAAAGAAGAGTCTGGGCTTTTCTTTCAGAGGGCATACTTTTAACTTTGTTTTTAAAGAATATATTTAAATACTCTATATATTTCACCTTGTGATACTTTTTGTAATGAATAACACAAATCTGCTTTTCTATACTTCCCCTAAAGATCAATTTTTAATGTTATAATTAGAGTTATATGTTTAAGCCTTCTTTCCTTGGTTTTGTCTTTGGTGTTATACTTGTAATACGTTGTCACTGAATCATGTTACTAAAGTTATGAAAGCATAGGGGAAAAAATTACATTAAAGACACATGTAGAAAGACTTTTAACTATCTAGCAGTTGTTTTTTATATTGAGTATTTGGCCCAAGAAAAATTTTATCACTTTCCCCCAGGTGCCTTAGAATAGTATAGTAAGGTTGGGTTTTTATTTGTAGCTTTTTTCTTTGTGATGCCCTCTATTATAATATTGAGTAGGTATCAGTAGGGAATTCTCTTTATTCCTGCTAGTAACAATGTTGTTCTTTCAATTTTATTATCTGGGATACAGACGCTGTATTCCAGGTTCCTAGGGTGTAGATATCAATAAGAATTTCTTGTGCCAAATAAATCATCTTCAGAACTTGTTTTTCGGTTTCTTCCTATATTTAATTTGTATTTAAGATAAATATTTCCATCCATTTTTTAGTTTTAGCTTATTTCATTTCATCAGCTTCTTTTTTATACAGGATTTCAACTTACGGTTTTAATAGAAAAGGACCCATCCTCTTTCTTTGTCTAACTTGAATTAAATCTACTACCTATGTTCCTTTACTTTCCTCCAGGGTTTTATTTATTTGTAGAATCTCTCATTACTTATTGACAGCTATCTCCTTGCTGTCATGCTTTCTCCTCTGTGGCTTTCCCTTACTAATAACCTTTAATTTTTATGAGTCAAATCCTAATCCTTCTACTTTGGGACAAAATTCCATTTGGGTACTGCCTCTATTACAATCTATCTTTTGTGATTCCCTTACTGAGCCAAAATGAATCTGTTAGTCCATTTACATTATTATTCATTGGAAAACCTCCATCTATATCCTTTGTTTATATTTGAGAAAGGCCATTATCCTATCTTATATCACATTAAAGTAAATAGATAATGAAGGACTACTCAGCCATTTTGAAATGCACATATTCCTTGTGAATAATTTTGGAGAGAATGTTTGGATTTTCCAGCTGTATTTTTTTTTTTTTTGGACCAGGCAAAAGGCCTTTTCTTGTCTTTTGAACTGTGGTCAGTATTTACTCAGAACAGCAGAATTTTTAGCTTATATATCTATTTAGGTAGCTGTAGATCAATATCTATTAGCATATCCCCTAATGATTAGTGAAGATAACAAGATACTAGAAGAGCCTGTCAAAGAGCAGTTTTCCTTCTGGCATAGAAAACTACCTGACTCTTTGCTAAGAAACTGAACAGAGAGAAGGCCAAGACTTTACCAGACATCCCAGCTCCTGGGCATATCTGATCTTATTGCTCTAACTCAGGATATAACCCTCATCATGGAGAACCTGTGGCAAGGATGCATCGTTGGAAGATTCCCAATGAGAACTTCCTGGCCTTTCAGGTGATGAGGAAGAGCCTAACACTACAGGTACCTACCTTGTAATACCTTGTATTCTTTTTATCTTATTCAATTTTGTATTTAGGAACTGAAGTTGGTATTAGTGAGGGATTAAATTAGTTGACTTTTTCAAGTTGGCATCTCAGTTCTTAGAGAAGACTAATTGCCTGGTTTGTTTTATCAACAAGTCCAACCCTACATTGAACTTTTATCTCACCAATCCCAACTCATAAAAAGTTGGTGATTTAAGGGTTAAAAATTTAAAAGGTTATACAAAATATATGAGAAATGTGGTTGCCAGAAATTATTACTCAAGTCAGAATGACTTTTTGTGGTAGTTTATTTATAAAATCGAGGGAAAGAGTGAAAGTAAGGAAATGAGAGAGAGAGTAGATAACTATTCCAGCCCAGTCTGAATCAGGCAGGGCTTCAGAGGCTCCAGCAAAGGGAGCCCACAGGTAAATTAGACAAGGGTTTTAGCCACGAGGCCTCCTCCAAAACGAGGGGCTTCTCTGCACGCTAATAGCTCCAGAAAAGGCCAGGAAACAGAGTCATCCTTTTTACTCACCCACATCGTAATCCTAAGGGAAAATCCAAGAGCAGTCCAAGGTTCCCAAGCTAGAGCTCCTTCAAAGTCAAGTTCAAAGGCAAAAAAGCTAGTCAAAGGAAGTTCTTGCCATTCTTAAAGATCATTCCTTTCGTCACTTCCTGTGTCTTCCTTCCACTTTACACGAACCAATTGCAACTGTAGCTTTGCTTAGGACTGTCCAAGGGGCAGTAAATCTAAAAATGGACAGGGAAAAGTTAATCCCATCTTCATATCCCCTCTGTGATCATCTGGGAGACTAGTCTCCCCAATTGATCATTTAATACAAGTAGTTTATACCTCTAAAAATCTTCTAGCTATAGGTGTATTCAATATTGCACCTTCTAAAAGGAAACTCCAATAGTTAGAGATGAGGGAAATGGCAGAGAGAGACAGAAACTCAAAACCAATGTTTGCTATGTGCAGTGACAAAAAGCCAATTAAGGGGCATAAGAGTGTGCATTCAAAGCAAATGGATTCAACCCCCTTCAGTTCAATCAATTGCACCCCAAAGTTCATTCTGGATCTTCTGATGCAGTGTAGGTTTTTGCAGGCATCTTTCTACAAACAGTTCATTTTCTGGATTCAAGGAGTTAGCAAACTTCTTTCCCTGAAATTTTTCTCAAGCAAAATTTTAAATCTTTGATGTTTGTGAAAATATAAACAACCCCCCTGAAGAGAGTATTGACCAACACATGGATCAACTCAGAATAAATACATGGTTGAATTACCGGGGTATATGAGTCAGTTTATCAAAAGAAAATCCAAAAACAAGTAGAAGAAAAATTAAACTATGGGAGAAAGAAAAGTTAAAAATATCATTCTCACCAGGGCTGGGTTAGTCTTCTTGACCTTGTGCTTGTAGGCACTATGGAGATTGCTTTTTGTACTCTCCTTGGCACTGCAGTGGCTCTTTTGTTTCCTTCTCCTGGAATCAGACACAATCATTAATCACACTCCCATAAACTTATATTACTGCAAAATAAAAAAAGGATTAATAATGATTATATGTACTTTTAGTACAAGAAGTAAAAAAGAGGACAAAAATCAAATATTCTATTAAAATAAAAAGAAAAGCAATAATAAAATAAAAATTCAGGAATTCAGTTTGTTCCCAAAAACAATGTCCACTTATCTGTGGATTTTTATCTCCAATGCCTGTGACAGGATGTAGTCACTCAGTTTTAATAGAAGGTACTTTTTTTACATATGAGCAATGAATCCAAGAGTTCTTTTCTTCAATTTTTATAGCTGTTGGGAGTTATTAACAATATTTGAAATAGACCTTCCCAAGAAGACTGAGTTGATCCAGTATGCTGGAAGTTCTTTATGTATACCATGTCTCCTTGTTTCAGGTCATGAAGTGAAAAGTCTATTGGTCCTGCTTGTACTCCAGCTCCAGTTTCATGGAGTTCATGCAGTTTGTGCGGCAATTCCTGTATATAGGAAGCAATAGAAGTATCTCCCCCAATTGTGAAGTATATGCAGGAGAAAAAGGCTTAGCCTATATAGAGGGATGTCCGAAAAGCATCTCAAATGGTGAGATGTGTAGATCTCCATTGTGAACATGGGATTAACTCCCCTGCCCATTTTTAGATTTAACCACCAGAAGCATATACACCTCACTTATCCTTAAGTACGGGGAGGTCTATAACTCACGGGTATGATAGTGGGTGAGGAATCAGTCAACGGACTGCCTCTTGGACAGTCCTAAGCAAAGCTATAGCTGCATCTGATTCACATAAAGTGGAAGGAAGGCACAGGAAATGACAAAAGGAATGGTCTTTAAGAATGGCAAGAACTTCCTATGACCAGCTCTTTTGCCTTAGAACTTGACCTTGAAGGAGCTCCAGCTTGGGAACCTTGAACTGCTCTTAGATTACCCCTTAGGATTATCATGTGGGTTAGTGAAAAGGCTGGCTCTGTTTCCTGGCTTTTCTGTAGGTATTAGACTGCAGAGAGGCCCCTCGTTTTGGAGGAGGCCTTGTTGCTAAAACCCTTGTTTAATTTACCTCTGGGCCCTCTTTGCTGGGGCCTTTGAAGCCCTGCCTGATTCAGACTGGGCTGGAGTAGTTATCTACTCTCTCTCTCATTTTCTTACTTTCACTCTTTCCCTATATTATATAAATAAACTACCACAAAAAGTCATACTGAGTAAAATTTCTGGTGACCACATTTCTCACAACCTTTTTATTTTTAACCCTAACGGTGATATGATAAGCAATTGTTGAATTTCCTTGGGAATTAAACTTAGTATCAAATACAGAATTTCACAATAATCATAGTCTTCCCAAACCCTAAATATATATTCAGTTTAAAACTTAGCCCCTAGGGGCAGCTGGGTAGCTCAGTGGATTGAGAATCAGGGACTAGAAACAGGAGGTCCTAGGTTCAAATCTGGCCTCAGACACTTCCCAGCTGTGACCCTGGGCAAGTCACTTGACCCCCAATCCCTAGCCCTTATTACTTTTCTGCCTTGGAGCCAATACACAGTATTGACTCTTAAGGTGGAAGTTAAGGATTTTAAAAAAAAAACAAAAACAGAAACTCAGCCCCTGAAGTATATTCTGTTTTTGCTTTTGAGGTTCAAACATGGAATTTAATTTTGACCTATACTGGAATGGATAAACCTTAGTTTTCCAGATTTAATCAAACTTCTCTGGTGTCCAGATTTCATTTTTCAGCATTTGCCAACTAGGGCTAAAATTCATTTAAATTACTTTGTTCTAGAGCAGCTTGCTCTTTGTGTTTTAAGATATATATTAATCATAGCTTCATTTCCTAGTTTTACACTTAGAGAAGTATTTTGTTTGGTTTTCATCATCAAATAATATTTATGAAGCACTCTTTATCTTCTTAGAGTTGTGTTAGGTGCTGTTTTGAAATGTGATAAGAGCTCAGAATTTGTATTTGTCAAGCCCTGGAGATTTATGGCATAGCTTTATTTTCCTTAAATACAGAATGTTTTAAGTATTGTTCTCTGACCAATGCCCAGATTTGTAAGTATTAGAACAAACTTTTAAATAAAGAAAAACATCACTCTTCCCAAATGAAGTTTTTCTGTCAGTTTCTTATTACATACCAAGAGTAGTCTATTGACTTCTGTTGCTTTCAGAAAATGACAAATGATTCAGAAATGAAGTGAACTAAGCCTTGTCTTTCTCAGTTGTTTCAATTTGGGGGGGAACCACCGTGCAATACAGCCAATAACAACTTCCAAAAATCAGTATCCTCTCCCCATTCTTAACTCCCACTTGCCTGTTCAGAAACTCCAGATGCCACCCCAAAAAGGAAGTTTGACGAAAGTAACTGTACCTTCGTATCCTGAGGTGAGTGAGGTAAGGTAGGATGATTTTTAGGATATCTTGATGGTCAAAGACACATTGAGATTTTCTTAATGATGCATAAAATATTTTTAGGAATTTGGTAAATGTTATCAGCTATTTTAGGAACTGAAGATACTTAAGAATGGGTGACACTATTGCTACCTGAAATGTAGTAGCAGGTGAACGATCTCATAATCCTAAGGAAGCTTCTTGAGGACAATGACTGTATTTTAAACAATGACCATTTTGAGCAAATAATAGATATTCATTGAGTCTTTGTTGGTGGACTAAATTGTTGAAAGGAAAGTCCTGATTGAAATTTTCTTTAATCTAATCCTTCCTAGGCCATTCATTTCTGTTATCTTCCTATATATCACTAAGTATGAGGGCTTGAACCAAGAAGTTACCTCAAATTTTTAAATTATTTGTTATTTTGTCTATGTGTCTGGACTGGCCTTGGAAATATGTTTCTGACTCATAAATTTTTTTTCATAATTAAATCTCATACATAAAATTCTAGCTTCATTAACTTCTAGGTTTTAAGACTTAGCTATGATGGATAAATTGAGAATACCTCTTATCTCAGGTAGTTGTCTTTTTTGCATTGTGATTTTTAGCTTTTCAGCAGTGAGCTTATGTAACAAAATATTCAGATATGTTTGTTTCAGATTTTTTAAATGTTCCCTTTGCATCATAGTAGTTATATGTAGGACTGAAAAAAGTCTTTATTTCTTTTTTTTTTATTTAGTCAATTTAGAACATTATTCCTTGGTTACAAGAATCATATTCTTTCCCTCCTTCCCCTCCCACCCACCCTTCCCGTAGCTGATGTGCAATTCCACTGGGTATTACATGTGACCTTGAGCAGAACCTATTTCCATGGTATTGATGTTTGCACTAGGATGTTCATTCATAGTCTACATCCCCAATCATATCCCCCTTGACCTATGTAATCAAACAGTTGTTTTTCTGTGTTTATACTTCCACAGTTTTTCCTCTGAATGTGGATAGTGTTCTTTCTCATAGATCCCTCCGGGTTGTTCAGGATCACTGCATTGCTACCAGTGGAGAAGTCCATTACATTCAATTGTACCACAGTGTATCAGTCTCTGTGTACATTGTTCTCCTGGTTCTGCTCCTCTCACTCTGCATCCATTCCTGGAGGTCATTCCAGTTCACATGGAATTCCTCCAGTTTATTATTTCTTTGAGCACAATAGATACATCACCAACAGATACCACAATTTGTCCAGCCATTTCCCAATTGGAGGGCATCCCCTCATTTTCCAATTTTTTGCCACCACAAAGAGCGCATCTATGAATATCCTTGTACAAGTCTTTTTCCTTATTATCTCTTTGGGGTACAAACCCAGCAGTGCTATGGGCTGGATCAAAGGGCAGGCAGTCTTTTAGCACCCTTTGGACATAGTTTCAAATTGCCCTCCAGAATGTTTGGATCAGTTCACAACTCCACCAGCAGGACATTAATGTCCCAACTTTGCCACATCCCCTCCAGCATTCATTACTTTCCGTTGCTGTCATGTTAGCCAATCTGCTAGGTGTGAGGTGATACCTCAGAGTTTTTTTGATTTGCATCTCGCTGGTTATAAGAGATTTAGGACACTTTTTCATATGTTTATTAATAGTTTTGATTTCTTTAACTGAAAATTGCCCGTTCATGTCCCTTGCCCATTTATCAATTGGAAAATGGCTTGAGTTTTTGGTACAATTGATTTAGCTCTTCATAAATTTAGGTAATTAGACCTTTGTCAGAGGTTTTTGTTATGAAGATTGTTTCCCAATTTGTTGCTTCCCTTCTAATTCTGGTTGCATTGGTTTTGTTTTGTACAAAAACTTTTAAATTTGATGTAATCAAAATTATTGGTTTTATATTTTGTGGTTTTTTTCTAACTCTTGCTTGTTTTTAAAATCTTTCCTTTCCCAAAGATCTGACATGTATACTATTCTGTGTTCACCTAATTTACTTATAGTTTCCTTCTTTATATTCAAGTCATTCACCCATTCTGAGTTTATCTTGGTATAGGGTGTGAGATATTGATCTAAACCTAATCTCTCCCATATTGTTTTCTAATTATCATGAAACTGACAAACAACAAATATGAACATTTCCTTGTACAAGGAACCAAAACATAATTGTACATGACATTGAAATTGCGTACCACTTAGATTTTTTAAAAAATAGGCTGTGTTCATCTGCAATGGGGATAAACTAGAAGCATTCCCAATAAGATCAGGAATGAAACAAGGATGCTCATTATCACCTCTATTATTTAACATTGTACTAGACACACTACCAGTAGCAATTAGAGAAGAAAGAGAAATTGAAGGCATTAAAATAGGCAATGAGGAGACCAAGCCATCACTCTTTGCAGATGATATGATGGTCTACTTAAAGAATCCTAGAGAATCAACTAAAAAGCTAGTTGAAATAATCAACAACTTTAGCAAAGTTGCAGGATACACAATAAACCCACATAAGTTATCAGCATTTCTATATATTTACAACACATCCCAGCAGCAAGAATTAGAAAGAGAAATTCCATTGAAAATCACCCTAGATAATATAAAATACTTAGTACTCTATCTGCTGAGACAAACACAGGAACTATATGAACACAACTACAAAACACTCTCCACCCAATTAAAACTAGATCTAAACAATTGGAAAAATATTGATTGCTCATAGGTAGGCCGAGTTAACATAATAAAAATGACCATCCTACCCAAATTAATTTGCTTATTTAGTGCCATACCCATTGAACTATCAAAAAAACTTTTTTACTGAATTAGAAAAAAACATAACAAAGTTCATTTCTAAGAAAAAAAGATCAAGGATATCTAGGGAAATAATGAAAAAATGTGAAAGAAGGTGGCCTTGTAGTCCCAGATCTCAAACTATACAATAAAGCAGTGGTCATCAAAACAATATGGTACTGGCTAAGAGACAGAAAGGAGGGTCAGTGGGTAAGTGACCTCAACAAGATAGACTATGACAAACCCAAAGATCCCAGCTTTTGGGACCCATATTCATTATTTGATAAAAACTGCTGGGAAAATTGTAAGACAGTATGGGTTTAGATAGTCTTGTTTCTTGAATTGATATTCTAGCACCATTGTGGTTTGTAAGAGTAAATAACATCAGTTTCTCAAATCTGAGGTAGCCAGGTAGCACAGTGGACAGAATCCTGGAGTTAAGAGAGTCGGAATACCCAAGTTTAAATTTAGTCTCGGACATTTATTAGCTCAGGGACCCTCAGAAAGTCACTTACCCTCTGTCTTTCTAATTTTCTTCAACATGAAGATGGAAATAATAGTACCTACCTCACAGGGTTGTTGTGGGGTTAAATGAGTTAATATTTGTAAAGTGTTTGTCATGGTGTAGTGTGTTGTAGGTGCCTAATAAATGCTTTATCCCCTTCTCTCTTATTTCTTCTTGAATAGTGCACGTGCGCGAGCGCACACATACACACACACACACACATACATATATATATATTCCTCTTAGGTATTCTCAATTGATGGAAACATTCAGCCTCATGTCCTGCCTGAATACTGCCTGCCTTAGCCTACCATTATGATGAGTACACCCTCTAGTATGAGTTCAGTTAAAGTTCATGATATACTAATTTTTCAGAGAGAAACACTCTAAATATAATTGTTTTTACATATTCACTTTTTCTTGCCCAAGTTGTCATGTAAGGAATTCTTGATGCAGTAGCCACAATTAGGAGGTTATACCTGACAATTCTAATGTCTTAACAATTTGTTGTAACAATTTTTTAGTGTTTTCAGATAATGTTTTTCCCTTGGTACTAGTGTTTTATTGTTTTGTTGGGGGTGGGGTAGAGTTTGGAGTTCAGGAGAGTAAAAGGAATAGTATTTTAGTCTGTTTATTAAACTAAACTAGTAAAGTTTTTTAGAATGCTGTTATTTTGATTTCATATAATATATGACTCAAGATGTATTTATACTGATTTCCCAGCTGATTTCTTTTTAATATTACAAGAAAACTCGGGAGTTGGGGGGGGCGTTTCCTTCAGGAAAATGAGCTTTCCTCAAAAACACGTTTTTCTTGAACAAGAAACAGATTATATATTGTGGGGCAATTAGATGGAAGAATAGATAGATACATTTTGGCTTGATATCTTGAAAAACTTTTAATGATTTAGTATCATTCAAAAGTGGGGTAAGCTGCATCAGCAGATCATGGGGTTCCCCACATTAGAGTTTTTTCAGAACAGGCTAACTTAACATTTATTGGATATATTCTAATGGAGCTTCTCTGGTTTGGATTAGGTTAGATCACTGCTGTGATTTGAGTTTAGTGCTCAAATCCCTTTTGTCTGGCTGAGGAAATCTTCCTTTCGCTTCTGAAAATTTTCTATATTTAAATCTATGACTGACAGTCTCTGAGTGTACCTTTTAAAAAGAGATTTGTTTAAACACTTAATAGGCAGGATGTTGAAGCAGCATACTATAGTGGCTAGAGCAGTGGGATACAAGTTAGAAAAACCTATATTGAGATTCCATCTCTGACACTGACAGTTCAGCCCTAGAAAAGTCACTTAATCTCTGTCAGCCTCAGGTAACTAAATCCCTTGCATTTATCCATTAAGACAGATATTATGGTGATGAAAATCATAAGTCCTAGGTAATTTTTGGTAAGTTAAAAGCAAATTGCTTCCAGAATATGGTTTATAAAAGTCTGAATAAAGCTTAAGGTAAAAATGACCATAGGTTAAGGATCCCATTGATGAGGTAAGAAATTGGCATTGTGCTGTAGAACGTCAGGGAAGTGTATTAAATTTGAATGTATTTCCCCCCACATTATATCATTCTGCCTGCATTTTAATTTTAAATTTACATTTTGTCTTCATAGGGTTAACATGGACCAATGGAGGAGCTAGCATATTTGAGATTATGATTGGTCATTTTATAAATTAAGCCATTTCAATCATTTGTCCATTTTGGAATAGTAATTCTAAAGAAGCTAAAAACACCATAGTTTTTTACATTATTTCCCCCCAAATCGTCCCTTCTCTTGCCTTTATGCTAGTAAAATCTAGTGCTATTGTTCTTCTTTACCTGCTATATTTGTGACTATTTACGAATAGTACTTTTAAAATGAAGGGAAGATGCAGCTAGTTACACTTCTGGGCTGTGTCACCCTGGTTAAGTCACTTAACTCCAGTTGTCTAACCCTTTTGACTTGCAATCCAGTACTTAGTATCAATTCTAAGACAAAAGGTATGGGTTTAAAAAAAAACTAAAGGGAATATCAGTAATTAGAGAGTGTTAACCATCTTAAATTATTCTCATGGAAAATGTTGTTTTTCTGTTTTATTTTATATTTAAGTAAATATAAGCTGTCTTATGAACTTTTTCTTCCATTCTCTAGGCTCCCAGCCAGCCCTAGATAAGCCTTCCCAAAGGCCATCAGAGAGCACAAACTGCAGCCCTACCCGAAAGAGATCTTCATCAGAGAGCACTTCTTCAACAGGCAAGTAATGGTTATTTTCTCGGACCTTTTTTGGTAGCTTCTTATCTCAGTTGGTATTGACATCATTTATTCATTTCTGTCGCTGCCTAACTTGAGTGAATGACAGGTAACCTGTGTGATGAAAAAAGAAGCATGATGCAGGAGTATAAAATGTATGTAGAAGCCAGAGAGTAATTCTTTCTTTTCATCCTAGACTGAGAATAATTAGATATTCTCTGACTTTGTATGTGGAGATTTGGATTGAGTCCAGAGAAAAACATCCAAATAAATAGATTAAAAAGTAAGCAAAGAATAAAAATTGGAGGTTTAAAAAATGTAGCCCAAGATTAAAAGGAAAAAGGAGTCACCTACAGAGAAGCTTAATATTTACCTTTAAGCTTAATGCAGCTTTTCAGTAAAGGATGGTATACCACAATTTTCTCCTTCTAATGAGAATTAAAGAGGAACATTAGCTTCAAATGGCAGCAAGGGAGATTTAGAGTAGATAAAGAGCTCAATGCTAGAGATTATCAAGTAATATAAAACTACTTCAGAAAGGAATAGAATTCTGTGAAGAACTCAGATTGATACAGAAAAATTTGGATTGTGTTTTGGTTTGATATGATACTAGTAAGGGTGACTCAGGATTGAGAGCCAGGCATAGAGACAGGAGATCCTGGGTTCCAATATGACCTCAAACACTTACTAGCTGTGTGACCCTGGACAAGTCACTTAACTTCTATTGCTCAACCCTTTATGGGTCTTCTGTCTTGGAACCAATACATAGTATTGATTTTACAACAGAAGGTAAGGATTTAAAAAGTGATACTAATAAGAAGTGACTGGTTATATAATATTTCCCTTTTCTTTCAGAAATTAATTGTGATGTGGGGTAGCTATATGGATCAGTGGATTGAGAGCCAGACCTAGAGACAGGAGATGCTGGGTTCAAGTCTGGACTCAGGCACTTCCTAGCAATGTGCCCCTGGACAAGTCATTAAACCCCTATTGCTTAGTAGCCTTTACCACTTTTCTGTCTTAGAGCAAATCACAGTATTTATTGATTCTAAGACAGAAGTTATGGGTTGTTTTTTTTTTGTTAAAAAAATTAATTGATTTCATTGTGATAAATAGCCCAATAACTTCTGTAATTTCCCAAATTCATTCAAAGTATAAGTACATAGAAATCTTACAAATACAGGAATCTATAGTAGCATTCATAAAAATCAGAAGGAGTTTGGAAGCAGCTACAACTCTTAAAAGGCATGTCTTATATTCTAGAAAGTATAACAACCTTATTTGATTAGTATAATTATGTAGCTACTTCCTATCTTGCTGACAAGTCCATTGAGGCACTGCATCACAGTATGTCTATTGCCCTTTTTATTTCTGATTATATCTCTCTTAGAACCTGTCACTGTAAATAGGCCTGACTCTTTAGTCTGACTTTTTTCTACCTAATTTCTGTATTGGTGCTATTTGCCTTTAGTAAATAGTACCTAATGTGCAACCAGATCATAAGTTTATAGATAACTTCCTACTTATATTTGAAACTACAATGTATCAGATGCATAGGCAGATTCAGCTGCAGTGACAGACTGTGTCCCATAGCATTTTTCTTTTGCAGTATTTTGGGATATCTTAACCCCTTAGCAAGACTAAATGAACCCTTTGGTAGATACCTAGAAGGGTTATTCTTCAAGGCATTCCACAAGACAAGTGAGGTATTGTTGTTAGGAGAAATTAGGATAAATAAAAGATCTGTCACTGAAAAGCTTTTAAAAAAAATCCATAGTTTGTGAGGAAACTGCTTGACTTGGGGACACAGTTGTATATCATGATGGGAGTAAGCAGCCAAACTCTCAAAAATTGAGTTGAATCATTGATGTATCTTCACTTTTTTCAGTGCTCCTAAGATTTGTTTCTACTAATACCTCAACTAATCTCAGCTGATATACTATATTAAATATTCCCATTTCTAATCTCAGTGGAGATACTGTACTGAATAACACTACCTATTGAATATTAGGGGGAAAGAACACAATTCTCATCCTTACACAGACATTATCTCTTCACCTTGATTATTTAGAGACCTAAACGGTGTAGTAGATAAAGTGCTCTGGAGTCCAGGAGACATGATTTAAAACCATATCTCAGAAACTTTTTTACTATGTGACCCTTGGGCTCTTACCCTGTATCTATCTCAGTTTCTTATAAAGGTTGAAGTAAAGCATCTCACAGGTTATTGTCAGGATCAAATGAGAATATTACATAGAACTTTTTGCAAACCTTATAACCATCATGTACATATTAACTTATTATTTTGCTGTACTTTTCAAGAAAGCCCTTCCTTGAAGGAACTCTTATTAGAGTACTTTCATATATCTCATCTCATTTATACACACAACCTCTCTTTTTATAGGGATCATATCTCCCCCATTTTATAGATGAGAAATTGAGACATTGAGAAAATAGGTTACGTTAAATATACTGTAATTAAAAATCCATTGTTTTCATTGCTAGTCAAGACCTCTCTTCAAGGAGTTACACAGTTTCTTAAATGAATAATATGGAAATAGGTATTGAGTGATAATACATAGATAGCCCGATGGAATTGCTTGTCAGCTCTGGTAGAAGGGGAGGGAAGAGTGGAGCGAAAATAATCATGTAACCGTGGAAAAATATTAAAAAAAAATAAACTTACTGGCATAAAACAAAACAAAACAAAACATACATCTGACTATGCCATTGGGACCGGGGGTGGGGTGGGGGGGAGTTTACAGGAATTCTTAACATTCTCATATCCATTTAAATATCTAGAGGATATAGATTTTACTGTCTGTTGCTATGGGTCCTGAAAGTCTTACAGAAACAATAAAAAGAATTTGGGAAAACAGTGCCATAGATACCAAGTGGGAGTACTTATCAGTTTGACCACTATTGCCTTTGTAGATGGACTGTGTTATCAGAATACTCTGTCATAAAAAACCACTTTGTTACTGCAGGCTCTCAGTATGCAAGACAGTGACTGCAGCTGTCAGTGCAATTGTATACTCTATTTGTATATTATCCTGTTGGATCTGTTTCAAAACTAGGACACAAGTTCAAGGGCAATCTATCAGACATCTTGTCCAAAAAATGTATTACAGAGCTAAATTACTATGGGGTAGTACAGCTGTTTACATATTTCAATTTACTAAACAGATGGTGAATCCCAAAGATGTTCCATTTCCTTTGGATATACCTGAAGGGCTTGGATACAGTTCATGATCAGTTATTTGTCCTTCAACTTACAATAGACATCAAAAAAGGTTCTGCCAATTTAGTAAATGAATCTATCAAGTAAAACAAGATGCCACTTATTTATTAAGATATTAATTCTTTCCAAAGACATTTAGGTTGTTATCAAGATTTGATAATAAGATGATTACTGTCATCCTAAGTTGATTACTGTCTCAGAAATCTCTTGCTGCTTGAGTTTGTAGGTTTTAGGAGATATCTCTTATGCTTATTTTTGATCTCTGAAAGGTTTAGTTTGACCCAAGAGAGCCTTAAATTGGTGCCCAAATTCATGTTAACTTGTCATTGCCAGAAATCTACATCCCCACTGTGGGATTGTATGGATTCTCTCCTCACATAGTTGGCAAATATAGTTACTAATTTAGAATAAGATCCTCATGTTAGCTAATTAAGAAGCAATGACCGAGTACCCACTGTGCTCTGGAGCCCTGAACTCCAGACCTTAATAAGGGATTGCAAATAAAATTCACAGTCTCTACCATTTAAGAAATTACAATTTAGTTGAAATTATGTTAATATAGTTTTCACTAGATAAAAATGTCAATACAAAAGAATATAATCAAAATTGAATAGACTATAAGGTAAAGTAATAATCACAAAGTGTTTCCCAGAGATAATGAGCTTTGAATTGATGGGCATCTCAAGTGGGAGTGATTATTATGTGCATAATAGAAGAATCTATCTGGTAATAGACAACTAAATAATTGGGCAACTAGGTGGATAGCATGTTGAATTTGGGAGTCAAGAAGACCTGAGTTCAAATGTTCTTGATACATACTTTGTATGTGATGTTAGGCAAATCACTTACCCTCTCTCAGCTTCAATTTCCTCATCTATAAAATGGATATCATAATTACACCTGCCTCAGGGTTGTTGGGAGAATTTTGTGTGATAACTTGTAAAGTATTTTGCAACCTTCAAGTAACCATATAAATGCTATTTGTTTTTTTAGATTAGTTTGGGGAGGTCTTAAGAACATTTGATGGAGGATCTCAAACGATATAACAGTTTAACCTTGATGTGTTGGTGTAGGCAAAATGAGAACAGAGATAGATAAGATTTTTTTTAATGTTATTTGAAGAAGTTTATTCTGACAAGTTTTCATAGTATTTGACTTTTTACATGGGAAAAGACTAAAGGTGTGGAGACTTGCTAAAAGATTATTAATATAAATGTAAATGATCAAAGCCTAAATTAGGGTTGGTAACTTTGGACATGGAGAAAGGCTAATTAATCTATGAGAGATTTCAGAGGAAGAATTGACAGGATCTAATACCTGATTGCTTGTGTTGAGCAGTGGAAAAAGGGAGTTAAAAATAAACCCAATGTTACATGTAATTGAACTAGAAAATAATGGTGCAGACATACAAGGTGGTAGAAAGGGATAACAGTATTGAAGAAAGAAGTGGGGAAAATTAAATTCCTTTTCAATATGCTTTTGAAAGTCTTGAGAAGAGAGATCTGGACAGATGCGTATTTGGGAAATATTTAATTGATCATTGTAATTTTCTCAGGGAAAGTGAGAAATAAGTTTCACTGTCCAGGGAAGGGAGAATGTTGTGGTCAGTGAAAGAATAGCTGAACTGTTGGAAAGGTCTAAGACCACAGGGAAAGAATAAAAGCACATCATCTCAGAACCTAGGGAATGAGAAGAGTAATCTTTGCATACACTTGAGAATTAAAAAAATTTTTTTGAAAAAAAAAAAAACTTTAAAAGAGTTATGGAATTTAGATTGGTGAAAGAAGGGGGTAGTTGAAGAGAGTAGTGTTTAAAATTGAAGCCAGATCACAGAGTTAAAGAGGGAGTATCTATATGGATCTATATAGATTAGAAAGATTCAGCAGTTACTTTTTAATTTATAAAGGAATGAGTTTAAATCTATTCCACATCATCTCACTAGGCATCTTGGGAAACAGCCTATTTTAAACACACATATTACAAAAGCTTTAGTGTAATGGTTCTAAAAATAAGTAGAATTGATGGGTAGCCAGATAGTTTAGTGCATAGAGGGCCAGAACTAGAGACAAGCCAGAGACACTTCCTAGCTGTGTTACCCTGAGTAAGTCACTTAACGCTATACTTAGCCATTACTGCTCTTCTGCAGTATTTGTATCAATTCCAAGATAGAAGGTAAGGGTCTTAATAAAATAAATTAATTTTTTAAAGTAGAATTGAACCTGAAAGTTATTAATTTGAAAAATACTTTAATGATTTCTGAGAAGAAAAGATTACTAGATAATTTGGTCACCGAGCTGACTGGGCCTTTCAGAGCCTTTCTCATTCAGATATGTGCTACATCTAAATAAGACTAGAAAGATGATTATCCTAATTTTAATTGTCCATGAAAAAAACTTTCATAGTTATTCTCATGCTCCAGTTATCCTTTCTTCATTCCTACTCTTCCTTTACCTCTGACATATTCTAATAGAGTTCTGAGTAGTCCTTTAAGAGTCTTGAGCTCTAATTCAGTTTCTGCCTTTTTTTTTCCTGTATAATAGTGGTAGAGTCATTTAATCTCTGCACCTGTCTATCTGGATTAGTAAATTGGAAATATCTGCTTCTTTCATACTCTACTCAATAAAAATTGGATTTTTTTTTATATAATTCAGATATCACAGTGGTCTTTGAACACATCAATGCTAGAGAATTTCAAAGTATTAATTTTTGTTTATATTGTTACCCCTAAATATTTCTCTGGTTCAGGGAAAGTTAACAGCTTGTGAAAGGCAAATAAGTTTATTTAATTTCACTGTTGAAGAATAAAATAATCATTCTCTCTTTTTCACATTATATAGTTTTTAAATAATCAGCCGAGTTTTGTTTTTTGTTTGTTTGTTTGTTTGTTTGCCTTTGTGTGATTCCTTGTCTCTTTCAGTGATCGGAATCCCTACCCGAGGTACAAGATTAGGAACATCTGTGGATGACTCTGTGGATAGTTTGCTACAGCGGATGGCACAACATGAAAGCCACGGGACCCTAGAGAAAAACATTGATGCTGTCATTGCCACAGTCTCCATCCCACCTTCCTCAAGCCCAGGCCATACTCACAATAGAGAACGAGTTCTGGGTAAATCAGACAGCTTGCTAGTACCTGCAACCCCTAGTGACTCCTGCAGCAACACCACCATCTCACTCCTCTCTGAGAGGTTGCCAAGCAGCTGTTCCCCACATCATCTCAAGAGGAGTGTGGTAGAAGCCATGCAACGCCAAGCCCGGAAAATGTGCAATTATGACAAAATCTTGGCCACCAAGAAAAACCTGGACCATGTCAATAAAATATTAAAAGCCAAAAAGCTTCAAAGACAAGCAAGGACAGGTAATAATTTTGTAAAGCGCAGACCTGGTCGACCTCGAAAATATCCTCTCCAGGCTGTTGTGTCAATGCAGGCATTCCAAGCTGCCCAATTTGCCAGCCCAGAATTAGATGAAGGGGAGGAAGGTGGAGCATTGCACCTTGGTCCTGACACAGTTACAGATGTCATAGAGGCTGTTGTTCAGAGTGTGAACCTAAACCCAGAACTTAGGAAAGGATGGAAAAGAAAAAGTTGGCTTCTGGAGGAAGAAGCAAGGAAAAGACAGAAGATACTTCCAGAGGAAGAACAGGAGAATAATAAAAGGTAACTTGTTTGTTTTGAGGAAGAGAACTCTCTCATTTTATCTACACAGTTCAGTTATCTGCATAATTTCTTGACCCTCAGATTTACTTTGGTCTACATGTCATTACTTATATTACAGTGTGTTAGCTTCTTATAGAATCATAAATATTTAGGGCTGAAGAGAGTATTAAAGGACAATTAGTCTAACTAAAGACCAGAGAAAGGTAATGATGTATTTGAAGTCATATATCTAGTGAATGGTAGCTTTGGGACATTCTAGAATTCCGGTCTTCTGGCTCCCTATCTGATATTCTTTCCGCTCTATCACATTGCTTTTTTTTTTCCTTCCCCACTATGCTCACAGTTTGTTCTAAGTAGAATTGAATTGCTTTTTAGCTTTTGAAAATCCAGTTTGGCATATTTATTTGTTTACTGGGTTAATTTAATGTTCCTTGTCATGCTCTTGGGTCTCAGTATCTACTGACTATAGTCACTAATGCCATTAAATCCATTCATCCCTTTTGTCCTCTCTTTCCCCTCTCCAAAACAAAAATATGATATGTTATTTAGATAGTTAGATGCACCAGCTTTGGGAGGTGGACCTTAATTGGCAGTGCTTAAAAAGAGAGTAGATTCAAGCCATCTTAAAGAGAGAGGAAAATAAACATTGGGTATGAAACTTGCTCAGAATTAGAGACTCAGGATAAAGAATTTAGTTTAAATTTAACTCTGGCCATTTGAGTTTTTTTTTTTAAACCCTTACCTTCCACCATAGAATCAATACAATGTATTGGTTTCAAGGCAGAAGAGTGGTAAGGGCTAGGCAGTGGGGGGTTAAGTGACTTGCCCAGGGTCACACCGCTGGGAAGTGTCTAAGGCCATATTTGAACCTAGGACTTCCCATCTCTAGGCCTGGCTCTCAATCTACTGAGCTACCCAGCTGCCCCGCAGTTAAGCCTTTTTGACACACAAAGTTCACTAAAGTCTTTTATAATTCCTCCTATTAATAAGCAGCATGTAACGAGTACCAATAGTGTGCAGATCCCTGGACTAGGAATTATAGGAATAAAGGAATAGGACACAATTCCCCTGGAACTTATAGTCTATATCTTTGGCTGAAGAAACACAAATGAAATATAAAGCAATAGAAAGAAAATATAGAGGACTATAAATAAGTATTGTAAATATCTGCAAGAAAAAAATTTTTTTAATTATATTTTTATATGAGATTTATTTTACATTCCTGTTTCCATATGAATAATAGTTTTATACAATGAAAATGACTTATAAAAAATTTTGCAACTGATAGTTATGAATATTCATTGTAATTTTTATTGAATATTGGTTATGAAATTTTTCATAATTTAGAAAGAGGAAAAGATTTTTTTCATAATTCATCATTTCTACTACTAAAGGAAAAGCATAGTTTTGCATAACAAATGTATGAGGTATATTTCCAGTTTCCCTTTTCCCAGGTCGAAAACAATTATTTACAGTGTTTTGAGTCCAGATATATTTTGTAAGAATGATGTTTTACCCTATTTATATCAATGCCCAAAGAAGTACTAGGTTATCTAGAGTGATTGATTGATTAGTTCAGATAGACATCCTGAAGCGAGTTTTTAAGAAGGTTTTAGAAAATGAGGGAGGAAAACATCTTTGAAGAACAAGGGATTCTCATGGATTTGGTTAATTTTATCATTGATTCATAAGATCATCAGGATTCTTGACAGATTCTCTGTTGCAGGCTTTTTTCTCCTGTGTATTGAAGGTTTTTAGGATATAATGTAATATCCTATAATGATAAAGCAACTTCAGCAGTTATTCTGTATAGTTGTGTGTACTTTCTCTTCAGTGTCATGAATAGAACTGATAAGTTAGGCTTTATTGAATATATATTATGTATTGAATACTTAGGTAAAGAGGAAGGCACAAAAAAAGTATAAGACATAGTAATACCTGTCCTATGGCATTAACAGCCTATCTGAGAAAAACAGAACTTACATATGTCACTCAATTTAAAGTCATTCAAGATAGCAGAGTTATAACTAGGAATGAATAAGTCTAGGCCAAATTTGGTTTTGGGGGTGAGAAGAGGGATTCAATATATAGTCTGACCATGGATACAGTTGTACTTGAGAGAGGGAAGCTTCTCTCCCAGAGCATTCCTAGAGCATTCAACCCTTATCCCCATGGAGTTTGTAGAGAAAGGTGTGGCCACAGGAGAATGGCCACATGGCTATCCACCCTATAAGAATTCAGTGCCCTGAAGTAAAACTTCCATTTGCCCCATGCTGATACATAATAAAATGTCAAATTGCATAGTACTGTAGTACTCCCAGAAGGGAGACATAAATATTGACTGGAGGAGCCAAGAGGGAAGATGCTTAAGAAAAATGGACCTTGAGGCATCAGTAGGATTTGCATCAGGAAACAGAAGGGAAACATCCCCAAAAATAACTTTGGGGACAAGATAATGACATGCAAGCCAGGTAATAGTATAACTATGTGAATTCTTCATTGGTTGAATTACCAGACTCAAGGAGGGTATTTAATATCAGCCTAGATCTCTAGGTTGTAGTGTTCTGTCCCTAGTCCATTTTCTTATTGACCTTGTTAAGGATATAGATGATGTCCTTCTGAGAACTATAGATGATACAAAGCTGTGAACGTTAGTAATTGGAGTACAAAAATATCTCAATCCTTGGAATCATAGTTTAAATCCAATAAAACAAAATTTAGTGTAATTGGAAAGTCTATACTTGGATTCAAGTCACCAGTTGTACAAATAACAGGGATAGTTACAATTAGATACAGTTCTTTTGAGAAGAACCTGAATGTTTGATTAGATTTTGCACTTGATATGAAAAAATATTCTCAGCTTTATCTTATCCCCAAAGCTGTAAACAATTCTTGAAGATTTTTGAGCAGGGAAAAACCGTCAAACCTGTGTTTTAAGATAAACTACTTTAGCAGCTGCTAGAAGAATAGATTAGGAGGATTAGGATAGACTGACTATGGGGAGATGATTAAGATGATTATTGCAGTATTTAAGGCAAGATATGATGAGGGGCTGAACTAAGTGGTAACAATGTGAATGAATATATGGAAAATGTATATAAGAGATGTGGACAGGGAATTGACAGTAGTTGGCAATTGATTTGATATGGAGAGTGAGGGAGAAGTATGAACAAAGATAATTAGGAAGATGGTAGTGCCTGCAGCAAAAGTAAGCAGGTTTGGAAAAGGAGTTCTATAGAGAGAAGATGAGGTCCTTTTTGGATAAACTGAGTTCATGTAGCAGAATGAGTATTGACTTGTTTGATAGAATTCAGTAAATAACCCAATATGAAGACAGTAGGAGCATCATGATAATCACTTTCAAATACTTCAAAAACTTTCATATGGAAGATATATTGGTTTGCTTGTCCCCAAAGGACAAAAATGGAATCTGCGTGTGGACATTTCAGTGTGCCAAATTTTAGCTTCCTTTAAGAGAATACTTAAAATTATCAGTATTCCAAAATAGAATTAGCTACCTCATTACCTTGTGTCCCATCCCCCATCCCCCTTGCACCTAACGTCTTTAAGAATTGTAGAGGGATTTTTGTTTCAATGGTAAATGGTCTAAATGGTTTTTGAAGTCCCTACTAACTCCTATATTTTAAGAAAGCATTCCCTGAAGAAGAAAGCATTATGAGTAAAGTCATAGAGTTACCATTGTGTTTGTTGTATACAAGCAAAATCTCATTATAGGGAGGAGGGGAGCAGGAGCAAGTACCTGCATCTTAGAGCTAGAAGAGACCTCAGAGCTTATCTAGTTCAACCCTTTCATTTTACAGGTGAGGAAACTGAGGTTCAAGAAGTTTATGTATTTCCCCAAGATTACACAGGGTTCTTGATAGACATAAGCAGAAAATAAGTTGGATGTACAGTTTCAGGATAGATTATGGATAGCCTTGAAAGCCAAATGAAGAGATTTAGACTTGATATAATAGTTAATAGGGAGCCATTGTAAAGCTTTTTAGTAGAAAAACATGATAAAAGCAGTATTTAGGGAAGATTAGTCTGGCAGCCATCCATGTTATATAAATTAAAGAGGAAGGAAAGCCTAGAATTCAAGAGGTATTCAAGTGATGAAGGCCTAAACTATAAGATGGGAGAAACATGACTAGATAACTATTCATCTAAAAAAAAATCCAGGGGTTTTAATGTGATGGCAGCCCAAAAAGTGAATTCAGTTGTAGACTTCATTGGGAGGTTTTTGGTATTAGGACTGATCTTGCTGCACTCTGCCTTGGCCAGACCACATTTTCAGAAAGGCATTGATAAGATGGAGAACATTCAGGTGAAGGGAACAGGATGGCATGCCATCAGTTTGAAGGAACTAAGGATGAAAAAATAATTTGACAGAGACTCATAATAATTTCGTTCAAGTATTTGAAAAGCTGTTGTATAGAAAAGGGAGTAAATTTGTTCTGCTGGCCCCTAAAAGTAGTGAGTAGAAGATGTAGAGTACTATTCTAGATGTAAGGAAAACTTCTAACAGTTAAATCTACCCCAATGTTTAATGTGTTGCCATTGAAGGTTCCTCCTCACTGAAAGTTTTTAGGTAAATGCTGGTCAACCACGTGCCAGATATTTTGTAAAGAGTGATTCTTTTCAGGTTGGGGTTGATTCCAAAGTTCTTTCCAGACCTGAGATTTTTAAACCAAAGTGATGGCAATGGAAATAGAGGGAGTTTCAGAAGTAAGAATGTTATTTCAAAGGAAAAATCTATCATACTTCGTGATTAGAAAACAGGATGATTTATAGATGACCTCAAATATTTTATTACCTGCTACCTACAAAGTACTATAAGAGGTCTTTTGAAGAATAAAAAGTTTTCATTTAGTGTAGCTGATCATTATTAATGAAGATTAGGAATTTGAGAGGTGATATGCAGTTTTGTAGGAAAGATGATTATCTACATACATGTTTAAAATGTTTAATTTGAAGCAGAACAGAATAAGGTAGATCTGAAAGCCACTAGGTGTTTGTTTTTCAGCAGATTTTTCTAATTCTTCTTTTCCTGCATTATCTTGAATGAGGCATTGAATACAGTTTTCCTTTTTCATGTTGCTGTCAATGTTATCACTCTACTATCTTAGTGTTTTTTAATTTTTTAATTTATTTAGAATATTTTTCCATGGTTACATGATTCATGTTCTTTCTCTTCCCTCCCATAGCCAACATGCAATTCCACTGGGTTTTACATGTGTCATTGAAGATCTATTTCCATATTATTATTTGCATTAGGGTGATCATTTAGAGTCTACATCCCCCATCATATTCCCATCAACCCATGTAATCAAGCTCTTAGTATTTCTTTAGTAGTCTTTAAGTTTTCTTTGTCTTTCTTTCTTTAAGTTTTTCTTTGTCTGCAACCATGGACTGATTTTCCATAGTACACTGAATTACTGTTTAGATGCATTTTTGGATCATCTTCCATGATGTCAATGAATTTGGTTTTTATTCTTCGGTATCTCTTCACTTGTATCCATCATATTTCTTCATACCATTGCTTGGAAAATGTCAGATAGAGGTACTTCCAGAAACAACGTTTATCAGCTTCAAAGATTAACCTCACCTGCCCCCAAATAACATCTGTCTTTTTGATGAATCATTTATTTGTTAGTACCTTTTCATAGACATAAGCAAACCTTGAGGTTAGAAAGGTGACTTTATTCTACAAAAATATCTTTCTTCTATAGCTATCCTGTTGGTAGCAGTCTCTAATTGCTGTTATCCTTATCATAATCATTGACATTGCTCTTTATAATGGCATGCTTCTTTATTTTCATTTATTAATTATTCACAAAATCCTTGACTACTAAGTTTATGTTAACACTTTTGTATAAACTAGAGAACCAAGGAAAGAGTAATAATTTCCCCATGCTGCACAATATCACAGTCTTCAAATCTTTAATGAAGATTAGTAGAGGTATAAACTGTTGGGACTTAGGTTGCAGCAAAACAATTCACCAAAAAATGATCCCATATAACATTTGTGTTATTGGTTACTATTGCTCCCTGCCACCTGATAAATTGTTATTACTATACCATTGATTATTTGAAAATACCAGTGCTGGGTGGCATTACATCCACAAAACAGGCTGGTTAAATTGCTTTAATAACAATTGTCATACCACTATCATTCCTTTCTTCCCTCACCCATACTCCTCCTCTAAAAATGCAGGTAACCTCACAAATTATTCAACAAATATCCAGTTGCATTCTATAGTAGCCCCATACCTAGAAAATTTAGTAAAAAATTTTCAAGTTAGAAGAAATTTCAAAATCAACAAAAAAATATAGCCCAAGAAATGTTGACCAGGGATGTTGGGAATTAATTCACTGTTCTTAGGAATCTATTTGTAACCAAAGAAGGATATCTAACCTTCTCCCTCCCTCCCCCCACCACCATCAGAAATTAATATGTATGATCCATGAAAAATACATTAGTTATTAAACTATATAGAGGTCATCAGAGAAAGAGCTTTGACCCCAGAGATGTGAGATTTAACGGGTTATTTATTTCTCATGTCTTTTTTCTTCTTAGTCAAGGAAATCTTTCTTTTAAAATGCTGAGATCTAAGATGGCCTTGGAAGGAAAGCTAGATGAGAGGAAACTTGCTGCAAGGTTAAATATATGAAAAAGCTTAGATTTGAAGTTATGTATCAATTCAATGAACTCTTCAACCTAGACTAGACTGTAACTATAGAAAAATATAAGTTGAATTTGAGTGCAATGTAATTTTTAAAGATAAATATATAGCTTTAATAGAGAATAGTTTTTCTCACTATAAGATTGTTTAAACTTTTATTCCCAGCTTTCCTGAGACAACAGTTGAGTCTCCTAGTCCTCCAGAAGCCCCACCAAAGCCATCTGAACCCGAGAATGCCCTGCAGCCACTGCCTTCTCTTATCCCACGGGAAAAGAAGGTCCCTCGCCCCCCAAAGAAGAAGTATCAGAAAGCAGGGCTCTATTCTGATGTATACAAAACTACAGAGTAAGTAAATAGCACTTAAAAATATGCTACTCACTGCTTAATTTACTTTTGAAATCTTATTCTCAGTGCCTGGCACATGGTAAGAGCTTAAATCCTTAATGATTGATTACTTCTGTCTACATTGAGCTGTTTACCTTTCATAGGTAGGTATTAAATGTCCATTGTGCTTCCATGACACTATAAAGTGGTTTAAGCATATTCCCTTCCCCAAACTTCTTAGATTGGAATGTAATAGCAATTATATAGTTGGGCAGTTCCTTCCATATCAAAAATTATGCTATTATTAATTACTAATTGGAATGTAAAATTAAAAAAGAACTTTCCCACCATTAGTCTTTTTCACATTATGTAATATTAAGATTTTTCATTAGTTTATGACTTTATCTATGATAGAGCTTAGAAAAATAATTGCTTCAAAGCTTTGAGTCAGAATGAGCTGGTTTTGTTTTGCTAAACAGAAAATGGAAATTTACCAAGTTTTTTGTGGGGTGGGTCAGGGTAAGATATCATTTGGTGGGATGTTTAAGTTGTCTTTTAACTTCTGACTTTTTTCTACTCTGTACTATTCATAAAATAAAACCTCTAACAAGGACCAAAGTGCTCTCTATTAACTTTTCCAACCATAATTTTAAAGATGTAACTACCATCAGAAAACAGCTTCTTGGGACAAGAACTTACTATTTGACAAAAACTGCTGGGAGAATTGGATAACAGTATGGGAGAAATTAGGTTTAGATCAACATCTTATACCCTATACCAAGATTAATTCAGAATGGGTAAATGACTTAAATATAAAGAGGGAAATCATAAACAAATTAGGTGAACATAGAATAGTATACCTGTCAGATCTATGGGAAAGGAAGGAATTTAAGACCAAGCAGGAGATAGAAAACACTACAAAATGTAAAATGATTAATTTTGATTATATTAAATTTAAAAAGTTTCCATACAAACAAAATCAATGCAACCAAAATTAGAAGGGAAGCAACAAATTGGAGAAAAGATTTATATAACAAAAACCTGACAAAGGTCTAATTTCTCAAATTTATAAGGAACTAAGTCAAATGTACCAAAAAAAAAAAATCAAGCCATTCCCCAATTGACAAATGGTCAAGGGACATGAATAGGCAGTTTTCAGATAAAGAAATCAAAACTATCAATAAGCACATGAGAAAGTGTTCTAAATCTCTCATAATTAGAGAAATGCAAATCAAAATAACACTTGAGGTACCACCTCACACCAGCAGATTGGCCAATATGACAGTAAAGGAAAATAATAAATGTTGGAGGAATTGTGGCAAAATCAGGACACTAATGCATTGCTGGTGGAGTTGTAAATTAATCCATCCATTCTAGAAGGCAATTTGGAATTATGTGCAAAGGGCTTTAAAAGAATGCATACTCTTTGATCTAGCAATACCACTAGTAGGTTTGTACCCCAAAAAGATAATAAGGAAAAATACTTGTACAAAAATATTTATAGCCACACTCTGGTGGCAAAAAATTAGAAAATGAAGGGTTGTTCCTCAGTTAGGGAATGACTGAACAAATTGTGGTATATGATGTTAATGGAATAGTATTGTGCTATAAGGAATGATGATATAGAGGATTTCTCTATGAACTGGGAGAACTTCAATGAACTGATGCAGAGTGAAATGAGCAAAACCAGGTGAACATTGTACACAGAAAGTAAAACATTGTGGAACAATCCAATTTAATGGACTTCACTAAAGCAATGCAACAAGCCAGGACATTCCTGAAGTACTTATGGGAAAATGCTAACCATAATGAGAGAAAGAACTATGGGAGTAAAAATATAAAAGCAAAACATATGCCATCATTTATCACATGTATATATAGGTTTGTGATTTGGGGTTTAGGCTTTATAACAAAAATGAATAATATGGAAATAGGTATCAAGTAATAATATTTGTATAACCCAGTGGAATTGCTTGTCAGCTCTGGGAGGGGGAAAGAAAAAGGGGAAGGAAAAATAAATCATGTAAACATGGAAAAATACTTAAAAATTAAAATAAAAAATAAAATTCACTTTAAATGTCCCCCTTTCCCCCCAAAAATAGCTTCTTTGATTCTTAAAACTTCATTTTACTATCAAAATTCTTTCTATATAACTCGGGGAGCAAGCAGCACTTTTCAAAAATGTAATCAGGAATGCTTATATCATTACCTTACTATCTTTATACATGCTTGAGGGCTCACAAACTAGTAACAACCCTTTTGTGGACTGGTTAGTTTCTGGGTTTTTGTTTTGTTTTCTGAAATTACTTTCAGATGTTCTTCATGTTAAAGTTGTCAAGTCAGGTTCAGTTGAATTAATTGCTGTCAGAGCCTAAATACCATCAAGAACAAGAAAGAGGTTTTATAAGCTTCCTGAAAAGTGACCTTTATAACTGAATGAAATGTGATTATTTCTCTGAAAATTTTCACCGGAAGCTTCTGCAACATAATTAGAGCTAATTTTCAGGTACAAACAAATCAAGTAATAATGTTTTCTACTTAGTGAAAATGTGCATGTGTAGAAAGGAAATCTTTGATATTAACAGATAATATAAATTATTTTCCAAATACTACCTTTCCATGTGAAAGATAGAGAGGCACAAATAGGAAGAATATGGAAAGTTTATTTCCATTGCTCCCTTTATCTCGTCAGAGTTTTGGCATTGATAACAAGTAGCAGCATGGTCTCCTAAAGATTGCAACATATAGAAGTTCTTTCTCATACTCAAGTTCAATGGTGTCAAACTGAAATAGAAATAGAAGCCACTAAACAACATATAAGGAATGCTGTGGCCATGTTTTGGCCTAGAAAATCACATGTTAATATCTATGTTTGATTGCATCATTATTTTAATTAATTTCCAGTTACATTTTTTTAAACCCTTACCTTTCAATTTAGAATCACTGCAATGTATTCTACTCCATCCGTTTCTGTAGTACTCTATAATGTACTTATTGGCCCTCTATCTACTGAGCCACTTGACTGCTGGCCCCAAATACATTTTAATCTTATATGAGCCATATTTTCTGCTTGCAGACTATGTGTGTTCAATACCTCTGGTTAAGCTAATTGTACAGGAAGGGTGAAATACCAAAGAGGATTTCAGTCCAGAATTCATGTTTCTAGGAGATCTTTGAGGGCAAACTAAGTTCCTCTCTGTATGGGTATCTGTTTTCCACATAGGTGGCAAAATGATTTTCCTAAAGCACAGGTATGGTCAAGTCACTCCCTTACTTTATAAACTCCAGTGGCTTCTTATTATCTCTAAGATCAAATACAAACTCCCTTTGGCATTTAAAGCCCTTCACCAACTAGTTCTAACCTCCCTTTCTAGCCTTATTACACATTATTCCCATTCATGAATTCTAGTCTAACCAAACTATCCTTATTCTTCACAAAAAGTACTTCATCTTCCATTTCCTTACCTGTGTGCAGGTTTTCTTATATTGTTCTTATTTTATATATATGTGTATATATATAATATCTTATTATATATGTTTTTATATTGAATGTATTTTCTTCTGACCTCTGCTCTTAGAATGCCTAATTTCCTTCAGAGATAATCATTTCTTGACCCACCTCCTGGCACATTCCCCCAACCCCCCCACAAATTGCCTTGTATTTATTTGTATATACATATATGTATACGCTATCTCCTTCATAGATTGATTGTCAGCTCCTTGAGGGTTGGAGTTTTTCATTTTTGTCTTTATTTTCCCCATTTCCTTGCACAAAGTAGATTCCTAATAAATGCATGTTGATTAAATGATGGAGTTTAGTTGCTATGGATACTAGTTGGAATCAAGGAAGTTCACTTATTCAACAAGCATTCAGAGGACAGTGAGGTGGTTCCTTGGATTGAAATCCTAATTTCATATCTAGCCTCAGACACTTCCTACCTCTGTGACCCTGGGCAAGTCATTTAATCTTCATTGTCAGTTACAGTCTGATTGGGGAGTGAACACGCAAATAGCTTTATGTAAACAAGATCTAGACAGTAGAAAGTGAAGGCATTCCCAAAGGGAGGATACTCAGATGAGCATGGTCTGGGCAAGGTTTCTTGCAGAAGGGAAGGGCTTTACATTAGCCTTGAAGGAAGGCAGGAAAATAGCTCTAAGGGGAGAGGGGGGCTGCTAAGGGGGAACAACCAGTAAAAAATCTGATTCAAAAAAATAGTGTCGTGTAGGAGGAACAAAGGAAATCAATGTCACAGAATCAGAAGAGTATGTGGGGACAGTTAGATGGTTTGGTGGGTTTAGTTCTGGAGTTCAAATCTGGCCCGAGACTTAGTATTGATTGTAAAACAGAAGGTAAAGGGTTTTAAAAAGAACAAGAAGAATATGTGGAGGGTAAGGTATAAGCTTGAGAAGGTAGAAAGGGGCTAGGTTATCAAGAGTTAAAAATTTTTTTTTAAATCCTTACCTTTTGTCTTAGAAAATGCTATGTATTGGTTCCAAGGCAGAAGAGCAGTTAGGGCTAGGCAATGGGGAGTCAAGTGACTTGCCCAGGGGTCACATAGCTAGGAAGTATTGAAGACCAGACTTAAACAGGACCTCCTATCTCTAGTTCTCAATCTCAATTCACTGTGCCACCCAGCTGCCCCCTATCAAGGGCTTTTAAATCCAAACAGATAATTTTTTATTTGATTTTTGAGTCAGTAGATTATAAGTGGCAGGAAAGTGACCTGCATCGGTAGAGGATGTTTCCTCAACTAGAATTTCCTTGTACCACCTATCCTTATTGATGAAAATAAGCTTGAAAGAGCAAAGAGTATGATAGTGGAGCCTTTGTAAGATTCAACTAGAGCAGGTCAACCTCTCACACAATTATCATATCTTTTTTCTTGTGCCTTACTACCCCTTTTGTGAAAAGGAGCGAATGAGTCTCCCCACTTAGTTCTGTTCCTAGCATGGAATGGAATAAAGCCTTGTCGTTGTGCATCTTTCTAACTGTTGTAGGCAGTGGTTCACTAAAACCTAGCAGGCCTCATGGAGATGTGAAAGGGTATGGGTCGAGCTCATCTTTCCATTTGGATTTTTTTTTTTTAATATAGGCTTAGTTATGTCCATTTCATATGGCTAAGGAAAATGTCAGCTGGTGAGGGACTAAGAAGAGCTATGTTGCTGTAGCCCCCTCTAGTGACAATAGAATCAGGTAGCTCCACTAGCAGCCACTGTTTCTATTTGTGTTTCTGTAGTATTCATTAATACAGAACTGATAGCGTATTTTCTTTTCCTTTTAATGAGTGTCATAGATATTAACATTTGATTTTGAACTTTCTCCAGCCTCGTAAGTCATAACTCCTATTTATAACTTGTCTGTTATATATTGTTTTTCTCAAGTCTGTTCTCTTGGTTAGTTGTGAAGCAGCAAATATTTACTAAGAGCCTTCTTGTGCTGCTTAGCATTTTGCCAGATCCAGGTGCATAAATATGAGAATGAAATGGTCCCTATTGCTAAAGAACTTGCATTTTATCAGGAGATACCTAATACATCTTTCTAGTTCTCCATTTAATGAAAATACATTTGAAGAGAATAAATACAAGATCATTGGAGAGAAGAAATTAGAAGCTGGGGAGATCAAGAAAGATCATATAGAAGAAGGTGGTACTTGAGCTGCATCTTGAAAAAGTAGAATTTTTTTTTTTTGAGACAGGGGTGACATAGAAGATAGCTGATGCAAAGACCAAGAGATAGAAAATGGAATGCTTTGTCTGAGGAATAAGTAAATGAGTTTGGCTAGATTGGAAGAGGGGTAACATATAATGAGGCTGAAAATACATATTAGGACTGGGTTGTCAAGTTTTTAGCTTTAAAAAGCTAAACAGAGGAGTTTACATATTTTATTCTAAAGGCAACAAGGAACTACTGGGATTCATTGAGCATGGAAGTGATGTCATATTTGTGCTTAAGGAAAATCACTTGGGCAGCTATATGAAAGACAGATTAAAGTGTGGGAAAGACTTGAAGCTAGGAGGCCAATTACTTAACTATTGCAATAATCTTGGTGAAAGATAATAAAAACCTTCATTGAGATGATGGCTATGTTAGTAGAAGAAGTCAGATGTGAGATATGCTGTGGAGGTAGAAAGTGGAAGATTTTGACAACTTGATAAAACATGTGAGATAAGAGAGTGAGGAATCAAGGATAAATGTCAATATTAAAATCCTAACCAATTGGAGGAAGGGGGGGATAATGAAGTATGTGTTGGGCATGTTGAGTTTGAGTAACATTCATTTTAAAATGCAAGTGGAAGTGGATGATGTAAGACCAGAACTCAGGTGAGAGAATAGTGCCTTGTATGTAGGTGTGCAAGAGATCTGTATCAGGATGGTAATTGAATCAGTAAGAGCTGATAAAGTTTCCAAGATAGGAGAGAGAAGAAGGGCTAAGGACAGAATGTTGGAGTACACCCACTGTGGGTATCAATGAAAACTGTTAAGACTGAGAAAAGGTAGAAAAGTTAAAAGTAATTGACAAAAACCCAATGAGAAAGAATACTATGGAAGGAGAAATTGGTCAAGAAGTATGACGTTTGAGAAAAGACCTTTAGGTTTGATAACTTTTAGATTTTTGATAACTTTGGAAAGAACAGTTTGAATTGAATGGTGGTCAGAATCCAGGTGACAAAAGTTTAAGGAGTAAGAGACAAAGTAATAAAAGATAATATATGGAGATAGCTTTTCTTGGGAATTTTGTTTAGAAAAAGAGGGAAAACATAAATGATATCTCGAGGGGATGATAGGATCTAGTTAAAGACTTTTAGAGATAGGGTAGACTTGAACATATTTGACACCAGTCAAGAAATAATGGTATATAAGGGGATGATGAAGATTAAAGAGAGCAAAGGACTGATTGTGAAAGCATAGGTTGGAGAGAGTTGGAGAGAATATGATTAAAGGCATATATAGAAGGGTTCGCCTAGACTAGTTAGAAAGGACTGTGTTATTAAAGATTGAAAGGAAGAAAGAGGGGGGAATCATGTCAAGAGATTTTGAAATGATGTTAAGATTTGAAAACAACAAAAAATCAGGCATCTTGGGAAATACTTTGTCATTTTTTAGTTTAATATGATAGAACCACTCCCCTGGCAATGTCTCCTACCATAACAAAATTGTGATTGTTTCTTTTGCCTTCACAAAGGTCATACTCTCTTCATCTGACTCAGAGGCTAGGCTCTTAAGCCGATTCAGACAAGCTCCATGTATTAACTCTGAAGCCTGCTCTTAAAAGCAAAGCCTAGAAGGAAAAGGAATTAATTACTCAAGGTTCTTCTCAAAATCATTTTGTGCCCAAGTTCAGCTTTAAGTTTGACATAAATCATTGCATTTATACACGCAAACTAACTAGTCCAAAACTCTTCAGTGGGGGGGAAACCTTATTGCCCAAAGTGGTTCACCTGGAAAGAGATAATCAATTATAGGACAGTAAGGAAAGAAAATCAAGTAATGTTTTATTAACATTAAACAATAATGTCTATCTCAAGAAGTGAGACCTTGCTTCATAAGAAGTTTCAAAAGCCATTTATTAATTGCCTAAGGAATGCCAGGAAGAAGAAGCATGTTTATGTTTTTGTTTTAAGTGAACTTTGAAATTATGCTGTTCAGACTGTGTTGTAAGAATTTAGACAAGGAAAAACTCATTGT
Source organism: Monodelphis domestica (assembly GCF_027887165.1). NCBI lineage: Eukaryota > Metazoa > Chordata > Mammalia > Didelphimorphia > Didelphidae > Monodelphis > Monodelphis domestica. The sequence continues at coordinate 171,123,980 of NC_077228.1, forward strand.
TGGATCCAGTAATCAGGTTAGATAACATGTGGATAGTGTGAGATTTAGATTGATAGAGATCAAGGAGTACAGCAGGAAGGAGCAACATGAGCAAAAGCATAGAAATCAGAACAGAAAATTACCAGACATTTAAAAATAGAGTGGAAAAAACGGTTTTTCAATCCTGATAAATTGATGATAGTGTTGGGTATTTATTTATTTTCAAAATGGGGGGGGGTGTTAAAATTTGGGAGGATGGGAAGAATGAAACAAGATTCCAAGTTGAAATTCACATAGTCTTAAAAATCAATGTCACATGTACAAAATGCTGCTCTGTGTGTGTGATATTTTTTGAAGTTTTACATTGTGTTTTAACAAATAGGTGGAAGGCATGGCAAGAAGGATGAGGGAAATTGTGTCACATAATCACATTAAAAATCTCTACAATCAAAGAGGAAGGGGGTGGAAGTAGTGAGTGACATTTGAACCTCACTCCCATCTGAACTAGTTACAAGAGGGAAAAAATATGAAGTTGGATACACATACATTTCACTCATTAGGGAGACAGGAGGGAAAAGAAAGACAAGAGAAGGGGGAAGTAAGAAGAAATGTAGATAAAGGTAGTGACTATTGCCAAGCAAAACAAACTCTAAGGATGTACAAAAATATTATAGCAACTCTTCATGTTGTGGTAAAGAATTGGAACCAGTGCATACCATTTGGGGAATGGCTGAACAAGTTGTAGTATACGCATGCTGAAATCCTATGTTAGAGTAGATGGTTTCAGAGAAACAAGTTCATAGAAGACTAGAGTTGGGTTAAACAGTGATAACAATATCATAAAGACAAACAACTTAGCCTTACAAAATAATCAGTGCACCACTGATCAACCAGTCATAGAGGATTTGTGAAGAAACCTGCTAACCTACCTCCTATTTTATTATATTTTTATTTATCCTGTTGGATATTACCCAATTACATTTCTTTTTTCTTTCCAGAATTCTTTTTTTTTAATTTTTCATTCCAAACTCTCTCCTTCCCATCAGCCTTTCCACCAACTATTGAGTAGGCAAACAATGATATACATGTGAAATCTTGCAAAGCATATTTGCATATTAACCATGTTGCACAGATGGAAAAAAAAAACAGCTAGCAAAAGAAAGTGGAAAAAAATATATCCTCCAGTCTACACTACTAAGAATTTAGCAATTCTCTCTGTGCATTTTTCATCGTGAGTCCTTTGGAATTGGTATGGATCATTGTATCGATCAGAGTCTTTTACATTTACATTTGATCATTATAACAGTATTTGGTTCTGCTGTCTTTACTTTGCATCACTTCACATGTGTCTTCCCAAATTTTTTTTAAACCATCATCCTTGTCATTTCTTATAGCATAATAGTATTCTATCATAATCATATACTTCAACTTGTTCAACCACTCCCCAAGTAATGAATATCCCTTCATTTTCCAGTTCTTTGCCACTATAAAAAAAGCTCCTTAATAGATATTTTTGTGCATATAAGTCCTTTCTTTTTCTTTGATGTCTTTGGGATATAGATCTAACAGTGAGATATTGTTGGGTCATAGGGTATGCATAGTTTTATAGCCCTTTAGGCATATTTCTAAGTTGTTCTCCGGAATGATAAAACCACATGAGGGCTATTTTCAACTATTTGAAGGGTTATCCTAGGGATGGTAGCTCAGACTTAGTATATTTTGCCCTTGCGAGCAAAACAAGAAACAATGGATAGAAACAGCACAGAAGCAAATCTAGGATTTAATCAGAATGAACTTTCTAGCAAATAGAGCTCTTTGAAAGTGGAAAGGCCTGCCTTTAGAGGTTGTAGCTTTTCATGCTGAAGATCTACATTATAGCAGGAATTTCTTTGAGTTTTGGATTATATTAGGTGACCAGTGAGATCCTTTCTAAATCTCAGATTATGTGAGTCTTGACTTATTCATCCAATTTGTTAGATTTTGCTTTCCTACTTAATAATATCTGCAGATTTGTTGAATATACCAGCTATGTCTTTATCCAAGCCATTGATAAAAATGTTAAGCAGCAAGGCCAAACACATATCCCCTAGGTATATGTGGTTTCCATTGAAACCTCCTGTCTTTCAGCCATTAATAGCTATCCTTTGTGACTGGTCCTTGAATCAGTTTTGAGTTCACCTAATTTTATTATCATCTAGCTTAAGTCTTTCCCTCTTCTATATAAAATCTTTGGTAAAATCTAATTTAACTATATTTAAAACATTCTTTCATCTATCACTTTACAAACAGAAATCAGATTGGTCTTGTATGACTTGTTCTTGACAAAGTCATGATTCTTTGTAATCACATCTGAACCTGAGCAGGTCATTTGCCTTAGTTTCCCTATCTGTAAAATGGAGATAATAACAATCATACCTGTCTCATAAGGTTTTATGAGGAATAAATGAGTTATTATATGTCCAACACTTTGCAAATCTTAAAGCACTATGTAAATGCAATTCTTCAGCATATCTGACTCTTCATGACCTCTTTTGAGGTTTTCGTGGCATTTGCTAAATGCCTACTATATGCTAGGCACTGGGGATGCAAAAAAAAAAAGGCAAAATATTCCCTGTCTTTAAGGAGCACACAGTAGATAGCAGCTAAGAAGCTGAAAAGTGGTGAGAGTGGGGAAGGGAATGGATGAGACGGGAGGTTACCCAGCTTGGGAGCTGGATGAAGTTCTGCAGCCAAAATGATAAATGATTTGAAGAAGCAAGAGTTTCAAAGTTGATTTTATTTTGCAGAATGAGTTTCTGAAGATCCTGAAGTCTAGGAAAACAGCTGTATAGGAAATGATAAAGTGAATTTTCTGGGTGTTTCCTTAAATATGGTGTTTGACCTGGGAGGGTCTCTTCAATTTCTCTCCTCTAGTCTCTAGGCAGAAAGAAGGGGGCCCCAAGTTCAGGGTCTACTGAGAAAGTAAAAGTTTCTTAATTTAATCTAACAGAAGGAAGAGTTTCTAGAGATCATGAAAGTCCAGGAAAGTAGCTGGGTAGGCAATGATGAGGTACATTTTTATCATTGAACCTTAGTCTACTGATCTTCAAATTAAAGAGCTTAAACTCAATAGCCTTTAAGAAGTTTTCCTGCTCTGAGGTTCCATGATTTCATGGCCAGGCTTTAATGGAAAAAACTCCAGGTTTCCTCTATCTCTGTGCATCTTTGAGCTTAATTTTTCTGGGCCTTAATTTTCTTATCTCTTAGTGGGAAATATGATACCAACTTGTTTCAAACAAATAAAGTTTATTATTTTAATGTGTTAATTAAAGGAGACATTTTGAGTTAGAAAGTTAAGCAGCATGAAGCATGTGATTAACCTTGTATAATTATTGAGTTGCCTTTAGGCCATTTCTAAGCTAAAATGAAATTAGAATGAACTCCCAGGAATCCTAATTGAGTTGTCCTCTTCCTTATTCCTTTTCATAGTGTAATGGAAAGAGTAATGGAATTGTAGTCAGAAGATCTGTGTTAGAATTCTAGAACTCCTACTTTTCTGAACTTGGGCAAGTCACTATTTCTCTGTGGGGTTCTGTTTCCTTATCTGTAAATTGAGGAGGTTGGACTAGGTGATCTAAGGTCCCATCCTACTGTGATTCTATAATTCCCTTTCCCCTTTCTCATTGCTCTCACAGTGAGGAATAGCAATAGGAGCAACAATTGCAAGAACCTAATCCTTATCCAACATTAGGAAATTAGAGACTAGTACAGACCCGAAATCAAGAATATTCTAAGCTTTTAGAGAAATAAGAGAGAATACTAAATAAAATACCTCTTAGAAACCCCAAAATATTGTTCTAAGAATTTCCATTTTTAAGAAGGTTGATTAAAGTACTTTTTCTAGTTAAGGCCTAACGCCCTCCCAACTAGTTTGGAGGAACTAATTGATTTATATTCTTGCTTTTGTTAACTAAAAAGATACCATTTTCCAAAAAGAGAAAACTGACTCTCTCTCTGACTTTTGCCTCTTTTCTTCCCTCTTCTTAGCCCAAAGAGCCGACTAATACAGTTAAAGAAAGAGAAACTGGAGTATACTCCTGGAGAACATGAATATGGATTATTCCCAGCCCCTATTCATGTTGGTAAGTACTTGATGTGCACATTTTTCCTGAAAAACAAGTGGTATTTCTTGAATTTAGGCAAGACTTCTTGCTTTTGTATTTCCCTTGTCTTTATGTGGAATCAAACTCTTTCTGTGCTGATAGATAAATAACATTTACTCCCAGTAGTACTTTATGAAACATTTTTTTTGCAGTTGAACAGTTTTAGATGTCAGGTACCTTATGCTTTGGAAATATGTAAACATTTTTTAATAAGAATTCCAATTCCCATAGCTATTGAAACACCAGTTTTCTCCTCGAAGAAAACTCAGACACATCTGCTTAGCAATTTTATTTAAGTTTTTCCCAATTCAAAAGGAGTAAACTTCATCAAGCAAATGTTTCTTCCAGAATTTCATATGGTTGAGGTTGATGCTTTATTTTCATTTATACTTAATTTATATCTGTTAAATTATCAAACAATACATGCATAAATAAAAGACTAATTATGAAATATTACAAGAAGAGATTGAGATAAATGCTTTGGGAACTCAAGAGAAGGGGACAAAAATCACATTCAGTTTAGGAAATCAGGGAAAGCTTCGCGGAAAACAGAGCACCAAAGTTGAGTTTGTTACTTTAATAGACAGTAATATTGGGAAGAGAAACCATTCCAAGCAGATGGGATGTTGTATGCAAAAGTGGGGAGATGAGAAAAATCAGAATGAGAACAGGGGTTAATGAGTTGGTTTGAAGTGAAATGTAGAGTATGTGAAAGGAAGAAACATACTCTCCAAACAGTTCTTGGTTTTCCCTAGCCTCTGCTCTTTTATATCATTTTGAAGAAGAGGTATTCTTTCTCCTCAGAGCCAGCTTCTGCCCTTGATCCTGTTTTCATTTTTCATCTCTTCCAGGTTGTTGCTTCATTATTCTCTCTCTCACCTTCATTCTCTCCATATCAATTGATCCCTTCCATGATAATGTACTTGATGGCAAATCCCATTTCAGACCCATAGTAGTTTGTGGTCCTGGTTAAATCAGTTAGTCCTATTTCTTCATCTGAAAGATTATGGCTACAGCAATGATCCTATCAATTCTGTACTTATAAACATGCCCATATCTCCCTGTCCTAAAAAACTTTGACTACACTTTCTAATCCTTTCAAGCTATCATCTTATTTGTCTTTATTAGCAGACTTCTTTACTATACCATCACTGACACTGCTCTTCAAGGTTACTAATGATGTATTTATTAACTGTGAAATCTGTGGGACTTTTTTTCTTGTATTCATCTTCCTTGACCTCTGCACAGCTTTTTATGCTATTACCCCTTTCCTGGATGCTTTCTCCTCCCTTGACATCTGTTACACTGCTCTCTATTGGTTATCCTCCCACATCATCATCCCTCTTCCTCCTCAGTTTCCTTCATAGTTTTATACCAGACCTTCTCTCTTATACATATTTTCCTTCTTCATCTTCTATATTTTCAGTTGTCATCTCTACTCTGATGACTGGCAAATCTATAGATCCAGCTCTACATCTCTCGAACTACAGTCTCAGTATTATTGCCTGCCTACTGGATGCCTCAGTGATAACTCAAAATTAGCATAGCCAAGACAAAGATTTTCTTTCCCATTTAACTTTCTGTCTTGTAAACTTCCTTATTTCTTTGTTTCCTCTTCACCAACCTCAACATGAGATCACCCAAAACAAGATTAAAGCATGGGTCTGACAATATTACTTCCCTGCTCAGGAACCCTAACTTGTTGTCTCTGGTATCCAGAACAAAACACAAATCCTTTAGCTTGGTACTTGTTGAGACCTGACTGATTGGTACATCAGATAAGTGAATTTGGTGTCTTTAGTGGAAATAGCGTTTCACCAGGAATCAGAAAGCATAAATTTCAGTCACTTACTAAGTCATCTTGGCCAAGTCACTTAACTTATCTGTGATTCATCTCTGTGTTGAAGAGTAATATTTATATCTTATGATCTCAACACTTCACAAAATTGATATAACTGAAGATATTTTTAAAGCTCTGTATAAATATGAACTCAACATAAAAAATAAATAAATTGAACTCTTAACATAAAAAATAAATAAATATGGACTCTTAAGAACTTACTAGTTATTATAGAGGTACATTTAAATCCTGAACTATTTAGCCAAATTGAATTGTCTCTCAGAAATCCCATTAACTTTCCTGAAAAGCTGCCTGTCTAAAGCTTTCAGGAAAAAGGAAAGGAAAAAGAACTTCAGAAAACATTAAATATTTTGTGTATGCAAATCACAGGCATCAAGAGACTTAAAAATGGAATGGGAATGATTACAAACCAATGGCCATAAAAATATTTATCCAAAGTATAAATGTATATATAGACTAAGTACCAAACTGAAGTGTTAACTAATATTTATCTTTCTTTTTTTTAACCACTTTTCTTTAGAATTCATATTTATCATTTCCTAAAGTTCTGATTTTGAATAGAGAAGATTTAGCCTCGGTCTTATAATTCATTCTGTTTCTAAGAGAATCAAGCCTGATTTTTATTACTGAGTCTTTAAGCAAATACTATCCTAGTATGCCTTCATTTTTCAGCAACAAAGCTTTGTATATTTCTTAAAAACTTCCAATACTTCAGGAATTTCTGAAGCCTTCCAATTTCTACCTGTGTAAAATATTAGAGAAAAGTTTCTTTCCCCTTTCAGATTTATTCTGTTTTTACAAGATAATTTAAAGAAGGTTGGCATTGAAATTTAATTGGGGTTAGGATTGCATCTAGGTGGCTCAATGGATAGAGAGGGAGGCCCAGAGGGAGAAAGTTCAGGGTTCAAATTTGGCCCCAGATGCTTCTTAGCCGAGTGACCCTGGGCAAGACACTTAACCCCAGTTGCCTATTCCTTTACCATTCTTCTGCCTTAAAATCATATTGAGTATTGATTCTAAGGCCAAAGGTTAGGGTTAAAAAAAAATAATTGAAACAGTAGCTTCAGCAAAGTTGCAGTATATAAAATAAGCCCACCATTTCTATATATTACCAATCAAACTCAACAAGAACAGATAAGTATTTAAAATCACTACAAATTGTCTACAGTACTTAGAAAGCTATACCAGGGAAGCTGAGGCCAATCCAGTCCCAATAGAATCATGTCAGGCAAAGCCTTCTCCAGGTTGTAGATGGGATTAAAGGCACACATCAAGGAAATAAATGCTGACTCTGCCACAGAATTTGAGGAAAATTTTAGCTTCATCTTGAGGAATAAAAGGTCAAGAATCATTTTGGAAATAATGAAAAATAGTGAGAAGCAAGAGGAACTAGCAGTACTAGATGTTAAAGTGTGATATAAAACAGTAATCATCAAAACAGTTTGGTACTGGTTTAAAAAAAAAAGAGGTCAGTAAATGAAAAAAATCATACCGTATACAGAAGAAAACAAGCCTGGTAGCCTGGAGTTATATAAATGCAAAGACCACATCTCACATAATAGGTACTTGAATTAGATGTAAAAGATCAAATCATAAAAATATTAGAAAGATAAGAAATTCCTTTTTGGATATGTGGGTAGAGAGTACCTGACCAAAGGATATAGAGAACTGCAGAAGATAAAGTGGATAATTTTATTTGTTTTGTACAAATAAAACTAATGTAGCCAAAATTAGAAGGAAACCATTTAAATGGGATGGAGGGTGGAGGATCTTAGCAAAGTTTCTCAGAAAGGTCTTATTTCCCAGATACATAAGAAAATTATTTCAGTTTATAGAGCCATTTCCCAATAGGTAAAATGGTCAAATATATGAACAATATAAATGACAAAAATAAAAATAGGCAGTTTTCAAAGGAAGAAATTCAAGTTTTCAACAATCATGAAATGCCCCTATTTAGTAATAACTAGAGAAATGCAAATTAAAGCAGAGTAAGTTTCCAACTCATATCCACCAAATTGTCAAAAATGACAAAAAGGAAAATATCCTATGTTGGAAGGACTTTGAGGAAAAGAGGTACATTGTTTCACTGCTAATAGAGCTTTGAATTGACTCAACCTTTCTGGAAAGCAATTTGAAACTCTAACCCCCAAATCACTTAACTATGCCCAATTATTGACCCAACTGTGGTCATTCAACAATTAACAGATGATTTACTTATTCATTGTAAAAAAGAACATTTAACAAAGCTAGGCTTTCCAAATTTCTTGAGTGATTCATCTAAAGGAAGCTGCTAACTTAATCTTATCAACTATAGATCCCTCTGATTACTTTGTTTTCAAGTGATGAGATGGTGATAGCAATACTCTGAGCTCTTAGTCTCTTTAACACACCAACTCAATAATAGTGTCTCAATATCCTTAAAGGAAAAACTATCTTAAAATGCATGGTGATTAAAAAAGAAATAAAATGCATGAGGAAAGAGATTAAGATAATACTCCTACAATCCCAAAGAAAATAGCTGACCAAATTATAGTATATGAATATAACAGAATATTACCATGCCCTAAGAAATGATCTAAGAGATCGTTTCAGATAGATTTGGGAAGAAAACTCTCATGAATTGATTTGGTATGAAGTAAACAGAACAAGAACAGTTTACACAATGGCAGTGTGTAGACATTATAAAAAACATTATAAAGGCAAATATTTTGATTTAGACTTAGAACTCTTATCAGTGATTAGCTAATGATGAAGCATTCTAACCATCTCTGCACAAAGCAGTGATAGGATGCAAAATGAGATATACATTTTCAGACATGGCCAGTGTGACAGTTTTTTCTGCTTTTCTACACATATTTTTTACAAAGGTTTTATTTTGTTTTTTTCTTTTTCCCCTGAGGTGGGGTTGGAGGTAGAAGAGAATAAATGCTCATTGAAAAAGGATAAATTCAGTTTTAAAAAAGAAAATGTACAGTGCTTTAATAATTCTAAACTTCTTCCCTAAATGAAGGCCTATTCTGTTGTATTAATTTTAATCTTTACACTGTCTAAACATTGGTGTTCAAATAAAGCTATATGATTGCAAGTCATAGACTACTAAAGTTTCTGAAGAATTAACATTACAAATCACTTAAAAGAGTCATGCATTTGGTTAACACAAGTAGGCTATAGGCTATTGTCGAAAAAGAATTATCTATGGGAAACAATATAAAGGATCATTGCAGAGAGAGATATATGACCAGTAGAGACCAACTGATTATTTAGCTAGAGCAAGAGATAGATGCAAAATGATAATATCACCCAAACCTCTCCCCCCACAATCCCAACTACATTTCCATCAGCATGATGTGAAGAAATCTAAAGGAAGCCCTTTCATCACCACCGCCAACCCATTTAGCACATTGTGTAGGATTTCTTGAAGGACATAGTCAATAGTTAAAATACATAATAAGAAGACATAGATGGGTTCACTTCGGGAAGAATTGTCCACATTGATGAAATCGTTTATCCTTTGAAGTAATTCTCCAAATTGTGGAAATTATTATCCTTTTGTTCTCACTACTGTTTAAACCACATCTAAAGTGTTGTTACATTTTAAGGAATATACTGTTATACTGAACCATGCCCAAAAGATGGCAAAATAGGGTGGTAAAAATGGAAGCCTTGCCAGAAGATGGAATTGTTTTTTGATTGGGGGCTTTTTCTCCTTGAAAGATGAGTTAGGAAGAAACATGATAGCCGTCTTCAAATATTTAAAAGGCTACTCTTTAAAAATATATTATGACTGAATTTATTATCCATATATTGAGAGTATCCTTAAAAAATGAAAAGAATGTAGGCAGGATTTTGCAGGTATTCTGTGTACTAAATTTTCAGTCAAACAAGTGAGAAAAGTTTAAGAAGTAAAAAATTCATCTTCATATTTGTTACTTTTTTTTTTAATAGCATTTATGGGCAACTGTGTGGCTTAGTAGGTAGAAAGCCAGGCCTGGAATCTAGCCTGAGACATTTCCTAGCTCTGTGACCCTAGTCAAGTTATTTAACTCCCATTCTCTAACCCTTATCACTCTTCTGCTTTAGAACCAATACATAGTGTTGATTCTAAAAAGGAAAGATTTTACAAGAGAATTGGAGGGGCTTGATTCAATTAAAGACATGGCATTTACTATATGTCAGGAGCTGTGTTTATTGCTGGGTACACAAAAATAAGCAGAAAGAAAGATAGTCTCTACCCTCAAAGAGCCTACTTTAGTGGGAGGGAAATAGCATATGAAAGAAAAGGGAGGAAAGGGAGTGCAGGGAGAATGGACCCATGCAGGACCATGGTGCCAAAGTCAGGAAGGTCAAAAGCAAAGCCAGGAAGAACTTGCCAGCAAGAGAAAGAGTCAACATATTAGAAGAATGTTCCACAATAAGAAGGTGTAGGTAGAGGACTGATGGGTATTTCTAAATGAGACTCTAGTTACATCCAGAAAGTCAGAAGCAAGTGCTGGGAAAGGAATGAATCCTGTCCAATAAAATGTCTCCTCTGTACAAGTTAAGATTTTATAAGATTATTTGATTGGTAAAACTGCCAAAATAGATTTATCTCATGAATCTGCGATTATCAGTTAACAAGGCTTAGAATAGAAAGCCACACACATATTCAAAGTGTCTGCCAATATTATTGTGGTTGTCCTTCAGAATCTCAGAATTTAGATTTGAAAGGTAACCAACTAATCCAACCCATACCTGAAAGGTGTATCTCAACTATAATATATAGCTAGGTTGTGATTTGATGCAAATTTTAACAAGACAAAATTATATTTATGCATATTATAATAAATAACCGTGTTATTATTTAATGTAAGAAAAGATACAGTTAATGCAGTACATGAAAATAGTTGTTAATTTCTTTTAAAAGATGGAAAAAAAATTTTCGTATGGAAATACCGCCAGCACAAAAAAGAAGAGGCTTGTTATTACATCAAAACAAAGATGTAATTAAATTGCATGAATGTTCTCATAACTCTAAAATAGGATGAAATGTTGGAATGTCTAAATCTATGGCATATGTTGGCATGCTTAAATATATTTTATAAAACATGCAGTTAAAATAAAAGAAAAATGCAAAGTTGCACCAACTTTTTGTGAGTTTGCAAACAACTGCAAGGAGGAAATAAATGTTATAGTTATGTAAATGGAGCAACTTTTAGTTGTATGGATTGAAGATTGTAGTCAAAAACATATTCCTCTTAGGAGAACTGACATTCAGAAAAAAGCTTTAAGTTTAAGAAAATGCAGATGAAATGGCTAGTAAAGATAAAAGCTTAGTGCTGACTGGTTGCTTTGATGATTGCTTTAAAAATTAAGTCTAATTGTATGATGTTAAAATTACTGGAAAAGGTAGGGTAATGCAGATGAGGACAAAGTAGCAATAAATACCATGATGCTTTGAAGAACATAGTCAAAGAAGGTAGATACACTGATAAACACAATTTTTTTTTTAATGTAGGTGAAATAGGATTCCAGAACTTACAGTTCTAAAACAAGAAAAAATCCAATCTATATTTCTTTTTTTTTTTTTAGTTTTTGAATTAACTTATTTAGTCAATTTAGAACATTATTCCTTGGTTACAAGAATCCCATTATTTCCCTCCCTCCCCTACCCCCACCCTTCCTGCAGCTGACGCACAATTTCATTGGGTATTACATTTGTCCTTGATCAGAACCTATTTCCATTTTGTTGGTGTTTGCATTAGGATGTTCATTTAGAGTCTACATCCCCAGCCATATCCCCTCGACCCATGTTTTCAAGCAGTTGCTTTTCTTCTGTGTTTCTACTACCACAGTTTTTCCTTTGAATGTGGATAATGTTTTTTCTCATAGATTCCTCCAATTTGTTCAGGATCACTGCATTGCCACTAATGGAGAAGTCCATTACATTCAATTATATCACAGTGTATCAGTCTCTGTGTACAATGTTCCTCCTGGTTCTGTTCCTCTCACTCTGCATCAATTCCTGGAGGTTGTTTCAGTTCCCATGGAATTCCTCCACTTTATTATTCCTTTGAGCACAATAGTATTCCATCACCAACAGATACCTCAATTTGTTCAGCTGTTCCCCAATTGAAGGGCTTCCCCTCATTTTCCAATTTTTTGCCACCACAAAGAGCGCAGCTATGAATATTCTTGTATAAGTCTTTTTCCTTATTATCTCTTTGGGGTACAATCCCATCAGTGCTATGGCTGGATCAAAGGGCAGACAGTCTTTCATCGCCCTTTGGGCATAGTTCAAATTGTCCTCCAAAATGGAGAATCAGTTCACAACTCCACCAGCAATGAATTAATGTCCCAACTTTACCACATCCCCTCCAGCATTCATTACTTTCCATTGCTGTTATGTTAGCCAATCTGCTAGGTATAAGGTGATACCTCAGAGTTGTTTTGATTTTTTTTAACTGAAAATTGCCTATTCATGTCCATTGCCCATTTATCAATTGAAGAACAGCTTGATGTTTTGTACAATTGGTTTAGTTCTTTTATTAAATTTGAGTAATTAGACCATTGTCAGAGGCTTTTGTTATGAACATTATTTCCCAATTTGTTGCTTCCCTTCTAATTTTGGATGCATTTATTTTGTTTGTACAAAAACTTTTTAATTTGATGTAATCAAAATTATTGATTTTACATTTTGTGATTTTTTTTCTAGCTCTTGCTTGGTTTTAAAATCTTTCATTTCTCAAAGATCTGACAAGGATACTATTCTGTGTTCGCCTAATTTGCTTATAGTTTCCTTCTTTATATTCAGGTCATTCAGCCATTCTGAGTTTATCTTGGTGTAGGGTGTGAGATTTTGATCCAAACCTAATCTCTCCCATACTGTCTTCCAAATTTTCCCAGCAGTTATTATCAAATAGTGAGGTTTGATCCCAAAAGCTGGGACCTTTGGGCTTATCATAGACTATCTTGCTAAGGTCATTTACCCCAAGTCTGTTCCACTGATCCTCCTTTTCTGTCTCTTAGCCAGTACCAAATTGTTTTGATGACCACTGCTTTATAGTATAGTTTGAGATATGGGACTGCAAGTCCTCCTTCCTTTGCATTTTTTTTTCATGACTTCCCTGGATATCCTTGATCTTTTGTTCTTCCAAATTAACTTTGTTGTGTTTTTTTCTAATTCAGTAAAAAAGTTTTTTGGAAGTTCAATGGGTATGGCACTAAATAAGTTAATTAATTTGGGTAGGATTGTCATTTTTATTATGTTAGCTCGTCCTACCCATAAGCAGTCGATGTTTTTCTAATTGTTTAGATCTAGTTTTAATTGTAGTTGTGTTCATATAGTTCCTGTGTTTGTCTCAGCAGATAGATTAACCATGTATTAGGGCATAAAAACATTGCAAACAAGTGCAGAAGAGCAGAAATAATAAATGCAACCTTCTCAGACCACAATGCAATGAAAATAATAATTAGTAAGGGTACATGGAGTGGTAAATCAAAAATTAATTGGAAATTAAACAATACAATTCTCCAAAACCGGTTAAAGAACAAATCATAGAAACAATAGTTTCATTGAAGAAAATGACAATGATGAGACATCCTTTCAAAACCTATGGAATGCAGCCAAAGCAGTACTTGGGGGGAATTTTATACCCTTGAGTTCATATATTAACAAACTAGAGAGGGCAGAGGTCAATGTATTGGGCATGCAAATTAAAAAGCTAGAAAGTGAACAAATTAAAAATCCTCCAATGACTAACTTAGAGATCCTAAAAATCAAAAGAGAAATTAATAAAATTGAAAGTCAAAAGACTATTGATTTAATAAATGAGACTAGAAGCTGGTACTTTGAAAAAACAAATAAAATAGACAAAGTACTGGTCAATCTAATTTAGAAAAAGGAAAGAAAAAAACCAATTGACAGTATCCAAGATGAAAAGGGAGACCTCACTTCTAATGAAGAGGAAATTAAAGCAATCATTAAAAATTATTATGCCCAATTATATGGCAACAAATATGGCAATCTAGGTGATATGGATGAATATTTGCAAAAATATAAATTGCCTAGACTAACAGAGGAAGAAATAGACTATCTAAACAACCCCATATCAGAAAACATAATTGAACAAGTCATCAAAGAACTCCCTAAGAAAAAAATCCCCAGGTCCAGATGCATTAACAAATGAATTCTATCAAACATTCAAAGAACTAATCCCAATATTATACAAACTATTTGACATAATAAGCAAAGAGGGAGTTCTACCAAATTCCTTTTAGAACACAAATATGGTACTGATTCCAAAGCCAGGCAGGTCAAAAACAGAGAAAGAAAACTATAGACCAATCTCCTTAATGAATATAGATGCAAAAATCTTAAATAGGATAGTAGCAAAGTGATCACAAGGGTTATTCACTATGTCCAGGTAGGATTCATACCAGGAATGCAAGGATGGTTCATTATTAGGAAAACCATCCATATAATTGACCATATTAACAAGCAAACCAACAAAAATCACATGATTATCTCAATAGATGCAGGAAAGGCCTTTAACAAAATGCAACACTTGTTCCTATTGAAAACACTAGAAAGTATAGGAATAGAAGGGCCTTTCCTAAAAATAATAAATAGTATCTATCTAAAACCATCAGCAAACATCATCTGCAATGGGGATAAACTAGAAGCTTTCCCAATAAAATCAGAAGTGAAACAAGGATGCCCATTATCACCTCTATTATTTAACACTGTACTAGAAACACTAGCCATAGCGATTCGAGAAGAAAAAGAAATTGAAGGAATTAAAATGGGCAATGAGTAGACCAAGCTATCACTCTTTGCAGATGATATGATGGTCTACTTAAAGAATCCTAGAGAATCAACCAAAAAGCTAGTCAAAATAATCGACAACTTTAGCAAAGTTGCAGGATACAAAATAAACCCACATAAGTCACCAGCATTTCTATATATCTCCAATCTGTATTTGAAGTATCTAAGGATCACCTTTTGGGTGGAGGGGGTAATTCAGAAGGGAATTTTAAATTAAAACCCGTGTTTGTTTTAAGCTCTTGAAATATTTGTGCTCTGACAGAGTGTAATAATCATCTTAAGTGGTGACATAAAAAAGCATGGATGACTAATGCTGTTTTTGAAGACTGTCAATTTTGGCCCAGTTGTTGAAAAAGTACAAGGATGATAATATTACATTTAAAGTATTTCTGATTTTAAACAATGTTGCATATAATTAAATTAAATTTGTTTCATTGTGTGAGAATATAAAAGTAATTTCTTTTCCTCCAAATACAAAATCATTGTATTTGTAACCCCTGGAGCAGGGAACCAGTTGCAAACCCCTTTTATAACCCCTAAACTTAAAGTGAATCATAGCAACATTTAGGGCCTACTACTGAAATGGGCATTTGCTAAAATTACAAAAGATAATAAAGTTTTCTTACCTGGCTTCTCTAAAAATTATTATATCAAAACTGCCATCAGAAATATTCACTAGGCTTGGTACCAAATAATAAGTAATGTGTGTATTGTGAGGTGCCCACTATGGGGAGACAGTGATTTTGAAAGCTTTTCCCCTGAGAAGCAGGCAGTGATAGATAAAATAGTAAACCATTAGGAGAAAATATGGTTTGATGAACTAGAAAAGGATGCTTGATTTGTATCAGAAGAACTGACTGATGATATTTATTTAGCATCTACAGGTGTTTGAAGAAGCAGAAGTTAGTAATGTATATGTGAAAGAGTTCACTCTTAAAGAATTTATAATTATTTGAAGCAAAAAATTAGGTATATTGACATTGATAAAAGGATACAAATCCAACAATATATGGATAAACCTCTTCTCAGTAAATATACGAATATTTTTAAAAAGAAAACAATTCAGACAGCATTGGTAAAAATATTTTAAAACAATATTTTCATCATCTTTAGGTATGATTTCCAGTAATTTTTTAGTTTTTAAATTTTTATTTTCTATAACTTATTTTTTAATGAACTTAGGAGAAGAGCATATTTTTATTATCCTTTGCTATTATGATGTTAATTAACAGATAAAGAACTTATATTTGGAAATTTTCCTTAAGCTCAAATTAGTTGCCATATTTTTATATAATTTACAATTTCAATTAATGAAAGTTTTTAATCTGTACTATTTGGAACCTAACTGCCAAGTCATCCAGGTCTTGCTTGAAGAAGATAAGGAAGAAGATAAGGCAGTTAGTTCCTCTTTTGGGTAGCTCAGATTCTTGGGAAGTTTTTCTGGTTAGGAATCCTAAATTTGATTCTCCATAACTCCTTCTTTTCTTTATTTCTGCCTTTTGGTACCATACAGAACAAATCAATCCATCTTCCACATGACAGCCATTCAACTATTTGAACACACTTATATTTATAATTAATTTGGTCACCAAGAATTTTATTTATAAAAATCTTAATGAAAAACCCAAATAATAAAATTCCTAAGTCAGCTGCCAAATTTTGTGGTAATTTAATTGATATAGTGGAGAAGATTTAAGAAGGGAGAAAGAAAGGGTGAAGGATTTCTCCACTCGCCTGGCTGATACTGGGTGGGAAGGTTAGAAGATCTAGAAAGTAAGGGTTTGGAGTGTGAAGGAGGAAGGAATCAATCTGAACTCCAAAAGGGGCTCAGATGAGATGCCTGAACCTGACTCAAGTCAAGGACAAAACTCACCGCCAAAACCCAGACAAATAACTGCCACTACTCCCAAGATGTTGGAACGCCTAACAAACTCTCAGAGTCGCCTCTCCAGGGAAAGAGGAAGGGACAGGAAGTGACATGCTTTATAGACATTTTTACATCACTTTTCTGCATCTCATCTGTACCAATGAGGACTTAGCTTGACTTGGGACAGCCCAGAGGTCTGTCCTTTTTTCTGCATATATCTATTGAAGGCCATTCCTTAGATAATTAAATCTTGAGTTTGATGCAGACCTTCAAAATCTTGTTAAACTATGAAGGGAGGAGAAATGTAGAGTTTCCAAGACCTGATTCTGTTATTCCAAGTATCTCTATTGTTATTGGTCAGGAAATAGCTAAATCAAATCTTCTAAAGAATGTTCTGATTAGGGTGGAATAGTTTTAAAATTCACAATAGTCCCTTGAATCTCCAGGCTAACATCAATTAAATGATTTATTTAGAATTCACTATGTGCCAGCCATCAGGCCAATCTCTGACGAGATCAAAGTAAAACAGTCTCTATTTTCAATAAGCATATATTCATATGGAGGAAGGGAAGAGGATAGAATATTTACAAAATGCATGCAAGGTAGTTTGTGGAAAGGTTATACAAACAGCTGCAAAAACCAGAAGAAGGTTCATGTAAAAGATGATTCTTGAAGAAAGTTAGGGATTCCAAGAGGTTAGTGCAGGAAATATATAAGGAAAGCTAATTCAAAGGCTTATGAATGTGAGATGAAATATCCTTTGGTGAAGCATAGGAAATAGGCCAATATGACTAGATCATGGCAGGGAACAAAGTCTAAGATGAATAGAAATTTAGAGAGGGATCAAGTTGTGAAGAGATTTAAATATTCTAAACTGCGTTCATGCGTTTCCCATACATTCACATCAGATTCTTCATACAGCTATAATTTTTTCTACTTATTGGAATTGCTTACTTTTGTTCTTTCAGAATTTCATTCTTAAGTATTTTACATCCTTCCTTGACCGTCTTTTCTTTGAGTGTTTCCAAAAATCTAGAGAATGTGCTAGATTTCATCTGCTTTATCAGACTCTAGAATAGTGATAGTGGACCTTTTAGAGACCATGTGCCATGCCCCACCCCAGCCCCAGTGCTGATACACTCTGCCCTTCCTTACCCTACACAAGATATGGAGAAAGCACTCCCATTGGGCTGCTGGGTAGAGGAGTAGGTGAAATGAGCAATGTCCTCAGCCAAGGTGAAGGGAAGGGGAATGTATGTTCCCATTGGACTTCTGGGCAGAGGGGTGGATGATGTGAAAAAAATGTCATCAGGCATTTTGGAGAGGGGGAAAGGAGCAGGTCCACCATGGGGCCCCTCTGCCTTTCTAATAATGAAAAGGGGGTTGGGGTACACATGCCCACAGAGGTTGTTTTGGGTGCCCTTTTTGGCATGAGTGCCATAGGTTCTCCCTCACTGTTCTAGATGGTATTATTTATTTCCACTAAGGTTCTCATTGCTTCCACCTGTGGAAAGGCTAGATAATTGAAGTCCTTCCTCACTATTTCATACCTCTGGGTCAGGCTTATGATTTCCTAAATCCTAAATCCTAAAGATTTAGGTTTCCTAAATCTCTTCACCTATTTCCTCTTGGAAATCTCTAGTCTGTATCTTCTACCAGGTAGGGAAACATTCTGTGCCAATCTAAATTAATACCTTCTTTGTAACTTTTTTCTTTAAAACCCATACCTTCTACCTTAGGATTAATACTAAGTATAGGTTCCAAGGTAGAAGAGCAGTAGGGGCTAGGCAATTAGGGCGAAGTGACTTATTCAGGATCACACAGCCAAGAAATGTCTGAGATTGTATTTGAACCCAGGACCTACCATCTCTAAGCCTGGCCCTCTATCCAGTGAGGCACCTAGCTGCCCCTTCTTTGTAACTTATGATTTTAGCTACCTGGAAGATGGAAAGGTTAAATAACTTGCCCAAACAAAAAAGCCAGGCAATGTCAATCAAGCAGTCAATAAATACTTATTAAGCACCTACAGTTTGCTAACACTAGGTTCAAATTCAAAGACTGAAACAGCCCCAACTCATAAGGAGCTTACATTCTATCAGGGGAGAAAACACATGCTTACATAGGTATATGTAATATTTAAAGTGAGTAAATACAAATATGTGTAGAATGGTTGAATACAAAGCAGTTTGGGGGAGTCAAGAAAAGCATCATATAGAAGATGGTGTTTGAGCTATGGAAGAGAAAAAATGTATGAGGTGTAAGAAAGAAAGGAAGTAAATAGGAATGTGGAGCAGCTAGTGTAAAGGCACATAGACAAGTGATGGAGTATGATAAATGAGGAACAAAAAAAGGCCAGTTTGTGTCTTGCTCAGAGTGCAGGAGAAGTTTCCATTGAAGCTGAAAAGGTAGATTGGGGTCAGGTTGTAACAACAAGTTTTAAAAACTAAACAGAAATTTATATTTTATTTTAGAGGCATTAGGGAGTCACCCGACTTAACTGAGTAGAAGAGTCACTTGGTTAGATCTTCGTTTAAGGAAAATTACTTTGGCAGCTTTACATGTATAAGATGAACTAGGATGATGAAAGACTTAAGGCCATTTAAGAGACTATTTCAGGGGGGCAGCTGGTTAGCTCAGTGGATTGAGAGCCAGGCCTAGAGACAGGAGGTCCTAGAGACAGGAGGTCCTAGGTTCAAATATGACCCCAGACACTTCCCAGCTGTGTGACCCTGGGCAAGTCACCTAACCCCCCATTGCCTAACACTTACCACTCTTCTGCCTTGGAACCAATAAACAGTATTGATTCCAAGATGGAAGGTAAAGGTTTAAGAGAGAGAGAGAGAGAGAGACTTACAATGGGTGAGAAGTGATAAAGATCTGAAATAAGGGGGTAGCTTGTGAGTGGGAAAAGGGCCAGATGCTAGAGATATTGCAGAATTTTTAAAAAGAGCAATGTTTTGGCAATTGGTTGGATGTGTGGGATGAGGGAAACGATAGAATCAACAGTTTTGAACCTGGGAGATAGAAGGTCACCTTCCTGTCCACGAAGTAGGGGTTGGGACAGAGATGGCAGTAAAATTGGAAAGATTTAGTTTATAGTGGATCTTGAATACCAGGCAAAGGCAATTGAACTTTATTTAGAAGGCAGTTGGAAACCCCTGAAGAAACAAGTGGTCTTATCAGAATTTTTGCATAATAGACATTAACTGACAGCAGTATAAAGGATGTGTGTGTGTGTGTGTGTGTTTATTTGTTTAGATACATATATTTATATATATAAATGTGTGTATATATATGTGTATATGTGTGTGTGTGTGTGTGTGTGTATATATATATATGAGTGCAGAATACTATCACATTAATTATAGCCAGGTGAGTAGTAATAAGGACCAGAGGAATTAATGAGGTGTTAAATTTACCACCTGTAGACTCTGAAGCATCCCCAGAAATCTAATAGCTAGTATATTGTGGTCTCACATGGAATATAAATAAAATTATTTTCCTGACCTTTTGTTTCCTTAAGGATTGAAACAGTGCAAAAGAGAACACAGAAGGTTTGAGAGAAAACTCACAGCCCTAGCAGTTCTCCCTATAGCAATAACTAGCACAAC
The DNA here is from genome assembly GCF_027887165.1 of Monodelphis domestica. Lineage (NCBI taxonomy): Eukaryota > Metazoa > Chordata > Mammalia > Didelphimorphia > Didelphidae > Monodelphis > Monodelphis domestica. Next base: position 171,144,243 of record NC_077228.1, read on the forward strand.
AAGACAATAAGGATCTGTTGTTGGAAGAATACCTGCTAAGCAATGCCTTTCCCTACAGGATCTCTATTTATCTGTTGAGATTATATACTCTTTGATAATAAGCACTGGTCTCTTGCCCTAATTAAAGAAATCAAAAAAAGCATACTCAGAACTAAGTGGTAGGCCTTAAAAATCTGTCCTCCCCTCTCTCCATCTTTTTTTTTTTTTAATATATTTTATTTGATCATTTCCAAGCATTATTCGTTAAAGACATAGATCATTTTCTTTTCCTCCCCCCCACCCCCCATAGCCAACGCGTAAGTCCACTGAGCATTAGATGTTTTCTTGATTTGAACCCATTGCTTTGTTGATAGTATTTGCATTAGAGTGTTCATTTAGAGTCTATCCTCTGTCATGTCCCCTCAACCTCTGTATTCAGGCAGTTGCTTTTTCTCGGTGTTTCCACTCCCATAGTTTATCCTTTGCTTATGAATGGTGTTTTTTTCTCCTGGATCCCTGCAAGTTGTTCAGGGACATTACGCCGCCACTAATGGAGAAGTCCATTACGTTCGATTATACCACAGTGTATTAGCCTCTGTGTACAATGTTCTCCTGGTTCTGCTCCTCTCGCTCTGCATCACTTCCTGGAGGTTGTTCCAGTCTCCATGGAACTTCTCCACTTTATTATTCCTTTTAGCACAATAGTACTCCATCACCAACATATACCACAGTTTGTTCAGCCATTCCCCAATTGATGGGCATCCCCTCGTTTTCCAGTTTTGGGCCACCACAAAGAGCGCAGCTATGAATATTTTTGTACAAGTCTTTGTGTCCATTATCTCTTTGGGGTACAGACCCAGCAGTGCTATGGCTGGGTCAAAGGGTAGATATTCTTTTGTCGCCCTTTGGGCATAGTTCCAAATTGCCCTCCAGAATGGTTGGATCAATTCACAACTCCACCAGCAATGAATTAATGTCCCTACTTTGCCACATCCCCTCCAGCATTCATTACTTTCGTTTGCTGTAATGTTAGCCATTCTGCTAGGTGTGAGGTGATACCTCAGAGTTGTTTTGATTTGCATCTCTCTGATTATAAGAGATGTAGAGCACTTCTTCATGTGCTTGTTAATAGTTTTGATTTCTTTATCTGAGAACTGCCTATCCATTTCCCTTGCCCATTTATCAATTGGAGAATGGCTTGATTTTTTGTACAATTGATTTAGCTCATTATAAATATGAGTAATTAAACCTTTGTCAGAGGTTTCTATGAAGATTTTTTCCCAATTTGTTGTTTCCCTTCTGATTTTAGTTATATTGGTTTTGTTTGTACAAAAACTTTTTAGTTTGATGTAGTCAAAATTATTTATTTTACATTTTGTGATTCTTTCTATATCTTGCTTGGTTTTAAAGCCTTTCCCCTCCCAAAGGTCTGACATGTATACTATTCTGTGTTTACCCAATTTACTTATGGTTTCCTTCTTTATGTTTAATTCACTCACCCATTTTGAATTTATCTTGGTGTAGGGTGTGAGGTGTTGATCTATTCCTAGTCTCTCCCACACTGTCTTCCAATTTTCCCAGCAGTTTTTATCGAATAGTGGATTTTTGTCCCAAAAGCTGGGGATCTTTGGGTTTATCGTATACTGTCTTGCTGAGGTCGCTTTCCCCCAGTCTATTCTACTGATCTTCCTTTCTGTTTCTTAGCCAGTACCAAATTGTTTTGATGACTGCTGCTTTGTAATATAGTTTTAGGTCAGGGACTGCAAGGCCCCCATCGTATGTGTTTTTTTTCATTATTTCCCTGGATATCCTTGATCTTTTGTTCTTCCAAATGAACTTTGTTATGGTTTTTTTCTAAATCAGTGAAGAAGTATTTTGGTAGTTCAATGGGTATGGCACTAAATAGATAAATAAGTTTGGGTAGGATAGTCATTTTTATTATATTGGCTCGTCCTATCCATGAGCAGTTAATGTTTTTCCATTTGTTCAGGTCTAGTTTTAGTTGTGTGGCGAGTGTTTTGTAGTTGTGTTCATATAGTTCCTGTGTTTGTCTTGGGAGATAGATTCCTAGGTATTTTATTTTGTCTAAGGTGATTTTGAATGGGATTTCTCTTTCTAGTTCTTGCTGCTGAGCTGTGTTGGAGATATATAGAAAAGCTGATGATTTATGTGGGTTTATTTTGTATCCTGCAACTTTGCTAAAGTTGTTGATTATTTCAATTAGCTTTTTGGTTGAATCTCTAGGATTCTTTAAGTAGACCATCATGTCATCCGCAAAGAGTGATAACTTGGTCTCCTCCTCTCTCTCCATCTTTATGTTCAGTTTTATGACATTCTTTCTAGAATGCAATTATTTAAATGTATTTAATAGGATCATAAAACTAGAACTGTAAGGGAACTCACCCAGCCTTCTCATTTTATAGAAGAGGAAACTGAGGCCCAGAGATATTAAATTACTTTCCCAAAGTCTCACATGTAAGTCTCACATAGTAAGAATCAGGCAGTATTTGAACCCTGCATCTGACTCAGGAAAAGTTCTCTTTCCACTATTATTTTTGTTAGGAGCCAGTGGAGGAAGGTGGAGATATTCTTAAAGTCCCTAGAACTCCTAATTCTCACTTATCTGTAGGACTTTTATTTTATGTGCATTTCAGTTATTCTGTGCCTTTTTATTCCTCTGGGAACATCACACAGCTTTGTGTGGCAGCAGCTTTGAAGCATCAGACATAAACAAGATCTGTAATAAAGATTAGGCTTTTTCAATTTTTCTGTATTGGATAGCTGGAGAGTGATTTAACTATAGAATAGAGTTACATGGTTTAATTCACTGCTAGAAAACTTTACTAGTGCCTACTTAATAAGTATAAGAGAGTTCCATAATGTCTGGGCTTAATGCCAGAGTTCCTCTGAAAGAGCCTTTTGTTTTAACCTAGTGAGGTCATAGAAGTGAAAGCTGAGTCCCAGAAGATTTAGCTATTTCCTGGAACCTACTAAGGATGAATAGTGCTTTAAAAATAAGTTCTACTTTAAGAGACCAACTCTAAAGGAAAACATAACCATTTTGATTATTACCAGTTTGATCCAATATGGGAGATTGCCTGGCCTAAATTTTAGAATAAAGTCCCAGATTGTTCAAAAGAGACCTGGAGAGACTCACTTAAATCCAAATGGTTTAGGAATAGAGCAGCATCTCTAACAGAACAGTAGGCAAGATACCCAGAATAAGAATCCTTACTTTACAAAATCCTTGTGTCTCAATAAGATTACTTTAAACTAATGATTTCTTGAATGATTGTCTCACAGAAAGATATGGGCAGACCTATGTTGTTGATTGCTTTTGTTTTCTTTTCATTTCTGTCATCTTGCTTTAAGTTCAGGAAATAGTGTCTTGGGAGACTTTTCTAAAGTTCCTTGTCTTTTGTAGAATAGTGATAAAGGGAAGGCAATAGAGGTTAAGTGACTTGCCCAGGGTCACACAGCTAGGAAGTGACTTGAGGGCAGATTTTGAACCTAGGACCTCCTGTATCTAGGCCAGGTTCTCAATCCACTGAGCTACCCAACAGCCCCCAGGATCTTCTTAATGGCAGAGATTTAGTGTTTTCCCTTCTCAGTATCCTCTGTACTTAGCACAGTGTCTGACAAATAAGTACATAATAAATCCTTATTGAATGAATGAATGAGAATGAAGACTGACAAATTTTCATCTTTTTTTCAATATTCCTCACCACTTATCAAAAATGCTTTTGTTATGACATTAGTTTATGTTAAACTTATTAGAATCAATTATATTAATTTCATTTCAGCAAAATAACATAGTATTCTGGCTGCTAAGGTATGAATGATATGTTAATTTCATCAGCCATATTTATATATTAACTAAGTTTTGGTAATTTCCTAGGAAATTAATTTATGCCATATACTTTACATTAGCTACAGCATTAAAGGGTAACACTCTGCTCTTCTAAACTCTTCGTGCATACCTTACTTTGGTCCCAAATCCACTTAAACATTAACTGTACATTCAGCAAGTCAGCTTAGTACAATAGACAAATCTTTGGACTTGGGAGTCATAAAGATATGAGTTCAAATCCTGGTTCAGATACAAGTCAGTCAATAAGCATTTATTAAGGGTTCATTATATGCCACTGTGCTAAGTATTGGATATACAAAAAAAAAAGGACAGACAGAAATAGAAATGACAAATAGAAATTCATATTGGAACTAGGTATCTGGATCCAAGTGCATGGAGGGGAATGATGTGTAACAAGATGGACTAGGTTAGAAAGGGCCACGTTATGAAGAGCTTTAAATGCCAAATAGAGAAATTTATATTTGATTGTAGAAATATTAGGAACTAAATGGAACTCCTTGATCAGGGAGATGATATAATCCAACCTACACTTGCAGATAAATCACCCTGGCATCTAAGTATAGGAATGATTGGAATGGAAGGAGACTTGAGGTAAGAAAGCACCATTTTCAAGGGAATTGTAATAATCTAGGCTAGTTATAAAGGGATTGAACTGAGTTGTTAAGTATATGAATGGTGTATGAGGTGGCATGAGGAGAGGTATAATTGTAGAAACAACAAAATTTGGCAGCAGATTGGATGTGTAGGATAAAGGGTCAAGTATGACACCAAGTTAAATGTCTGAGTGCCTAAGAAGTAATGTTCTTGGCAATAATAGGGAAGTTTTGAAAAGAAAAGATGGGCCTGGAGGTGGGAAGGATTTTTTTTTTAAAGCTCTGTTTTAGATATGTTGAGTTTGAGATATCCAAAAGTCAGTTAGTGATATGATTTGTAGCTCAGGAGATAAACTAGAAATAGACATAAAGATCTGGGGATTCCCTGTATGGAAATAATCATTGAATCCATGAGAGCTAATAAGATTGAGTGAGATTGTATAAATCAAAAGAAAAATGAGCCTTAGAACACTCACTTTTAGTGAACTCTATATGGGAATACTGTGTTTAGTGGAAATAATGTTGATGAAAAACCAGCAGTAGAGAATGAGATAGAGCAGTCAAAGAGATAAAATAACCAGTTAGCCAATAAAAACAGTTATTAAGAACCTACTGTATGCCAGGCATAATGCTAAGTGCTGGAGAGAAACAAAGATCTAGAAATAGAATCCTGGAGGAAGTTGATTTGTTATAGAAAATTGTTATAGAAAATCAAGCAGGATGAAGTTTGAGAAAAGGCAATTAGGTTTGGCAATTGAGAGATTGTTGATGAACTTAGAGAAGGAGATTTCAGATCTCATAGATCAGAAGCTAAATTGCAGAAGATATGAAAGGGAATAAGAGAGAAGTGGAGCCATTGATAGTAGATGGCTTTCTTAAGTTTCAGCCATGAAGAGGAGGAAAATCGATAGAAAGGTAATCAGGAATTATTAGGACCATGTGAGGGTTCTTGAAGAATGGGAGAGAAATGGGCATGTTTGTGAGCAATAGAACAGGGTCTAGGAGATAAGAAGAGTTTTTAAAAATTGGCAGGTTTCTGGAGACCTGGAGACGTTGAAAGAGGATGAAATTAAGAGTATCGGACTTGCATTTTTGAAATGAGAAAGGTCTCCTCTTTATCTGATACCTGGAGTAATAGAACGGATAATGGAAGATGTCTGAATGATAGGGGAAGGGGGGGGGGGAGCTCAATGAATGGTTTCCATTTTTTCAGTCAAGTATGAAGTGATATCATCAGCTGAGAGTTTATAGGGAAGGGGGTGCCACTGAAGTTCTGATGGAGGAAATTAGAACAACTGATTTTGAAAGTAGGATGGTAAATCAATTAGAATTACTAGCTTGTGAGATCCTGGGCATGTTACTTAACCTCTCTATACCATACTTTCCTCATCTGTAAATTGAAGATGATTCACAGTTCTGAGGCTCAAGCAAGTTAATATATGTAAAAATCTTCTCATACCTTAAAGTATTATATAAATATTAGCTATTATTACTTGCAAAGCACTGTTAGATCTTATAGGAGATCCAAAGTAGTATAAAGCTTTATTAAGCTTTATCTCACTTTATGGTCCATAATGATACTCTCTGAGTCCTCTTCCTGCTATTCTCATTCTTCATCTCCTTGTACTTGATTGAACAGCAAAGATTTTATGTAGAAATTTCCCTGATTTTTCCTTTTCCAGCTTAGTTGGTCATGCAACTAAAAAAACTAGAAAAAGAAATTTTAAATCCCTAGATAAAGACTAAATTGAAATACTAAAAATCAAAATATTAATAAAATTGAAAATAAAAGAACTGTTGAACTGGTAAGACTAGGAGCCGATTCTTTGAAACAAAACAATAAAATAAAAAATTAGTTAATTTGATTAAAAAGAGAATCAAATTACCTGTATCAAAAATGAAAAGGTTGATTTCACCTCTAATGAAGAGGAAATTAAAGGCAATTATTAGGAGTTATTTTGCCCAATTACATGAAAATTTAGGTGAAATGGATGAATATTTACAAAAATTTAAATGGCCTAGATTAACAAAAAAGGAAGTTGAATACTTAAATAATCCCATCTCAGAAAAAGAAATTGAATAACCATCAATGAAATCCCCAGGAAAAAAGCCCCAGGGCCAGATGGGTTCACAAGTGAATTCCATCAAACATTTAAAGAACAAGTAATCCCAATACTGTGCAAACTATTTGACAAAATTAGCAAAGAAGGAGTCTCACCAAATTCTTTTTAGGAAACAAAAATGGTACTGACACCTGAGTTAGGAAGACCAAAAACAGAGCAAGAAAATTATATACTAATCTCTTTAATGAACATAGATGCAAAAATCTTCAATAAAATACTAGCAAAAAGATTACATGAATATATCACAAGGATTATTCACTATGACCAGGTGGGATTTATACCAAAAATTGCAAGGGTGATTCATAATTAGGAAAACTAGCCATATAGTTGACCATATCAGTAATCAAACTAACAGAAATCACATGATTATCTCAATAGACACAGTAAAAGCCTTTGACAAAATACAACACCCATTCCTATTGAAAACATTAGCATAGGAATTAAAGGATCTTTCCTCAAAATAAGGAATATTTATTTTAAAATATCAGCAAGTATCATCTGCAATGGGGATAAATTAGAAGCCTTTCCGAAAAAGATCAAGAGTGAAGCAAGGATATCCATTATCACTACTATTATTTAATATTGTACTAGAAATGCTCGCTGTGGCAATTAGAGAAGAAAAAGAAATTGAAGGAATTAAAGTAGGCAGTGAGGAAACTAAACTTTCATTCTTTGCAGATGATATGATGGTATACGTGGAGAATCCTAGAAAATCAACTAAAAAGCTAGTGAAAATAATAACTTCAGCAAAATAGCAGGATATAAAATAAACTTACACAAATCATCAGCATTTCTATATATTTACAACAAAAATTCAGCGGCAAAGATTAGAAAGAGGAATTCCATTTAAAATCACACTAGACAACATAAACTATTTGGGAATCTATCTGCCAAGACAAACATAGAAATTATTATAAAACACTTTCCACACAAACAAAACTAGGTCTAAACAATTGGAAAAATATTAATTGCTCAAGGGTCAGATGAACTATCATAATAAAAATGACAACACTATCTAATTTAATCTACTTATTCGGTGCTGTACCTATCAAGCTACCAAGAAACAATTTTACAGAATTAGAAAAAATAATAAAGTTCATCTGTAAGAACAAAAGGTCAAGAACATCAAGGGAACTAATGGAAAAAATGTGAAGGATAGGGGCCTAGCAGTACCACATCTTAAATTACTATAAAGCAGTGGTCATCAAAACAATTTGGTAGTGGCTAAGAGATAGAAGGGTGGATCAGTGGAATAGACTAGGAGTAAGTGACCTCAGCAGTCTAATTTTTGATAAACTCAAAGATCCCAGCTTTGGGGATAAGAACCTACTATTTGACCAAAACTGCTGGGAAAATTGCAAAACAGTATGGCAAAAATTAGATTTAGATCAATAGCTCACACCTAATACCAATGATGGCAAACCTTTTTAGAGAAGGAGTGCTAGGCCCTGCCCCCCACCCCACCCCCAGACCAAGTGCTGTACCTGCTCACACATACATATAGCATGTTCTGCCCCTCCCCCCAACCCTATATAGGGGAGGGAGAAAGTGCTCCCATTGGGCTACTGGATGAAGAGATGAGTGAAGTGAGGAATGTCCTAAGTGAGTGTAGAGGGGGAGGGGAAGTGGCCCAAGCACTCTGCTTCTCTCCAGCTCTGCTGCCTGTGAGCCTTTGTAAAATTTAGTTCTAGTAATAAAAGTATTATATTTTATGAGATTTATTAAAGATTATTAGAAATCAAGGATACAAAATAAAAAACCACATGCCTAGCGCTGATTAGCCCATTTACATTTTACTTACTACATTTTGCAATGTCCCAGTAGAGAAAGAGGTTCTTGGGAGGCAGAGAGCCCGTTAAATACTAAATTGTGATCTCACCCATGTGGAGACTCAGGTGAGATTATACGGAATTCTGGGAAGTACCAACGATTTCTGGGGATTGAAGTCTGGGGTTCAAATCTCCATTTTTACGCCTCCACCCTTTCCCCCATGTGCTCCCCTTGAACTGCTGGGCAGCGTGGCTGGTAATGTGAAAAAATGTCATCAGGAACAGTGGAGAGGGGAATGAGAGGGATGGTAGCTGATTGCCCACAGAGAATGCTCTGCGTGCCATCTTTGGCACCTGTGGCATAGGTTCACCATCACTGCTCTATACTAAGATAAGTTAAAAATGGGTATATAACGTAAACATAAAGAGTGATATTATAAGTAAATTAGGTGAACATGGAATTGCATACCTGTCAGATCTATGGAGAAGGGGAGAATTTAAGACCAAGCAAGAGATAGAAAACATTATAACATTTAAAAGGGTTTGTATAAACAAAATCAATACAACCAAAAGTAGAAGGAAAGCAAAAAACTGGGGAAAATTTTTATAACAAAATTCTCTCACAAAGGTCTAATTTCTAAAATATACAAAGAACTAAGTCAAATTTATAAGAAATCAAATAATTACCCAATTGACAAATGGCCTTTAAACCTAGAAGACCTCTGACATGGATCAGGAGTATGACTCTGGACAAGTCACTTAACTTTTCAGTGTCCTAAACATTGCCATGAGACTAACATTTCAAAGAAGATTTCAACCTTCTTTGATAGGACTTTAATTCTAGCCTGAGAGTTTTGACATTGCTACAGGTTTGCCTAATTATTTTATATAAAGTGATATCAAAATTAATGTAAATTCATTTATCATACCTCATTTACTCAAGAATAAAGTAGTTTAGATTTTAAATGGGTTATGTACTAATAATATGCATAGGTAGAATTATGAATTTTCTCTTTTTTTCCATTCATTCTGGTTTGTATGTTATGGTTGCTAAATAACTGTATTACATAAATGTTAAAGTTCATGATGCTTATGTTTCAGGAAAGTATCTCAGACAAAAGAGAATTGACTTTCAGCTTCCCTATGACATCCTCTGGCAATGGAAACACAATCAGGTACAAAGAACATGATTCTTTGGATTTTATTCTCATGTAGAAAGAGAAAAATTAAAGCCTTTGTCCCTTACTTGTTAATTCTCATTTTAGCAATTACTGAGAAAAGTCTCTGAAGAGTAAAGAATGAGGGAAATGAATTTGTACTCATTTTTCAACTTGGCCTATTTGCCTTTGGCTTTTAATTAAGAAAGGATGGTAGGTCCTAGGTTTCCAAATCAACCCTTCTCTTATACAGCTTTTGACTTTTATTTTGATAGCAAGACTATTTTGCAAAGATCCTCTATGAGGCAGTTCTCAAGAGAATTTGGATGTACTGCCAACAGGACGAAGAAATTTTAGGCCTTATTTTTGTTGGCTTTTCCCCAGAAATGTGGAATTTGTTATTCACTTGCAAACTAAGACTATTCTACTAAGGGAATGGAAGAAAGTATTTAACACTTAAATTGGAAAAAAAAACAAACTTTAAATAACATGAAAAACTAAAAATAGAAAGTTCTTTTTTTCCTTCTTTCTCTGATTAAAAAGTTTTCACCACTAATTTTTACATAAGACTTCAGCTTTTGACCCAGCTCTCACAATGAGCAATAACTATGGGATAATAGGACTAGCCATGCAAATGAGCTGGATATACTCCCAGCCTTTACCAAAATGCCATCAAAGTTTAATCTTAAAAGGGCAAAGCTGTTGACTTTTTCTTCTGTATGCTATTTAGCAACTTCCCTTTTTGATTCTGAAAGAATCACTATATTAGATGATAACTAACTGAAAGGCCATTTAACACTTAAGGAAAATCAGTGTTTTAACACATTTGCTGAAAAATGATAGTAGGTTTATTCTCAGTAGATTAAAGATCTTCCTTTCTTACTTGAGAGTCAGCCTGTTAACAGTGGACAGAGTGCTGACCTCAAAGCTGGGAAGACTAGGATTCAATTTCTTCCTCTGGTAGACTGGCTTTTTGACACTGAACAAGCCTATTAACTTATCAGTGCTCTAAGCAGCTCTCTTAGGACTCTTAAGTTGTAGAAAGTTCCCTATGCAAGTGAAATAACAGTTCCAGACCCTATCTCAATCCTTCCCAACTAGAGCTAAGAAGCTAAGTTTTATAGTATTCCTCTACAGCAGAGGTGTTGGCAACAAAACTCTTGAGTGTACCCTACCAGATTAAAATGTAATTGGGAAATGTTTAACAAAATAAATAAAAACACAAGGAAAATGATGTTTATTCAAGGTTTTTCTGAGTCAGTATGATGTCCAAAGGGATATTTTTCTGTTTGAGATTAACATCACTGCTCTATAGCATAATGTTACCTGACTACCTGACTTCTAATATATTCTTGGTTGCATTGATAAATATTTAATGTGAGGACTCCCTTTTAAGGCCTTTCATTCACTAATTCATTAATTTAATTAACTTAATTAGAAAGGGAAATGATTTTTCTCCCAGTTCTGAGCCTGAATACCTACAGTCATCTACTATAATCAATCCTATGCACCTAGACTACCCAACTAATCCAGTAGAAGTCTTCTGCATGCCTCTTCCCTCACCCTACCTCTCCCCACACCCTGATGGCAAAGAGAATATTGATATCTCTTTATTCTTGAGGTTCTGGTTAAGGCTATCAGACAAAATGCCACTCAGTTCTTTACATAATTCTGGCTTCTCCTACTGATTCCAATGCTTTGTCCCCCCTCTTTTAGTGAAGGTTCCCCTTATCCAAAGTAAAAACTTCAGTAAGCGTTTCCTTCAAGCATACTCTATGCAGAAATTCTTTAAAAATATTTCCATATAAGAAAAGTTTACTGATAATTTCCTGTCTTTGTAGTGATTGTTGCTACTAACTGACATTTGAAGTTAAATGCTGTATCAAGACATTTCTTTTCTTCTTCTTCTAGCTATATAAAAAGCCAGATGTCCCACTATACAAAAAAATCCGTTCAAGTGAGTAACTTGTAACTATCAAAGGACTCTGATGACTTTTGTCTGCATTTGTTCTTAACCTACTTCTGTCCCCTTTTATTTTCTGCTTCCATCTCATCCCACCCTCCTATTTTTCCATAGCCTTAATGTTGAGAAATTATATTTTGTCATGACTCACAGACTTCTCTTTGCTCCCTCTTCAAGATGTCTATGTTGATGTCAAACCTCTTTCTGGCTATGAGGCTACCACCTGCAACTGTAAAAAACCAGATGACGGCAATAGGAAGGGTTGTATGGATGACTGCCTCAACAGGTAATATTTATCATCATCATTATGACTGGCATTTGTGTAGTGCATGGACATTTGAAACATTTTTCATACATTATTTTCTCATTTGAGTTTTATATCAGCCCTAAAGGTAATTGCTGTCATAATCCCCCTCAAAAAAAGTTTAGAGAAATGAAATATCCTTGTCTCAAGTCTTCTTGACCCCCAAACTACGTATCTATCATTAGCCATACTACTACTACAACTAAAAGAGACTAATACTTTAAGATATAAATTAAATGAGATACATAATATATATTATATCATTAGTTAAATGAAATAAGTTAAATTAGCTTCAAGAATCTTATAAACTTATAACAAGTAGTAATATACTTGGTGCATAGAGTATAAACTGTTGTCATCAGGAGTTATAGAATGAATAATTTTAGGTTAGATAAAAAGAGGGAAAATTTAGAATTGCTATTAACTACAACCTTTAAAAATTATATCAATTACCATCTGTCTGAAATTCTGAATAAGTAAAATCTCATTGTAGTCAATCTGTGAGAAGCTCTTTCACTAGCCTGGTTTTCGTTATTTGATTAATCAGCAAGTAAGACACTTTTTTATGCTCAGTGTTCTGTCTCTGAAATCTCTTCTGATCCTGTAATAATGAGAACAACATAAGGCAAGACTAAATATTTGGGTTTGTTAAGATTAAATTTTATACAAGTTTAGGCTACAGGATCCATTAGAAATGGTGTGATCATATTAAATATATGGGGAACTGACCCTAATTTATAAAATTAGATCTTTTCCCCAATTAAAAACAACTTTCAAGTATTATTTCATGCCTATTAGAAACAATGATAGCAGGAGTAAACAAATGTCAGAAATATATGTACTTTTGGTAGAATGGTGAACTGTTCCAGCCATTCCAGAGAACAATTTGGAACTATGCCCAAAGGACATAAAACCGCATACTTTTTGATATAATGCAATATTATGTCTGTACCCCAACAAGATCAAAGAAGAAGGAATAGGACCTATATGTAAAACAATAATTATAATAGCATTTTTTGTGGTGACAAAGAATTGGAAGTTGAGGGATGCCCATCAATTGAGGAATGACTGAACTAATTGAGGGATATAATTGTGATGTAATGTTATTAAGCTATAAGAAAAGACAAACGGAATGGGAAGACTTATATGAATTGATACCAAGTTAAGAGAGCAAGATGTAATGATGATCAACTGTAAAAGACTTAATTGATACCAAGTTAAGAGAACAGATGTAATGATGATCAACTGTAAAAGACTTAGCTACTTTGGATTAAGATAATGATCTAGGACAGTTCCAGATAACCCATGATTACAAATGTACTTTATATCGAGAAACAGAGAGAACTCTTGAGCACAGATTCAAGTATACTTTTAAAACTTTTTAAAATAAATGTTTGTTAAATGCATTTTTCCAATGGTGGGGCAGTGGTAGAATAGAGTGGCAAAAGTTGCCTCATGGAAAATGTTGGACTAAAAGAAATAGGTAAAGAGGTTAACTAAGTGGCTCAGTGGATGGAGAACCAGGCCTGGAGATGGCCAATTCAGGGTTCAAATTTGACCTCAGATGCTTACTAGCTTTGTGAACTTGGGCAAGTCACTTAACCTCAATTGCCTAATCTGTACCACTCTCTCTTGGCACCAATACACAATATTGATTCTAAGATGGAAGATAAGGGAAAGAAAGGAGGAAAGGAGATGGAAGACAAGGGAAAGAAAGGGAGGAAAGAAAGAATTAGATCAGGATCAGAACAACAGTCCAGGAAAAGAGAATAAAATGAGAGAAGATATGAAAGTAGAAATGTCTAATAGCAAGTTTCTAGACCATATGTAGCTAGTAGTCCAGTCTAACTAAATAAATGGGAAAATATTAAGGAATATTGTACTCTGACCACCCTTACCTCCCTCCTCTGTCTTTTCTCCCAATCCATTGTCTTTTTTCTGGATTAATTTTCTTTCCTTTATAATCTTGGACCAAGCTTGACCAACCTAGAATCTCAGTCAGAAGAAGGAATTAAAAAACCATTTAGTTCAACCTGTGCCTAAACAAGAATTCTCTTTTCAATATACTTGATAAATAGTCGCTCTACAGCCTCTCCATGAAATCTCCAGTGATGGTAACTTCCCTTATTCTGTACTATGGGGCCAAAAAAGAAACAAATATAATTTCTCTTCAAAATGACAATCCTTCAAGCAGTCGAAGGTAGTTGTTAAGTCTTCTAGAAACTAAACCTACCAGTTCTTTCAGCAGTCCTTATGTAGCTTGATCTTAAGGTCCACCTCTTTTTACCATTCTGATCAGCCTCCTCTGAGGGTCATCATAGTACCTCTGAAGAAGTTCTTGGTCATTGCTTTCAATAGAATTCTTAAGTCTAGGGGGCAGCTGGGTATCTCAGTGGATTGAGAGCCAGGCCTAGAGACAGGAGGTCCTAGGTTCAAATCTGGCCTCAGCCACTTCCTAGCTGTGTGACCCTGGGCAAGTCACTTGACCCCCATTGCCTAGCCCTGACCACTCTTCTGCCCTGGAGCCAATACATAGTATTGACTCCAAGACGGAAGGTAAGGGTTTAAAAAAAAAAATTCTTAAGTCTTTCAGGTTTGCTTTTCTTTACAGTATTTATCCTGGTTTTTGATCACTTCACTCTATCAATCTGTAATTCCAAGGATTCTCTGAAACTATTTTGTCATTTCTGTCTGTACAATAATATTTCATTATATTCCTATACCACAGTTTAGCCATTCTCCAGTTGAAGATCAGTCCCTTAAATTTATATATTTTTTTCCCTTTTAGTGTCTCTTCAAAGTCAAGAAGTTTGTTTTCCATGTAACTGTTCCCTCCTTGGAATTATTCCAGTATTTTTTCTCCTCTTCCCCACATCCCACCTATTTTCCTATTGAGTTTAATGTATTTTCTCACCTTATTCTGTGCATGTAAGTGTGTATGCTTTTAACTTTACTTTGATTCAGAGAAGAATTCAATTTACCCTCTTGCCCATTCTTCCCAGCCCCACCCCTATGGTTATAAACTTCTCATGCATTTCAGTTATGAATGGAACAAACATTTATTATACTCTTATTAAGTGTCAGGCATAGATGGAAAAAAACAGGACCCAGAGAGATGAAGCAATTTATTTAAGGATAAAAGAGTAGTAAATGGTAGAAATAGAAAATTATTTCTTCTGGAAGCAGAAGGGGATGGGAATAAATATTTAAGCACCCACTCTATGCCAGGTATTTTACAAATAATATCTCATTTGATATTTCACAACAATCCTTACATGTAGATGCTATTATCATCCTCATTCTACAGATGAGGAAACTGAGACAGAAGTTATATGTGTTGCCTGGATTCCAACAGCTAATAAATATCTGAGGCCAGATTTGAACTTAGGTCTTCCTGACTCCAGGACCAACACTATCAATAGTGTTACATAGCTTCGCATGGGAAATAGCAAATTCTTCCTTCAACACTTGCATTTTCCTTTTACCTTTTCTTTCCCCTATTCAAATCTTTAGATCAGAACTGATCTCCCTTAGGTCCTCTGTTTTATTTAACTTCCTCATTATGTTCTGAAAGGACACTTGTTTCTTCTCCCCTCATTAGAATGTTGTATATCTTAAAACCTCTTTGAATTGTTCAAATTTAACTAACTTTTAGGGGTTTCTTTTGACTCTTGTGTTTATATGTCAAAGTTTCAACCCAGTTACAATCTTTTTATCAGTAGTACTTTGACCTTTTTTTTAAAACATTCATTTTCTGACATTTTGTCATTCAAATTCATTCTCCCCCCTCCCTAAAACTTCAAACAGTATGATCTAGGTTATACATGTTTTATCATATAATACATATTTCCATATTCATCATGTTGTGAAAGAAGACATATTACACTTACAAAAATTGTCATGAAGGAAATAAAGTGAAAAAATGATAGACTTCAAATCTCTATTCAGACTCCATTAGTTTCTTTTATGGTAGTGGATATCATTTCATCATGAGTCCCTTGGAGTTGTCTGGGATACTTGCATTGCTGATAGTAAAATCGTTCACAATTGAACATTGTACAATATTGATGTTGTTTGCAATGTTCTCCTTTATCAATAGTTTTTAAAAGATCTCTATTCCACTGAAAGTACATTTTTTCATTATAGGATTATACTTAGGTTTTCAGTATAAATTAATCATAGTTGTAATCCTTTGTTTTTTTTTCTTTTGGAGCATTTTATATATTTCAAGATCTCCTCTCCTTTATATAAGAAGTTGCTAGGGCTTCTGTGTACCTTTTAACTACTTAACAGTATTTTTTCTTTGATATAGAAGCTTTGGATTTTGGCTATGACATTTCCTGGAACTTTTTTCTTTAGTGCTTCTTTGATCAGTAGATTTTTTTTTTCTAGTTTTACTTCCCTCTGATTTCAATAGGTCTTGGCAGCTTTTATTTCTATTTCTTTACCTTTTATAGTTGAAAATTTGAATTTATTTAACTCTATTATGATTCTTCAATAGTATTCAATATCTTCTATTAATTCATCTTTCCATCTTTAGTTCCTTAATTGAGGCTTTGTGCTAGGACCAGGTTCTGTTTCCTTCTGCCCTAATGGGCAAACTAATAGTTCCTTTCTTATCCCAACCAGAGTCACCTTGGTTCTTTACTGATGTCTACTCATGATTATTCTCAGCTCAGGATTTGGGTTTCCAACCTCTAAACTTCAGAAACCTCTGTAACGACTGTATGCCTGGGGTTTCCCAGTCTGAAAGCCATTTTGACCGTAAGCATAGTACACTGGTTCTCAGTCTTTCAAGCTTTCTTTGAGCAGCCTGCCTAGAAATGTATAAAGCCTTATAAGCTATATATGTCTTTGTTCAATCTCTGGTATGTTAGGAGGCCACAAACTTATCTCTGAGCATTGACATAGGCAAGGGACCCTGTTGCTTGTAGGCTTCTGGCGAGTGGAAAAAGTCATTAAAATTGCTCACTGTATCTCATGATTATTTTTGACATGGTGCCATATTTAGATTTTAGCTGGATTTAGAAGTGTTCTCCTTACCTCTGTCCAGATAATTATCTTATCTAGAAGTCTTGCAACAGAATTCTATACCTCAACAGATCTGGAATCTCATCAGTATAGAAATCACTTCCACAACCACAAACTACAACCCTCATCCTATATAATTCTCTTCCTTGTCTTACCATAAATGCTGGTGAACTAAAAAGCTTCCTGTATTTTGTAGATAACTGTTGGTACTCAGATTTTCTGTGTGTTATCATTTCATTTTCACTAAATTAACAAACAGCTATTTCATTTTCTAGTCATTTGTCCTTAGTTGAATAGATATTGTGGTAGCTGGATTTCACTTATGTTTCTTTTTCTCCTTAGAATGATCTTTGCTGAGTGCTCACCTAATACCTGTCCTTGTGGGGAGCAGTGCTGTAATCAGAGGATACAAAGGCATGAATGGGTACAGTGTCTTGAGCGGTTCAGAGCTGAAGAGAAAGGCTGGGGGATTCGGACCAAAGAACCTTTGAAAGCTGGCCAGTTCATCATTGAATACTTGGGAGAAGTTGTCAGTGAGCAGGAGTTCAGGTACAGTAAGACCAGTCAGGAAAATGTTAGATGTGAAGACAAAACATTTGGGTTTTTTTTTTTAAACTCTCAGCTAACTTAGACTTCACGCATTCCTCTTTTTTTCAGGAACCGAATGATTGAACAATACCATAATCACAGTGACCACTACTGCCTAAATCTGGACAGTGGAATGGTGATTGACAGCTACCGCATGGGCAATGAGGCCCGGTTCATTAACCACAGCTGTAACCCAAATTGTGAAATGCAGAAATGGTAAGTGAGATGGAATGTGGAGCCCAAAGTCTAGTGAATCAAGTAGTATCTTGCAGAGTTAGGAAACAATTTGAATATCATTAATCCATCAAGGACTCTTCATTTTCTTAGTGTGAAAGTTCCATCTACTAATGTAGATTCCAACCTGTCTATAAATTATACTACTCTAGATTTAGAAATTAAGGAGGGACAGACAACTCTACACTAGATAAATTAGGTGAATTCCCTTCATGCCACTAGTTAAATATTTCATTTCCATTATCTATCTCAAGGAAAGCATTTAAAATTGATAGCCTCAGGGACCTTTGAGTAAGTAATCAGTTTGGCATTTAATCAGTTCATTTATCAGATATTTGAGTATATTTCAATTTGTCTAGCTTTGTGTTTAGAGAAAGATAAAAGTATAAAACTCATTCCCTATACTCCCCCAAAGTTGATAACCATGAAATTCATTGACATAAATGGCATTCCTTCTACAACATACCTAACCAGTAGTCATCCAAACTTTATTTGAAGACTTCTAGTGAGGGAGAACTTACCTTTAAAACAAAATAAAACAAAACAAAACAAAAAATACTTATCTTAGAATTGATAAGTATAGGTTCCAAGGCAGAGGAGCAGTAAGGGCTAGACAGTTGAGGTTAAATGACTTGCCCAAGGTCACACAGCTAGGAACTGTCTGGGGTCAGATTTGAACCCAAGATTGCCCATCTCCAGACCAGGCTTTCCATCCACCAAGCCACTTGGTTGCCCTGACTTACTGCTTTTCAGAGCAGCACATAACACTTCAGTAGCTCTAAGTGTTATATAAAATTTCTACCAAAATAAAACCTAAATTTGACTCAACAACTTCCATTCATTTCTACTGGGTCCACTCTTTGGGGCCAAACAGAATAAGTTTTATCCCTTTCCCACATGACAGCTCTTCAAATACCTATGTAAATTTGTCATTCCAAAGTCCTTCTCTATCATGGTTAATGCTCCTGTGGTTGCTCTGTACCTTTTCAAAATTTTTATTAAAATATGGTGCCAAGAACTGAACATTATTCTGGAGGTGACCAAAACAAATGCAGCTGTCATCTGCTTAGACCTGATCACTTTACTGTCAACACAGCAATTTAAATTAGTTTTTTGCCTTCCTAATTAAACAAATCTCCAAATCTTTTTCAGATGAACTGACACTAATTTATTTTAAACTAAAATATGACTTCATCCTCTTAAAATGTTGTTATCATTTGATTTTGGTCAATACTCTGGCATATCTATATCTTTTTCAACCCCAAGTTTCATCCAGTTTATAATTATATCCTCAGTATCCTTAACAGATGTAATAAGCCTTCTATCTATTCCTTTATATAAATTATTAATGAAAATGTTAAACAATATGAATGCAAATGCAAGTAGATCCCTGGAGAACTTCTCTAAAGGCCTCAGATGTTGGCATCAATCCATTAATAGCTAGGTCCCCAATTCAGCTAGTTCTAAATCTATTTAGTTCTATTTTTTTGTCTACTCCACATCTTTTCCAAAAGAATAGTATGAGATAGTTTACAAAACACTTTGATAAAATCAACAATATATATTTTCTTGACATAGCTGTCTAATAACCTTGTCAAAAAAGAAATGAGGCTACATTATTATAATCTGCTCTCAATTATGCCATATTAGCTATTTGGGATCACCAGTTGCTTTTTCTAATGTTCACTAGTGATCCTTTTTTTCCCCAATCAACATAAATCTATCTTCTTTCTCTTGCCCCTTACCCACCTCCTCCTTATGTTGTTTTTTTTTTTAATAACCCTTACCTTCCATCTTAGAATCAATACTATATATTGGTTCCAAGACAGAAAAGTGGTAAGGGCTAGGTAGTGGGGGTTGAGTGGCATGCCCAGGGTCACACAGCTAGGAACTGTCTTGAGGTAAGATTTTAACCCAGGACCTCCCATCTCTGGGCCTGGCTCAAACAAATCCTATTGCAAAATGAATAGTCAGTCAAAAATTTCCACATTGTTCATGTCTAAAAAAAAAAAATTATCTCATTCTGCACTTTGAGTTCTTCACAGGTTTATGAGAGGATGGGTAACATATTTCATCATCAGTCCTTTGCAATCATGGTTGATCATTACACTGATAAAAAGTTCCTGATTCTTTCAAATTTGTTCAGCATCATCATTTTGCTGTCATTCTAGAAATTGTTCTGGTTCTGTTCAGTTCATTTGGCATCAAAATAATGCAAGTCTTCCTACATTTCTCTGAAACAGTCTCCTTCCAACATTTCTTAAAACACAATACTTTTCCATGACATATTTGTTCCATAAATTGTTCATCTATTCTCCAGTTGATGAGATATTCATTTTTTTTGTCACCTGTCTGAAGAGGTATAAATGATTTTGTGCATCCTTAAAGCTTGTTTTGATTAAGACTAATCCTTCTTTTAATGTACCCTTCCTTTAATTCCATTCCCCTTCTTCACTTTCCCTCCTGTTTACCTAGTGAATGAAATATATTTCTATACCTAACTTTGTTGTGAAGGTATTCTTTTTTCCTTTAGCTAGTTCATATAAGAATGAGCTTCTTAATATAACAGAACTACTCTTGGCCCTTATCTTTTTTTTTTTAGCCCTTACCTTCCATCTTAGAATCAATACTATATATTGGTTCTAAGGCAAAAGAGTGGTAAGGACTAAGCAATGGGAATTAAGTGGCTTGCCCAGGGTTGCACAACTAGGAAATGTCCAAGGTCAAATTTGAACCTAGAACATCCTTTATCTCTAGGCCTGGCTCTCAATCCACTGAGCCACCCAGCTGCCCCCTCTAGCCCTTATCTTATTAGGTTCCCTCCAGGATCTTTGATAACACTTAGTGGCTACCCATTATCCCCTTATATTAGAATATGAGCAGTTTATCTTAGTTTAGGTGATCATTTTTCATAATGTTTATCTTTAACTTCCGAGTTTGAATTTAAGAGTTTCTATGCAGCTCTGGTCTGAAAAAATACAGTAGCATTATGCTTATTTTTGCTGATAAATTATTCTTATCTATAAGGCCATATCTCTTGCATTCTGGAATATCAGGTTCCAAGTACTTCATGTCTTTAGAGTGTTGTCTGCTATATCATGTATGATCCTCTCTGTGGTTTCCTGGTACTTGAATTCATTCTAATTGCAGCATTTTTTCTTTGACCCGGAAGCTCTGGGTTTTGACTCTTGTTCTTGGAAATTTTGTTCTTGGAAATTTTCACTTTGAACTTTGGAAAAATAATTAAGGGGTTGGGTGCGGGGAGGGGTGGGAGAGAGTCAGGGTGGCACACAGCTAAGTGGATTAGTAGATTGAGAACCAGACCCAGAGATCTTGCATCTCTAGGCCTGGCTGAGGCACTTCGTCACCCCTGTACTTTTGATAAATCAGTTCTTCTTGATTATAAGCCTGTATCCTTTACCTACTGGAATATTTTATTCTAAGCTCTCCTCTCCTTTTATAGTGGTGGCTGCTGAATCATGTGTGATCCTGACTGTGGCTCCTCATTTTTTGAATCCTTGCTTTGCTCTCTGGCTACTTGTGTTATTTTTTCCTTTGGCCTGGAAGCTTTGGATTTTGGCTATAATGTTTTTGGGAATTTTCATTGTGGGGGTTTCTATTTCCATTTTATCTTCCCATTCTAAGACACTTGGGCAGTTTTCTTTTATTATTTCTTGGAATATGATGACTGGGCTCCTATTTTTGATTATGACTTTGGGGACATCCAATGATTCTCTGATTACATCAGTCCCTTTCTTTATTTCAATATTTCTTCTTGTCATATCTTCCATTTTCAGATAGTTTGTTGCTTAGGCAAAATTTTGTACCTCTTGTGCCAACATTGATTCAACTTAAAGTTCTTTCTTTCATAGCTATCATTTCTTTTCCAGTTTCTTCTTCTGGTATTCTCATTTATTAAAACAGTTTAACTCTTTAAAAAACAACAACGTACTTTTGTTCTAGGAATTCTAATTGAGTGTGTTTCCAGACCGTATTTTGTGTCCTCTTTTCCTGGTTTGTATCTTGAGCATCCCTCTTTGCTTTTTATGGTAATACTCTTTATGTATGCTCATTATTCTAGCTTGATCCGAGTTGGACTTAACCTTGGACTCTACGTTAGAGTATTTCTAAATAGATCATCCGGGTTGGTCCTCTTGCAACTCTCTTTGAGGTTTAGGGTATTATTCTAGGATCTCAGAGTCAGCTCAGATTGGAGATCTGCAAAGTATCCATGCTCTCAAAGTGCTCTCATCTAAGGCAGTCTGATAACTGCCCTTCTGATCTGAGTTTTGCAAGTTCCTAACCTATGTTTTGGTCTGAGCATCATGCCTGTGGACTTAATTCTTTTGGAATTTTAGTAAATGGTTGCTGGACTTGGACACCATCAGCCAACTGTAATCTCTCCTTTGGTTTGGAATTCCTGCTCTGTTTATTCCTCTGAAAGTCACACTGTGTTGAAAGCTAGAACTGAAACCCTGTTCCACTATCCATAATTATAGTCTCAAAATATATTCTCAGATAAGTAAATACAGAATATGTATACCTCTCCACTCCTCCCCCAAAAAGTAGTACTTAGAAGTAATAATTAGCTAATTTATTGTTTCTTCCTTCCAAAATATTGTCATAAACTAGAGCAGTAAGTTCAACCCACCTTAGGTATCAGCAGAGAAAAGGTGGCTGGCTACCTGGTGATAAATCTAAAATCATAAATATTCACAGTTCAAAGGACCATTTACGTTTTCTAGACCAGCCTCTCATCCGCTACAGGAATCCTCCCTGCAATGCTTGATTTCACTTTTCAATACATATATGATAATACTCAGAAGAAGCATTTCCCTATCAAAATGGCCATAGTTATCCACCAGAACAGAAAGGAATTATTTAGCCTTGTCTTCAAAACTGAGGTTACATATAAATAGCAAGAATAATTTACCCAGCTAAAGAGCTGTTAACTATCTATCCTTTTCCTCTTTTAATATCTTGCTTAATTTTGTGTCTTAAAATGTATCCAGACATAAATATCGGGTTTAGTTTGTTTTTGTAATAACCTAGTCTTAATTATCCCACATGTCTTCTCCCATCTATTTATATTGATAGGATTTTTTTTTTAAATTCTAATTTACTATCCCCACAAAGCCTAGACAAGAGTGGTTTAGGAATCATCTTATTTTACTTCTTACTTTCCTCTCTTTTTTACCCTCTTTGTTCCTTTAGAATAGATCACCATACTGAGAGTATATGTTGGTATAGGAGGAAAGTAATCAACTTTTTTGATCACCTCCTCCCCACCCCACCCCCTTATATGGAGGTTGAAGAGTTCATACCTTCCAAAAGGTCAAGAGATACTAAAGAGGTGTGAGTTCTAAGGCTGATTGTGGATCTTGCAAGATAATGAGGTTTTCTAATGATGAGTTTACTAGGACATGGTAAAAATATTTAATGAGTGTAGTAGAAGAAGCCAAGTTCTAGTCCTTGATTTCTTTATTTCTTTTGTACATTTTTTTAAGTCCAAAATTGTCACATTTAAGTTTCCCACACTAGTATTATATATTTCTGTAGTTTGATTATTTCCTTAAGCATTTAGCTGCTGTGGTGTTTTCTATGTGTATGAAACATAAATACTAAACACATTTATATGTAAATACATTTATATACATGAATATATAATGTATTTTATATATATGTACATATATATAAAGTATTTATATAATTATCTAAAGTGTCTTTAAAGGTAATGTAGATTCTCAGCTTTTCTTTTTATTGTGGGCTTGTCCAAAATCCTGACTGGTACTTTGGCTCTTTTTTTCCCCCAGCTAAAGCATTAATAGATTCTGCTCTAACCTCTCATTTCAACTCTAAATTAATCTTCTATTTCAAGTGTATTTCTTGTAAACTACATTATGTTGGATTCTACTTTCTAAACTATTTTGCTAATCTTATGTTTTATGGGTATGTTTAGCCCATTCCTTTCATAGTTGTGATTGTTAAATTTATATTTCTTTATATTCTCTCATACTTTTTCTTCTCTTTGTCTCTACTTTTTAATTTACAATGAAGATAAAGAGAAGTTTGCCTAACATTTCAGTTCTATAAATAATGCAATATTGCCACTTGCTCTCCTTTTCTTCACCTTCCTTGCCACCAATCACAGGTTTTTTACTCTTTTCTTTCTCTTTTCTCTTTCCCCTCATTTTGTTTATGGCTAATCTATTCACCATTCCCTCCTAAGTCCTCTTTCCTTTCTCTATTTCCTTTCTTAGTTTCCTGTTAAGTTTAATGTATTTAATACCTACTGTATTCTGAGCTCTAAGCTCAGTGCTGGGAATACAAATAAAAACAAAGATGGGTCCTACCCTTGTGGAAATTACAGTCTAATGGAGGAAGACAACCCACAAAAGAAAGCTCAAGAGTCAGGGAAGCCAGTCATTGTAGAGTGGAGTGAGGTGGGGATGGTGATAATGGAAGAACTTCGGAAGCATTTGAAGCTGGTAGAAAGTGGGGAGAAAAAATGAGTTTAGCAAATCTGTTTGGGTTATGATGTTTTCTGGGACTATTCTTTCTATTTTCACTTAGTCTTCTAGTTCATAGAAATTTGAGCAGTTTTCATTCATCATTTCCTAATATGGTGTATATAGATATAAAGTTTTGTCATGAAATTTTAGATAATCCAGTGATTTTTTTTTAACCCTTACCTTCCGCCTTAGAATCAATATTGTATAATTGGTTCCAAGGCAGAAGAGTGGTAAGGTCTAGGCAATGGGGGTTAAGTGGGTTGCCTAAGGTCACATGGCTAGGAAGTGTCTGAAGCCAGATTTGAACCTAGGACCTCCTGTCTCTAGGCCTGACTCCCACTCCACTGAAATACCCAGTTACCCCTCAATCCAGTGATTCTTACATTATCTTTCCTTTGCTTGTTTTATTGGTCACTTGTTTTGACACTGTATTTTCTTCTGGTTTTTTGTTTTATTTCAGTATTATCTCATTGAATTATAGTTTTCTCTTTGTCCCTTTCTAATTTTTAGAGAAATAAATTCTTGAGTAAACCTCACCACTGTTTCTTTTAAGATATTTATTCTCTTTTCCAGGTTTTTCTTTCTTAGATATTGCATCTTATATCTCTTGATTCATTTCTTCCTTGTGACCAGAATATTCCTTCTCTGAACCTTTGCTTGGATTTGTTATGGATTTACTCTTTTTCTTAGTTTATCCCTTGGGCTTCTCTCAGTCCAAGGTATTTATTATTCTTTGCATTTACTATTTCATTTCTGTTTACTCATATCTCCTTCTTCAGTTTCAGGATTGAGAGTTTGCACTTGCTCAAACTCTGCTCCTTATTTCCTGGATCATCTCAAGATCTTCAGTTCAGTGGCTAAAACTATTCCTTACCTTCTTAAGGGATTGTCTGACCTTGCTTCTTGACTCTGATTCAGGCCCTTGCACCTGAATGCTAGGTTGTACATCAAGCTACCTGTTACATGGACAAAGTGCTGACAGACAACATAAAAGCTAGTCTGACCATGCATCTCTTGTCCAAGCAGTGAATGAGACCCCTGAATTACTTCTTACCATGCTGGATGCTGGTCTAGCCTCATATCTTGGGAGTATGGGCAAGACCACTACTAGGTTGCCCAGAGAGGGTGCTGGTCTGCCCCATTCTGTGTTATAAGGCTGCTTTATATTACAACTCTCACCTACCCCCATCTTGTTTCTATTGTGTATTCTACATGATTCTGGGTGGGTGAAATTTATCACCAATTCTTTTTTAAAGCATTAATCAGGTATTTATGAGTAAACTAGAATCTTATAGTTTCTTTCCATAATCCTCCAAGGAATTTATATTTGAGTATAGGAGTATAAAAATTGAACTGGGGATTGGGGAAGTGATATCATGATTTGCAAATGTCTGGGAATTGGCATGGCTTATAGTAAAGACACCTCACCTTTTAGAGCCCAGTGTCCCCTGAAGGGGGAGTCAAAATTCTGCAGGAAGAGACAAGCCAGAGTGGTCTTGAGATGAATAGGAAGTGGTAAAGTATTATCATTTTAGACAAGATAATATAAAGATATAATTATATGAGAGATATTATGTTGATAGAAACAATATTTGGTAATTAATTGGATATATGAGGTGACAGAAATTAGGGTTTTTGAGGATGATACTTAAGCTTGCAAGTGCCTGCTGTACAGATGAAAATTAATAGTTGGACAATAATTATGTGGTCGCCAATATTTATTATATTTTGAGCCAGAAATTTATTTACAAAATAGAGAGGAAAACAATAGAGAAATGTGAAGGGGATAGAAAAGTTATCTATCCTATCTTAATCCAGGCAGAGATTAATTAACTCTCAGCCACGAGGGCCAGTAGTAAATATCACAAGGCCTCCTCCAAGATGGAAGCTAGTCTCTCCAGAAACTAGGAAAGGAGTCAGCCTTTTACTCACTCCACGAGGTAGTCCAAGAGTCAGATTCCAAGTTGAAGCTGAGCTCCATACCCACTCTCCGAGCTGCAGTCTCCAGCTAAACTCCCTTGAAGACTCTCTCCAGTCAGGAGACTATCTCCACAAGACTGACTCAAGCCACAGGATTCATTGCTTTTTGTGGCGACTTCTCATTCCTGCCCCTCTTCACAAGGGCCAATCACAGTTTCCAAATTGTCTGGCACTGCTCAGGGGGAAGTGTTTATGGAAACTAGTTCTCCCCTTCTGGAGGGGTAAATACTCATCAAAAGGATTCACATATTCCTGGCTGATTGAGTTTCTGAGGGTGTAAACTCTGATTCTAGGATTCTAAGTTTGGGATTGAGTTAAAAGGGTGGAGCTCTCTAAGTAAGTGGCTTCTCAGTTCTCTTAAATACCTTGCTAGCTTTTCAACTAGTATCAAGTAGGGTATTCAGTCTTTTGTTGATTCAATTGAAAAGTAGACAAAGGAGAGTTAATTCTGTCTTCACAGTCTAAGTAGGGGTACTTAAGTTAGTGTTAACTCAAAATAGACAAAGGGAATAAAGGATTCCCTTTTACACTGGAAGGGTTTTAGTGGCATGGATAGTAATCAGGAAGTTCAAAAGAGGGGGGAAAGAAAGCTAATGTAATTAACTCTGATAGAGTTTTCAATTCATCCATACTTGCACATCTTTTTCATTTTACTCTCTCCCACTAAAAACAAAAGGGAGGAGATTGTCAAAGTAGGGGAAAATGGTACAACTAGATCTCTTCCCCAAATTACTCCAGCAAATATCTATGGAAAGCACCAAAGTAGTGATTGGGAAATTCAAGGAGAAACCATAATGGAATATTTTTTCCAGCCCAAGTCAGAACAGGCCATCATTCAGAGACCTTCAGTAACTGAAGAAGGAATTGAGCGAGATAAAGCTGCACAGAACTTCTAGCCTGGGAACTTGGCCAGAATGTGTATGAGGAGGAAGCTGAAAAAAAAAAAGACAGTTGTATGTGTTATGTCATTCTGTACCTGAAATAGGGTTATAGATCAAGTGTAAACTGGGGTTATCATCTGCTGCTGAGTAACCAGGGCAATGACTTCACTCTTCTCTTGGACCTAAAGCTTTGTCAGCCAGATCCTGGAGCAGGATCTTGAACTCAGCCCACAAACTTGGACTGTAACCTAAGGCTAAGTAGTTAGAGTGAGGACTATATGCCAGGAGTTGGCCTAGAGTTCTGTCACATTTATATTGTTTTATAGTAGACTCAGTCCACAGACTTGAGCTGGAACCTGAACCTGAATTCAGAGACTGTGGAGGAAGCATGAGCCTTACAACTCTTTTGCTCTGACTTCAGAGCATGATGTTATTTCAGCCCACCAACTTCTTGGATTAGAACCTACAGATAAGTAGCTGTGGCAAAGGTCTGTTGCTTTGAACCTACAGATCTTAGCACCTAAATGACAAGGGCAGAGACCAAAAATTTATCTTCTGGACCTCCAACCATGGGCAAGTTTGCAGTGGTATTTCCCAGTCTGAAACTGGGTTTGAGATCATGCAATGTTCATACCAAGAGAGCAGCAGTCAGAAATCTGAGTGCAATAAGCACTTACCCAAGTAAAAAATTCCCTCAAATTAGTAGACCAAACAAGTTTATGGCACAGAGACAATAGGAAATATTAAAATAAAATCAAGAGGCTTCTTTAAAAAGAAGAAAATGGAAAGTGTCTCCTATCAAAAACAACCCACTTGGAAAACAGATCAAATCAGAGGAGATAGTCTTAAGAATCATCAGATTAATTGAAAAATCCTGTCCAAAAGGAGCCTATAATATATTTCAAGGAATCACAAATGTAGACTGCTCAGGCATACTCAAACCAAAAACACAAAGTGAAATTTTTAAAATCTACTCAAAACCTCTGAAAAGAAACCTCAGAATTAACATCCCAAGAACATCAAAACAAAAATCCAGTTTCATGGTCAAAGAAAAAAATTACAATAGCCATCCAGGAGATGCAGGGGAAGCACAAGTAACAAAAAATTACGGTTGGTGATGATACAAGATTTGGCAGATACTCTTCAAAGAAACAGAGCTTGGAAGAAGATAATTTCAAAAGACATAGACTTATAACAGATAGGAAAGGTCAAGGAATTTACTATATCAAATAATTGGGATGAACAGTTAATAGGCATTTTTTAAACACCTATGCCAATGTTGTTCTAAGTGCTAGGAATATGAAAAGAAAGGTTGAAAAAGATTGTATCAAGCATAAAAATGTGTTAAAAACCCACCGTCCTTTTTTGTAAAAAGGGATGTGGAAGGCAAAAAGGAAAAAAACAACAAAAGAAACAAGATTGAATGAAATAAACTATACACGTTCAGGTATGCAGTGTCTTTGGCAACAAAATCATCTGCTTGTTTTAAGACTGTTTAAAGTTGTGCCACTTCTGCCCACTTCTCTACCAGTAACTTCCCAAAACTGCCAGAACTCAAAATCTGCAGTGAATAAGATCCCTACTCCCAGTGAACTTAGATCCCAACAGGAAAAGACAATATAAAGGAGAGCTGGAAATCAAGTAGTGAGGAAGGGGGGAGAGTCTTTAAATTGACAGACATTGTTGAGATGGGGAGAGAGCAAATGTAATGGTGGGATAGATTGGAGTGTTAGGTGGAAATGAAGATTCAGCAGCATGGTTAATACTTCTTGTAATATGGCAATTTTAGGCAGGTACTCACCAATCATTGAATCAGACCCTGGGTATAATTAAAAAACCCCAATTAAGCAGCAAATTTGGGGAATTGGGTGACTCAGTGGCTAGAGAAGCCATTCCTAGAGATGAGAGGTCCTATGTTCAAATATGGTCTCAGGTACTTCCTAGCTGTGAGATCCAGGGCAAGTCACTTAACTCCAATTGCCCTTACCACTTTTCTACCTGGAATTAATACGTAGTATCAATTCTAAGGCAAAAAGATTTTTTTTTAAAAACATCAAATTAGACATTTTGAAAATGAAGACATTAGTAACATTGAAAGCAAAAAATTGCATTGAACTAATAAAACTTAAGAACTGCTTTTTATAAAACTCTTATTACCTAATTTGGTATTTTAAAAGAAGAAAACCGAAGTACCAATATCAAAACGGAAAAATTATAACATGAAAAAAATTAACTATTTTACTCAATATTATGCCAACAAAATTGACAACTAAAATGAAATGAGTTAATATTTCTATAAATATAAAATATTCCAGTTAACAGAAGAAATCAAATATTTCTCAGAGTGGAAAACATTGAACAAGCCATAAATGGAATATATCTATTAACACCAGTATTATTTGATATAGTGAGAGAAATAGCAGCTATAGTAATAACCCCCCCAAAAAAAGATGTAATGAGGAATAAGCATAAGCAAAGAAAAACAAATCTTTCTTTTTTCATATGATCATTTATTTAGAGAATTAAACTAAAAAATTAATTGAAACAATGTCAGCCAAGTTGCAAGATAGAAAATAAATCCACATGAATAATCAAGCATTTTAGTATATTACCAAACCAAACAAGAAGGCAAACAAATTCCATTTGAAGTGACTACAGAATGTTTAAAATATTTTGGAATCTTACCAAGCCACAGAAAAGAAACTTTAAATACAAGTATAAAATGCTCTTTAGGGAAATAGACATGCCTAAGTCATTAGTGACCTGTTGATTACTCATGGATAGTCTGTGCCTAAATAACAAAAATGACAATACTACCCAAGTGGTTTACTTTTAATTTCCATCCCAATCAACCTCCTAGAGGATTTTTTTAATAGATCTAGAAAAAAGTCAAAAGGGACTCATCTGTATGAGAGCTCAAAATAACAGTAATCATCAGAACAATTTTATACTGTTTAAAAAGTCGAGATAAATAAGTGGAATATACTGCATATACAACATATAGAAGTAGCCTAGAGTTCTCTAAATATAAAGACCCACTCTGAGGATTTTTCTTTCAACTTAATCAAAGGTGAACCCAAGAAGAACTTCTATTCATTAAATGAATCAAAAGAACTCCTTCTAGTCCAACCTTTGCCAAGAGGGCAACTTCAAGCTATCTGTTAGGGGTGGGAGTGAGTGGGCATTACCAGAGACAGTGGAGGTAGAAAGTGCTTGCTTTGGGCTGCTGGACAGTGGGGCAGGGCCTGCAATAATTGTCCTCTGGGATGAGGGGGAATGGAGCAGCTCCCCCATGCTGGGGCCTCTGCACACATGCCAGTACTTCACCAATGCTTTTCTAATCTGACAGTCACCCTAATCAATATCCAGGAGTCCTTTCTGAGTTGATCAGGCCTCTGCCATAAGAATAATGCAAATAAGAAGATTCCGGTGAAGGGAATTTCTTAATGGTTAGTAGTAAAAGCTTGATAGCGATTCACATTCTGATCAGATTAAAGATTTCAGACTCATGTTGTCATTGCAACAAATAAAGAAGTGAAAGATTTTGGAGGAATAGGAGAGGTGGCACTGTTTTGCTTCTTCATTTCCCTTTTGTTCTTCAGCATAAACGAATCCAAATCAAAATCTATCTCCAAAATCCATCTCATTTTGTACTTGCTGTGTCAGATATCTAGATATATTACTTTAGTTGATTGATTATAAGTATAGTAAATAGAATAAAATCTCTACATTTTACTTTGGCCTGACAAGTTCAACAGTAATAATAATAATACTTAACATTTATATAGTGCTTCGAGGTTTACAAAACACTTTACAGACACCTGTTTTCTATCCCCACAACAATCCTGGGAGTGAGGCACTATTATTATCTTCATTTTACTGATGCAGAAACAGTTTGAAAAAGGAGTTAAGTGACTTGCTCAATGCAGTGTCAAGCAGCAAGTATCAGAAGCTAGATTTAAACTCAGAACTTCATGACTCCAGGTCCATCACTCTATATGCTGCCATAGCATTTAGGTGATTCATGAATAGTGAAACAATATTATGACAAGAATTGTTCTAAGTGCTAAGACAGTACATCAGGTGATATGGTATGGTCGGAACACTGCCTATTATATGTGGCTGGTTGTGGTGTCAGTCAATCGGTCTTTTTGTGAGAAAGTCAGAATAAGGCTACATAGAAGCCTTGGTATTTTGGCAAAATGCAAGTGCCCTCGTAGCACAGACTACCAGAATAAGAGTAATATGAAGCCCCCTGACCAAACAGGCTAGCCTTTGTATTTTCTATTAACCCTAAATACTAAGTACAACTTAAGCTGATTTGTAATTTTGTAATCAAGTACAATTTTCTCATTGAGTCACACTTTACTTATTTGTATTTAATATTAGAATGCTGTTTTTCACTTCCTTGGCCAATTTGCACATCAAAGCCCCTGGCCAGTTCAGTACTCCTAAGAAAAAATTATTATCTCTTCTTTAAATAATTCTTTTTCTTATACAAGAATATTCTCAGTTCTGCAGTGTCATTTTGAGTACCAAATGTTTATTTAGTGCTTACTGTGTGCCCGGTGCTGTGTTAAGCCATGGAGTTTCAAAGGAAAGCAAAATAGTTCTTGCCACTGGGGTGTTCCCATTCTTATGGGAGAGATAGTATATAAATGACACAGCACATATATGCAGAATAAATAGAAGTTAATTTTATAGGGGAAAGCACTAGCATTTGTAGGCACTGTGGAAGGCCTTCTGCAGAAGGTAGGAGATAAGCTGAGTCTTGAAGGAAGCAAGGAAACCCAAAAGAGGTAAGAAGGGAAAGCATTCTACCTGTGGGGGCAGCCAGTCCAAAGATAGGAGATAGGAGATGAAGTACCATTTGCAAAAAATAACAAGTAGGCCAGAACAACTTATGTGAAAAAGAGCAAAGTCTAAGAATCGAAAGCTAGAAAGGGGTCAGGTTTTGAATAGCTTTAGATGTCAGAGAACTTTATAATTGGCTTTGCACATAAATTGCATCTTAATGCAAAGGTGGCATGATCAGAGTTCTACTTTAGCAAAAATCATTTTGATAGCTAAATGGAGAACAGCTTGAAGTTTAAAAAAAGTTGAGGCAGGGAGAACATAACTAAGAGGTTGTTGTAGTAATCCACTTGAAAGAGATCTAGTGCAGTAGCTATGTGAGTAGAGAGAAGCAGATATATTTAATAAATATGGAAGATGTGAAATTAGAAATAGCAAGATTTAATAGGACCATCCAATCTGTCTCCTATGGCTTGAACTTTTCATAACTCCTTGCCTTTGCTCAAATAGTTCCTTTCCCTGGAATGACTTCTGCTGCAACCTCACCTCTTGACTTCACCTTTTGAAATATTAATAATGGTAATAATAATTAGCACATATAGAACTTAACTATGTGCCAGGCATCATGCTCAGCACTTTACAAAAATATTGAAATCCTATTCATCTTTTGTGACTCACTTTGAAAACCTCATCTTTTATGAGCCTTCAGCCTATTCCAGAGTCAAAAATATTTTTTCCTTCCTTGGACTTCTAATAGCATTTTGTTTCTATCTCACCATGTTCTTTTGCATCATAATATTTTTATTAATCACATTCTCCCTATTCGTTTTTATACTTAATATGTTCGGATGTTGTGTCATCTTTATCTTTGTATCCAGTAATAAGTGTTTAAAAAACCCTGGGAAGATATAAGACAATTTAGAATTAAGTTAAAAATTGTGATACTTCAGTTAATTCATGATATTATTAATGTCAGTCCTCCTTCTAATAATGCAAATTGTAACTCATACATACCTTCTAACTCTGTGGATTTCTTGTCCGTGTTCTCCCGGAAGTCCTCCACAAAAGATCTCAGCTCACTAGGTGCCTTTCTTTAGGTCTTTTTCTCCCCCCTCCAAACCCCCCACCCCTAAACATTGCATAAGTTCTTGAGAAACACTCAAGCTCTTCATCTTGCTTTTCATTCTTGTTAATAGAGTGGCATACATTTTTTCTGATTATACATTTTCTAGGAGATATCTTTTATATTATTTCTTGCACAGCAGTCATCATTGGTAATATTCAGCAGCTTATACTCAGTATCTCCTTCCATTGCCCTTTGGATCACCATCCATATAGAAGAAACAAACTTTGTTGTGTTGTGTTTAAAATCTGTCAAACATTTCATATTAAAAGCAGTTACAGAGGAAATCACATGTTGACCAGAGTATTTCATCTCATCAAAATGGGCTCTGCTTAAAGCAAATTCCAGCTCCAATTTATAAAATGAAAATTTTACAACATTTCACAAATGGAAAAAAATACAGATAAAAGTATGAAATATGGGACTCTCTGTTATGGTTTTGTTTCATTTCAAAATTATTTTGTTATATTTTGGAAGAGAATACTGATTATGTGGATACAATCTTGACAACATGGTCAGCAGTTTTGGCTTATCAGAAAGCCAAGGACAAAAGCCATAGTTCTTAAATGGCTTAGAAGGCCTGCTGGGTTCTTTAGGCTTCCACATCCCCTTTTTTTTGCTTTCCTAGCATAATTGACAATAAAAAGTCTAACAGTTTAACTTTATGGCGACCACACACTCTTTTAAATGTTATAGTTTAAAGAGTGGTTGCCTTAAATTGTGACCGCGGAAATATGGTTTCCAAGATATTGTCTTGAGTTAAATCAAATATAAAGTGGTCACCATGGAAAAATTCCCAAATATGAAATATACCCAAGTCAGCTGGGTTTTATGGAGATTTTAATTAATACAAATTAAGGAATTAATGAAAGAGAGAGAGAGAGAGAGAGAGGAAACAATGAGAAAAGGGCTAGGCCAGCCCAGGCCATCCTAGACCCAAGCCCTAACTAAGAGAGAGATCAGTCAGTCTTTAATCCACTCACCACAAGATTTGTCCCAAGCAAGATTCTAGTGTTCAGAGAGACCCAGCTACTCCAACTAGTCAGAGCTCCAATTCAGCTTTAGCAAACTGAATCTAGAGGTCTAAACCTCTTCCTTTTAAAGAGAATTTTCTCCTATGTCACCTCCCCTAAGTTCTCACATCTACCAATCACAGATGTTTTCACAGGACTGGCCATTCTTAATTCACACCTGAGTAGACTAAACTTTTGAGTAATTCACACCTGAGTAAGTTCACACCTCTTTGCCCCTTGCAAGTTTGCAAGTTGCCTGACCTTTATATAGGTACTTAGCACCTTTTTGTATTAGATCTAAAAATAGACCCAGCTTAAGGTTTTTTAGCTTTACTTTAAGTATGGGCATTGTTCAGTAAAGAGTTTGCAACTTTATCTTCCCCTAAAGTATGCTTAAGTATGGGTGGAGCAATGTTCTCACATTCCTGATCAAGTACCTTCATTGTTTAAAATGGGGAATGGTCTTAACCAAATGTTCTAAGTCTGAGAATTTTTAACATTGACAAGTCTGAGAAATTTTAAGATTCACAAAAGCTGAGGTATTGTGACATAAAAAAAAAATAGAGAGAGGGCTGGCTTCAGAGCCAAGGAAGATTGGAGTTCAGGTCTCACATCTATCACATAATGACTATGTGTCCTTGGGCAAGTCACTCAACTTCTCAATGCTCTAAACAAAGCATACTTCTAGAAATGGGCTTTACAAATTCTGTACCCTGACTTACACACTTATATAATATTTCAAGTTAAAGTTAGGTTAAGACTATAATCTAAGAGGACAATGTAGCAACATATATCCTGAAATCTGTTTAGAGCCTTGTCAGAATTCACCTGTTGTTTTCTTTTAATGGGCTCCATATTGTAAACCTTAAAATTTCTTAGACTTGTGAATGTTGAAAATTTCACCATTGGAAGGTTTCATGCTTGTAGGGAATTTCCTACTGATAGTGGGAACTTTATTGGAATGTGAACCCCATTGGCATGGGAGGTTCCTCCTCCTCCCTTCTTAAGATTACTTTAGGACAGAAACCTTTTGCTAAACAATGGAAAGGGCTTTGACCTATGCTTAAGCATAGAACAGGAAGTTCTTTGAGTCATGATTGATTTTAAAATTGATACAATAGAGATACTTGGAATGACAGAACCAGGTCTTGGAACTTCCAATCTCCACCCTACTCAGGGTAACAGGTTTTAGGAAGGGCTGCAGCAAAGGATCAAGATTTAATTATTTGAGAATATGACCTTCAACAGACATGTGCAAAGCCACAGACCTCTGGGCGGTCCTGGGTTAAGCTAGAGCCACCATTGGCACAGGGAAGACATGGACAGTGATTGGTAGATGTGAGAACTGAGGGGAGGGAACTTGGATGGTTTCCTTAAAGATAGCAGGGTCTGAGGACTGAGGGGGTGGTTGGAGAGGTTTTGCTCTGAGAGGTTGTGCTCTGAGAAGCTTGCTCTGAAGGAAGCTGGAGGTGGAGGCCCCTGAGACTGTTTCTCCATTTTGGTCACGTGAGTGATAGGGACTGATCTCTTTTCTTTGCCTCAGCTAAGGGCTTGGGCCTTTTGGCCCAGCCTAAACAGAAGGGGTATTTAAGCCCTATTCCCTTCTCTCTCTCTCTCTCTCTCTCTCTCTCTCTCTCTCTCTCTCTCTCTCTCTCTCTCTCTCTCTCTCTCTCTCTCTCTCTCTCACCTTTCTTCCTCCTGTTTGTAATTAAACTCCATAAAAGGTTGACTGCCGACTTGAGTTTTCATTTAGGAATTACATAGCTGAATTCCTTGGCGACCTTAAATTAATATATTTCAGTCTTTTAAAGTGATTTCCTTGTCACAATACTCCATATAACCATTCTCTTTTTTTTTAAGCCCTTACCTTCCATATTAGAATCATTACTGGGTATTGGTTCCAAAACAGAAAGGGGTAAGGGTTAGGCAATGGGGGTTAAGTGACTTGCTGAGGGTCACACAGCTAGGAAGTGTGTGAAGTCAAATTTGAACCCAGGACCTCCTGTCTCTGGGCCTGACTCTCAATCCACTGAGCCACCTAGCTGCCCCCTCCATATAACCGTTCTTGAATAGAGGGCATTGCTTAAAATTTGGTATATATCATTAGGAAATGACTGATGTTTTTCCATCCTATACCTCCATCACTGTGGATTCATAGATGCATAGTATCATTGATAACGCATTCCACAAAAAGAGCTGCTAAAAATATTTTTGTACAAATAGGTCTTTTCCCCTTTTTTCTGGACTCTTTGGAATACAGATCTAGTAGGGGTATTGCTGAATTAAAGGGCATGTGTTATTTTATAGCTCTTTCTAAATTGCCCTCCAGACTAGTTGAATAAGTTAACAACTCCTCCAACAATGCATTAGTGTCCCCAATTTTGCTATATCCCCTCCAACATTTATCATTTTCCTTTACTCTCATCGTGGCCAATCTGATAGATGTGAGGGTGTTAACTTGGGGTTGTTTTAATTTGCATTTCTCTCATTAAGCATGATTTAGAAAATTTTTCATATAATTACTGCTAACTGATTTCTTTATCTGAAAACTACTTGTTCATATCCTTTGACCATTTGTCAATTTAGGAATGTCTTATATTTTTGTAAATTTGACTTAGTTCTCTATAGATTTGAGAAATTTGACCTTCATCAGAGAACTTTGTTATAATTTTTCCCCCAATTTGTTGTTTCCCCTTCTAATATTGGTTTCTTCCAATATTCAAAAAAAAAATTTTTTTTTTTGAGTCTCAAATTCTCTCCATTCCTGCCCCACCATCCTTGGCCCCTGCTGAAATGGCAAGCAATCCAATATAGAGTCTATATGTGCAATCATGCAAAACATATCTGCACATTAATCCTTTTATGAAAGGATACGCAAACATAAAAACCAACAATGAATCAAAAGGAAAGTGGAAAAAGTTTTCTTTGGTCTGGATTTAGACTCCATCATTCTTTCTCTGGAAGCAGATAGTATTTTTTAACATGAATCTTTTAGGGTTGTAATAATGAAAGTAAATGTAATATGTAATAATTATAATGCTACATGTAATATTTAGAAATTGGTTTTGTTAATATTAGTAAAAAATTTGTTGTGGTCAGTGTTTATGAAGTTAACTCTTAAGTCACAAGGATGATAGTAACTTTTAACAATTTAATTTAATATAAATATAGTAAAGTAAGGGAGGGAAGGGAAGAAATTATTTCCTAGTCTACCACCCTAAAGTCTGATCTGTAGAATTTCAGCTCGCTCCCCAACAAGGTTTTTATCTCCATGTGGAAGTCCAATTCAGAGCAAGAGTCTTACCAGCCCACAAGAGTGTCTTCCACCCAAGCCACCAACACTAAATGTAGTAAAAGAATTGGTCCTAGAAAACTCACCTCGATTTCCTCCAGTTTCATCTTTTATAACCCTTTTCTCCACGTCACTTCCTATCTCTGAACTGGTCTGTCACATCTCAGGAACCAATCGAAATCTCTCTAACCTGGACCTGTAACACTTAGTTGCAGTTGCATTAGAAGTCCCAGCCAAGGGATTTTGTGGCTTTTATGGTAGTTTCCTGTCCCTGCCTCTTTTCACAGGGGCCAATCACAGTTTCCAAATTGTCCGGTACTAGACATGTTCCATGTTCCTAACGCTCTTAACCTATGACCTCTGTTTGGAGCATTATAGCCACGCTAATGGGGTAGGTGAAGAAAGTTCATGACCCTGAGAAGAAAGGGTTCCCTTTAAACAGGGTTCTGTTGGATCATTGTATTATTTAAGAATAGCTAAGATATTCACAGTTGTTCATCATACAATTTTGTTGTCACTGTATACAATGTTCTCCTAGTTCTGCTCACTTTGTGCTACATCAGTTCGTGTAAGTCTT
Source organism: Monodelphis domestica (assembly GCF_027887165.1). Lineage (NCBI taxonomy): Eukaryota > Metazoa > Chordata > Mammalia > Didelphimorphia > Didelphidae > Monodelphis > Monodelphis domestica. The sequence continues at coordinate 171,182,027 of NC_077228.1, forward strand.
TTCAAGTTTTTCTGAGCTCCTCCTCTTAATTTCTTACAGCACAATAGTATTCCATTACAATCATATACTTAGCCATTTCCCAGTTGGGTTTCCCCTTACTTTCCATTTGTTTTCCCCCTCAAAAAGAGCTGTTTAAATATTGTTATACATATAGGTCCTTTCTCTTTGTTTTTTCTCTCTTTGGGAAAAAAAAACCTAGTGAAAATATTGCTGGATCAACAATGTACTATTTTATAAACCTTTGGGCATAGATCCAAATTGATTTCCAGAATGGCTGAATCAGTTCACAACTCCCCCAGCATTGCATTAGTGTCTCAATTATCCTTTTCTGTCATAATAGTTGATCTGATAAGTGTGGGGTAGTACCTGAGTTTAATTTGCTTTTCTCTAATAGTGATTCAGATAATTTTTTTTAATATTATAGAGAGCTATTAATTACTTTATCTGAAAACTATCTGTTTATATCCTTTAACCATTTATTAACTGGGGAATGACTTGTATTCTTATACATTCTGACTCATTTGTACTTGAGAAATGAGGCCTTTATTAGAGAGACTTAAAAAAAGTTTTTTTTCACCATTATAATTAGTGTATTACTCTCCATTGTAAATGTTAAGTTTAATGGTTGGACTTATATATGCAATAACATGGTTGCTGAAATTTTTATATATCCTTTAACCATTTATTAACTGGGGAATGACTTGTATTCTTATACATTCTGACTCATTTGTACTTGAGAAATGAGGCCTTTATTAGAGAGACTTAAAAAAAGTTTTTTTTCACCATTATAATTAGTGTATTACTCTCCATTGTAAATGTTAAGTTTAATGGTTGGACTTATATATGCAATAACATGGTTGCTGAAATTTTTATATCTCAAATCAGAAGTTTATTTACCAAAATAGTGGGAAAACAATAAAATAGAGACATGTGAAAGAGGTTAGAGAAAATAACTATACTAGTCCTCAGCCAGGAGAGCTGGTAGTGAGTAATCATGAGGCCTCCTCCAAGATGGAAGCTAGTCTCAGTAAACCAGGAAGGGAGTCAGCCTTTTCACTAACCTAATGAAGTAGTTCAGGAGTCAGAGTCTTAAGTTGAAGTCACATCCATGCCACAGGCTAATGAAGTTCCCTCAAAGATTATCTCCAGGAGACACTCTCCATGAGATTCAACTTCATGAGACTGCCCCCAGCCAAGGGATTTTGTGGCTTTTGTGGTAGTTTCCTGTCCCTGCCTCTTTTCACAGGGGCCAATCACAGTTTCCAAATTGTCCAGTACTGCCCAGTGGCAGTGTCTGTGGGATTGACTTCTCATCTCTAAAGGTGTTAACTCTCCTAAGATTCTGAGTTGTCACCTTTGGATTCACAGGTTTCTGAGTATGTGAACTCTTAAAAGAATTCAAAAGTTGTTTGAGTTAGAAAAAAGGGTGGAGCTCTCCAAGTATCCTACTGGCTTCTCACCTAGCACTAAGTAGGGTGTGAATTCACTTTAAGTGGTTTTTGAGCTTCTCCACCTAATTCAAACTTGTGTTGATTCAATCAAAAAGTAGACAAAGAAGAGTTAATCCTGTCTTCACAATCTAGTGAGGTACTTAAGTTGGTGTTAACCAAAGTTTTAACTCCAACTAGGCAAAAAGAATAAAGGATTCCCTTTTCACAAATGTAAACTCAGAATAGACAAAGAGAACCAAGAATTTCCTTTCACATCATCCTATTTCCTCCCACCCTATTTATTCTTTTCTCTCTCCTTTCATTCTGTCCATCCTCAAAAATGTTTAGCTTTTGACCTCCACATTCCTCAATTTGCCCTCTTTTCTGTCAGCCCCCCCACCCCACCCTGCCCAGTTCCTTTCCCCTCCTGCTTTTCTGTAAGGTAAAATAGATTTCTATACCCATTTGATTATGTATGTTCTTTCCTCTTTGAATCAATTCCAGTAGAGATAGATTCAGACTCTCCTCTCACCACTTCCTTCCTCTTGCCCTCCACTGTAAAAGCTCTTCCATGCCTCTTTTATGTGAGATAATTTACCCCATTCTATTTCTCCCTTTCCTTTTCTCCCAATTCATTCTTCTTCCTTGCCCCTTAATTTAATTTTTTAGATAATATACTATCATATTCCACTCACATCCTTACCCTCTGTCTATATAGGCTACTTCTAAGTGCCCTAATAATGATAATGTTCTTGGGAGTTACAAGAATCATTTTCCCAAGTATTGAATGTCTTTTGATTTCTCTCTCTTGTTTACCTTTTTTACGCTTCTATTTACTTTTCTCATTTGAGAGTAAGATTCCCTATTCAGTTCTTGTCTTTTCATCAAGAATGTTTGAAAGTCCTCTCTTTTAATACCCATTTTTTTCCCCTGAAAGTGAGTGTGAAGTAAAAAATCTCCATCCCAAAGCACCCCAGTGGGATGAGTCACATACTCACATGTCATGCCTGACAGCCTGATGGCCTGGCATAATGTTGCCACAGAAGGGCAGATGGCTTGAAGTTTGAAAGCCATTGGCCAAGGAAAGGGAGGAGGATAGAGAGGGTTTGCAAAACCACTGGAAGTAGAGTTGGTCTTTTTGCTTCTACAACTGTCTCTGGGCTGGCTTTTTTCTCTGGGCTCTTATCTGAGAATCTCTGACAAGCCACAGCCTCAGCCAACTGCAATGGAGGATTGAAGTTTGCTAGAAGTTAGAAAAATTGATAAACTATCACTCTATCTTTTTTTCTCTTTACTAATAAATGCTTATAAATCTAGTAATAAGCCTCCAGATTAATTTTTTTTATATAATAAGAATATGATCAGTTTTGCTGGGTATGTGATTCTTGGTTGAAGTCATGGATCCTTTGCCCTCTGGAATATCATATTCTGGGCCCTCCATTCCTTTAATGTAGAAGCTACAAGATTGCATAATTAAATGGAATTTCAGAAGTTGTGTTATCTTGACTGTGGCTCCACACTATTTAAATTGTTTCTTTCTGGCTCCTTGCAATATTTTCTCCTTGGCCTAGGAGTTTTTGAATTTGGCTATAATAATGGGAATTACGTTTTGGGGATTCATTTCAGGAGGTGATTGGTGAATTCTTTCCATTTCTATTTTACTTTCTGGTTCTAGAAAATCAGGGCAGTTTTCTTTGGACATCATCTTTCAATAAATTATCAATCTTATTTTTGATCATGGCTTTCAGGTGGTCCAATCATTCTTAGATCATCTCTACTGAATTTATTTTCCAGGGCATTTGTTTTTCCAGTGAGATATTATACATTTTCTCTATTTTTTTTTCATTCTTTTGACTTTAATTGAATGTTTCTTGACATCTCTTAGAATTGTAAGTTTCTGTTTGCCTACTTCTAATTTTTAAAACATTATTTTTGAGTGAGCCTTCATGCCTTCCTTTCTATTTGGCCAGTTCTACTTTTAATGATTTCTGCCTTTTAAAAAGTTCTTTCAATAAATTTTTGTCTCTTTCCATTTGGCTAATTTGACTTTTTAAAAAATTCTTCTCTTGGAGATAGCTGGGTAGCTCAGTAGATTGAGAACCAGGCCTAGAGACGGGAGATCCTAGGTTCAAATCTGACCTCAGACACTTCCTACCTGTGTGACCCTGGGCAAGTCACTTAACCCCATTGCCTGGCCCTTACCACTCTTCTGCCTTGGAACCAATACACAGTATTGATTCCAAGATGGAAGGTAAGGGTTTAAAAATAAAAATTCTCTTCAGTGGATTTTTATACCTCTTTTACCAGTCGACCTATTCTGTTTGTTTTTTTTTTAAGATATTTTCTTCAATATTTCTTTGTGCCTGCTTTACAAAATTGTTCACTCTTTTTTTTTTCATGATTTTCTGGCATCATTCTCATCTCTTTTTCCCATTTTTCTCCTACCTCTCATTTGGTGTTTAAAATCCTTTTTAAGATCCTCTGTTATTTCTTCTTTGGTTCTTCTAGACCAACTCTGTATTTTTCTTGGAGGCTTTGAATGCAACAGTATTGACTTTGTTGTTTCCTGAGTTTGTTTTGGTCTTCCCTATCACTCTGTGTTGTTTCTTTTTTTTGTTATTTGTTCCATTTTCCAGGCATTTTCTTTTAACTTCAAAAAAACTGTTAAAGTTGAGCTATATTCCTAGAGTGATGGAAACATTGTTCCAAGCTTTAGGGATTTTTGTGCATCTACCTTCAGAGCTAGCTTTGGGGAATCTATGTTTTGAGTTCTTCCAAGATGGTATGACTAAGGAGAGATGTATTTAATACTCTCCTAGCCTGTGCTTTGATCTATGAATGACTATAAACACTCTTGGAACTATGACCAGGATCCCCTGCTCCCTAGAGGCCCCCAACATTGATGTGTGTATCACTCCTTACCCTGAGATCTCAACCCAGAGCACTGTGATCTGGATCCGCATATAGACAGTGTAGCATGAGACTTACTTACAGCCAGCAAAAGAACCCCTGTAATGACCTTCTGAGCAGTTGTCCAGTTTTCCTTACTTTCTTTGCCTGAGAATTCTGAAAGCCTTTGCTATTGATTCTGTGGCCCCCAAGACTTATTGCTGTGGTGGGGACTGCCTTGTTGCTTTGTGCTCCACTTCCACCCAGGGCAATAGATCTTTCATGCCAACCCAAGTTGTTTTGGCTAAAGAAAAAAATCATTTTACCTTATCCTTTTGTGGATTATTCTGCTCCAGAATACATTTTTAGGTGTTGTAGTTATTTGGAGGGTAATTTGGAACAGATCAAATGGATCTGTGTACCTTCTTTACCAATTTCCTAATTCCCATTTAAAATGATTCCAAGTAGATCTATACATACATTGCCTTAGTTTGTTAACTAGTTCACTTCAACCAATATTGGGTATTGAATATTGGGTAATGAGTTGTTATAGAAAGGAGGAACTGCATTTCAAGCACAAAATTAAAAAGCATCTTCTGATATCTTATAGTACTTTACTTAGATTAATCTTATGGCACTGAAAATATACTTCTTTGTATTGTACTTATTTATGTACATGCCTTAACCTTTTCTGAATTGTAATCTCCTTGAGGACAGAGATTATGCCTTCATCTTTTCCCTGCCTCCCTCTCACACATAGACATATTCTACTTTGCACATAACATAATAAGCTCTTAATGAATATATGAATAAATTAATGACATAGACAAAGATATGGAAGCAGGAATAAGTAGAACATTGTGGAGAGAGCAGTAGAGATGCCAGCATAACAGAAAATAGTTGTTTAGAGAGTGGTGAGAAGCACAGTTGGATAGATATAGGGCAGGGGCAGATTATGAAGAATCTTGAATCCTTTATGGAGTTTGGACTTGATGCCATTGACATATAACAGTTATAAGCTCTGTAGCAAAAAAAAATGACAATGCAAGTGTTTATGAATATTAGTTTTTCAGAATATATTCAAAAGAAAGGCTAGAATCGCAGAAATCTATCAGGATACTGTTGTAGTAATTCAAGTTGCAATGGTTCAGTAATTCCTTAAATACTGAGGAAAGAGGACTAGGGTAGTAACAACAGGAATAGAAATAAAGTAGCAGATCTAAGAGATATTTTGGGTGGCAAAAGGCTTTAAAATACTTTATGACTAATTGAATGCGGTATATGAAATATAAGTCAAAGATTACTTCATGGTTTCTTGCTCCCAGACACTGTCTTAAATTTTTGCTTTCTTCCACATTTGTAGGTCTGTAAATGGAGTCTACCGGATTGGGCTTTATGCCCTAAAAGATATGCCAGCTGGTACTGAACTCACATATGACTACAATTTTCATTCCTTTAATGTTGAGAAACAGGTAATAGATCAAAAATAAGGGCTTAGTTTTGTTTTGTATGTCCATCAAGTGAATCCTCGATGAACTATAATAGAATTCTATAGTATTTGGCGATAGAATTCTAAAGTATTTGGGCAATACTGTCTTGTCCCTTTACCTATCACCTGACATGATGAGGCAAATAGGTCTCCCTTTTTCATAAAGAACACTAAGAAGAAATGTTAAATCTGCCTTAATTACTCATTTGTCTTGTTGGCAGTCAGGAAGTTGTATTAAGTTTAATTTCTCTCTTTTTTGCTATAATCTCAATCTTATTCTTGCCTCAGTGGACACAGAAAAAAAGATACTCACTTTCTTTCATATTAAAATTATCTGATAATGTGAATTAATTGTGAAATAACTTACCCTCCCCTCCACCTCCACCCCAAGCAATTTCTCTGCTATGTTTGGGATACAAGTTAAATTTTCTTCACTTTTCCATTAAAGCAACTTTGTAAGTGTGGTTTTGACAAATGCCGAGGTATCATTGGGGGCAAAAGCCAACGTATGAATGGACTTACCAGCAAAAGCAGCCAACCTGTGACTACACATCGACGTCCAGGCCGATCAAAAGAGAAGAGGAAATCCAAGCACAAGTTGAAGAAAAGGGTGATTATTGATCTTAATGGCTCCCCTAAGAGCTACCTAAAGCCAATGTTAGAATGAGGGAGGGGCACCAATTCAGCATCTTGGAAGAAATTTCTGGCTTTCTTTAAAAGATATCTTCCTATATCTCATTTTCTCCCCAAAGTCTAACCCATCACTATTTTTTTCTTTTATCCAGAGAGGCCATTTTTCTGAGGAGCCTAATGAAAATGTCAACACTCCAACCAGAATGACCCCCCAACTGCAGATGAAGCCAATGTCCAACCGTGAAAGGTAACTAACAGTACTTTTTAATTCAATTTCTTTATGATCAGGAGTTTATTTTTTCTAGAGTTTTCATATATGTCATTTAACATCGTTAATAAACATTATTATTAAATGCTTCTTCCATTTCCTAATCATATAAAGTCAGAACAGCAAAACCAGTATCTAGAAATGCTTGGATATCTACAAGATTGCATAATTAAATGGAATTTCAGAAGTTATCTATTCTAATTCCTATTCAGTCCATGAATTCCACCACATCCCTGAAAAGTACTCATCAAGGATTCTCTTAAAGATTCATTGGTAGGGAACTCTTTCCCTCCAATGACAGACTATTCCATTTCTGGGCACTGTAAAAATTAAAATGAATTTTTAATAAAAATATTACATTTTAGGAGATTTATTAATGATCATTAGAAGTCAAGGAATAAAGAAGATACATAATAAAAAACATGTGCCCATGGCTGATCAGCCCATTTAAAATCCCAGCACTTCACTTATTACTACCACCATGCTTGCTACAAGCCAAAGAAAGCAGGACCCTCCACATCCCCGCCTAATATCCCCTGTCTACAGGAAATCATTGGGCTCCTGGGAAATGTAGTTCTTTTTTAGGGTAACAGATTTTCAATTCTACATGCCCTCCCTGAGATCCATGGAAGACTGGTCTCTCCAATGGATCTTGTAAACAACTTCTGAAAGCCAAGCCTGAAGTCTCTCAAAGAGGAGGGTCCTTCTGACTAGGTAGAACAGTCAGGCACATAATAAGATGAGAGATAACTGAGTGCTCAGCCCTGTGCTTAGGCATCACTCAGTGTTCTATCATTGCACAGGGTTTGCATTTATTGTATAGCTTCAGTGAGTACATGCTTTTCTGGCACACAATTTTATTCTCAACATACATTTTTCCATAGAACCTAACAACAGACTTGAAGCCCAGGGAGATAGTCAACAAAACATTGTTGCCAGGGGCAGAGGGTAGCATCAACATAACTCAGATATAGTTTGGGGAATTCAGAGCACAGATTTGCCAGAAGTTTTTATGCCTAAAATATTTATGAGGTTCCTACGTGAGTATATATAAGAATACTTAGGTTTAATTTTGTAAGTGGGATTTCCTGGTAATATTCTGGGGGACAGAGTGAGACATCTGTATTAATCTTGCAAGCATGTTGCTCTCATTTATTTTTCCTGAAGCTAAGTAAGAATAATAATCATAGCAATTCTAATAATATGGGGATGTTAATAAAATAAGTCACTTAGGGGGATTTCAATGGGTGTTTCCACCCTTCCTGGGGGCTGCTTTGCAGTCCCCCAGTTTCCACATGTGACCATGTCAAACAGAATGGTCTTTGATGGCTCCCAGCACATAACCAACCTTTAAATTATAATAATTTGGGGATAAAAGGAAAAGAGAACAAAATCAATGATTGCTAGGCACATTGACAAAAAGCCAGTTAGGGGGCAGTCCATTTTGGCATAAGAATATACATACAAAACAGATACATTCAACCCCATACAGTTCAGATCACCACATCCCAAAGTTCACTCTGGATCTTCTGGTGTAATGTGTGGTCTGTGAAGTCATCTTCATGATACCTTCTCCAAAGAGTTCACTTTCTGGATTGGGAGAGGTAACATTTCTTATCCTAAAATTACTCTCAAAAAAAGTTTAAACTTTGCATTTTAGAATAATAATACATTCCCTGCCCCTGAAGAGGGTGTTGAAAAACACAGGGATCACTTACGGATACATGGTTGAGTTATGAGGTATATGAATCAAGTGGCAAGAGAAATTAAAAAAAAAAAACATTAAAAAAATCCAAATAAATGAGAAAAAATAACTTCTGGATGAAATATAGACTATCAAAGTCTTATTTGTAAAAATTCTAAGTGAAGGAAAATAAACTTATAATGGGTCCTTGAATCAGGACTCAATTAAAGTAATTTCTATCCCACAAGTCTGTAGGACAAATGCAGTAATATTTCACTTGCCCATTTGCAGCCAGGACTACAGGAAGTTGCCATATTATAAGAGAGAGAAAAGGACTCGATTTTTGTGTGATAGGGAAGTGTCATTCCTTGGTCTGCTTTTACCTTCACTCTCAGGGATAGAGGGAGCCAGGATGATCGCCAAACTTCGGTACTTGTCTGTATTTCACAAAGAGTTTGGATACAAGGCGTCCTGCTTCTTAACATATGTCAAGCACTGCAACCTTGAGTCTCACACTAGGTACAAGTCCTTTTGTATTGGCTTAGAAGTTCATCAATCCTACTGAGATTGGTTTGGTCCTTTTTTGACCCTGTGCTCCTTGGCACTGTGCAGATTTTTATCAACCCCATTGGGATTGGTTGATCTCCTTGCCCCTTGTACTTCTTGGCACTGTATAATGGCTCTTTTATTCCTTCCCTTCTCATGGAATCAGACACAATCATTAATCACAGTCCCATAACATTTGTCAATAAATGTCAGCTTTCCATAGTCTAAAGCTTTTGGATATGCATTAATATTATAGCAAATATTTTTTTTTTAATTTAAATTACTACAAAATCAAAAAAGTTAAAATCTTTTCAATACTGGTGACATATGCTTCAAATGCAAAAAGGAGAGAAAAAATAAAACTGAAATAGTATATTGCACATGCAAGCAAAACGATAATCAAAAAGTTTTAAAAATCAAAAATATGTAGCTTATGAATCATTGACATACTGCATCAGCTAAGGAAAGGTAGAATACAAAGATTTCTCACCAAAAATGAGATCCATTTAGCCATGATCAAGTGTGTATGAGTGCAAATGATTTTCACAAAGTAACAGTATTTTATAAAGAACAGTAGTATAGCATGTAATACACATTCAAGAAGTATCAAAATTCCCAAAATTACAATAGCCTATTAAATGACAATAGCAAACAAACCCACTATCATTAGGATTCACATGAGTCTACTGTATGGCATTTTAAAAACCCCTTAGAAGCTAATGGATACTTGTCACAAGTTTTTCAAATGTAGCAATGTTTCAAGCTTGGCTGAGATCTTTTTAAAAATCTATTACTGCCATCATTACAAAAATGTGGCACAGGGGTCTAGAAAAAAACCAAACTTCTGTACTGTTGATGTTGTGTCTAAAAATGTCACCGAGAATCTAGATCATTCTGGTGGAAGGGTAGAGTGAGCTGAAGAGTTACAAATAAGAGATGTTCCCTCTTGGGAGCCATCCAGGGGTACCATGCCCTGGGATCAACTTCCTAGCTCCTTTGGTATAAAACTGTCATTTCCCATCCATTCCCATTTTTACAAATGCAGGAGGTGGGGATTATAATAGTGCTTCACTTCAGCTATTAAAATGGACTCTGCCTCTTGTAACAAATAACTCAGAGGCAGGCAAAATGATCAGTCAAGAGTTGTTGAAAGAAAAAAAATCTGAAAATCATGTCTAAATACCCCTTAAAATCAATTTGAGATATTTAGCCCATTAAATTTTTCAAAGGTTGTTAGCCAGATTAAGTCCATCCATCATCTATGTGACAATTAACAAATGGACAAAAAGCTGTTTATGGACTCTACCATATTTTGTTCAGTATAGTTATTGCAAAAAGTTAACAGAATATGTTTAATAGTTAAAACACAGTAGATTAAAATGATTCAGTAGAATAGAATAGTATTGATCAGATTAATATATGAACTTAAAACAACAAATTAAATCACAAACAAAACAATCAGCAAAATATTATAAAATACCAAGACTTTCATAAAACAATGGAGTCTGAAAAGGCTTAAAATTTTCACCTCTAGTCTTTTTAAAGTTCCTTTCTCTATCCATTCAGATTCCTTTTGTCAGGACTCTGGGATTTCTCATAGCAAGGGATAACATGGATTTGGGGAATCTCAAACTGGATGAATCTTAGAGACTGGGCAGGCCCAAATGGCAAAGGGTTGTAGGGAGATGAATTTCTCCCCAGAATCTCAGGCAAGATAAGTGAAATGATCAGTGCAGTCATGAATGGTAGAAACTGTTTGAAACCAAAGAATGTGCCATGCTTGTAATTTCCTTCCTGTTTAGAAGAGTAAAAATTTCTTCCCTTCTCCCCTAAGGTAAAAAGCTAGGGACCAGTTTGTTTCCCCAGCCATGTGGAGAGGGAGTTAGGAGGCTAATTGTTGCCTAAGGAAAATACACCCCTGTTTTTACCAGTTGCCCAGAGAGCAGCTCCAAGTTTGTGAGTTCCAAAGACACAGCTGCAGCTACCAGCAGTCTGGGACCCAGGGCTGGAGCTGGGTCCTGATGAGTGATCAGGGTCAAGGGGTAGGAGGGGGGATGGAAATCAGGAGGTTGCAGTATCAGCAATGCCAGAGGCAGCATTGAGGAACTGAGGAACATGGGCTCAAACAGATGAGTGAGAGACATAACTTATGTAAGAGAGGAAACCCAGACTCAATCTGCCAGAAGAATAATTCAAGCGGGGGAAGGGCAAGAAGGACAGAGAATTCCAGAGAAGGAACAGAAGAGCTGAGAAAATCCAAGCAGTTATTCTCACTTCTCTTTGGGGAGCCCTCCAGAGAGGTTGGTCTGAGAGAACCTCTGAGTTTTGATCATTCTTCTGTGAATCCAGACCCCCTGAGTCCAGTGGAAGACAATAAGAGTGGTGTAAAGATTAAAATTTAGGGGAGACTGAGGCAGGTAGAAATTATAGTTTCTCTCTTCAAGGAGTATTATATTTTTATGAGGTTTATTAAAGATTAAGGATTAAAGAAAATACAGGATAAGAAACACGTGCCTAGGCCAGAGAGGCCTAGACAAGACCTCACCTACATTATGGAAAGAGCCACGTCTGCTCCAAAACGGAATTCCAAAAGAGACCACAAATGCCTTTGCAATCAGGTTAAATCCCTTCTCGATCTCGGCCCACCTCAGAATTCCATGAGATTACAAAGCATTTTGGGGAAGTGGAGCAAGGGCTTGTGGGGATTGAAGTCCAGAGTTCAAGTCTATTTTTACAGTGGATAGGACTTTGTCATAAAGCTATCCATCCCAGGAAGATTTCATCTCCATCCCTCTAAAGCAGTCCTTGAACTTCATATCATAACTAGGACAGATGGAAGTCAGGACAGCTCTCACAACTGGTGGTTCAGGCAGTCAGGATTTGGGAAGGAGTTCTGTTGTTATTTGTTAGGGACTTCCTACTCCCACTTTCCCATTACCTTATTCCACATTATTGCTTGCCCTACCTTATGTTTGTTCCTTAAGAATAAATAACTGTTTGTTTAGATCAAGTCCCTGCTTCATAATATCTAGGAAGAGAGACTGGAATCTTGGGGAGGAAAGCTACACCTTCTCAGGGAGGGAGAAGCAGTTCAGTTCAGTTCTGGACTTTACTTCAATCCTAACAAAACTGAATAAATATAGTCTGGGACTCTGAAAATAATTAGTGTGGGTTTTACTAGGGAAAGAGAGGGGAAACAATCCATTCCCCTCTCCAACTTTTAGCACCATTCTATCTCTACTACACTCTAGTCCTAAATTAAATAGTGGGGGATTCCATTTCTTTCCCTCCATTACACTTATCTCCTCTTTGCCAAGAGTCCCCTGGCTAAAAATAATCCAGCTGGTAGGGAGAGCAACCGGGCAAAAAGTAGGGAAAGAAAAAGGTAGCAGCTCCAAAGAGAGTTTGGAGTTCTCTTGGAGTTTGTAAGGGTGGATGGGTGGGATGGGCAAAAAGTCTTGACAGGAGAAACATGGCTTTAAAAAAAATTTATCTAGGCTATCTTAAAAAGATTGAGAATTCCTTCTCCAAGTGTTTGCCATCAATGTAAAAATTAAAATGAATCTTAAATAATAAAAATATATTTTAGGAGATTTATTAATGATCATTGGAAATCAAGGAATAAAGAGGATACAAAATAAAGACCACATACCCATGGCTGATCAGTCCATTTAAAATCCCCATGCTTAGCTTACTACCACCACCATGCTCACTGCAAGCCAAAGAGAACGGGTTCCTCCACATCCTCACCTAATATCACCTCTCTACAGGAAGTGGGCTCCCGGGAAATGTAGTTCTTTTTGGGGGTAACAGATTTTCAATTATACAGCACTTATAATTCAGTCAGTAGAAATTTGAGTACCAACTATTATTAAAACCAAGCACTGGGAATTAAAAAAGAAGCCAAAGTATGGCCCTGCCCTAAGCTCATAGTCTAATGGGAAAGACAATAAGCAAATATGTGCAAATGAGCTATATATTTATATATAATAAATAGAAAACAATTGATAGAGGAAGGCACTAGAATTAAGAAATTGGGAAAGAATTGGCAAAATCTTCCCATAACAGATAAGATTTTAGTTGACACTTTAAGGAAGACAGGGAAACCAGTAAGCAGATGAGGAGGAAAGCGTTCCTGGCATGGAATATAACCAGAGAAAATGCCCAGGGCCAAGAGATATGGAGTATCTTAATTGAGGAACAGCCAGGAGGCTGAAGTCACTCGATCTAAAAGTATGTGGTAGAGAGTAAAATGTAAGAAGATTGGAATAACATTGGAAGGAGTGAGGTGGGGTCCATAAGTTATATAGGGCTTTGAAAGCCAAACAAGATTTTGTATTTCATCTTAGAGATAATAGGGAACCGTGGCAGTTTGTTGAGTAGGGGGAGGTGATGTGGTTGGACATTGTGAAGATTAAATTGATTCTCCCTGCCCATTTTTAGATTTAATCACCAAAAATGTAAACACCCCACTTCACAGTCAGAAGGTTGAGGGTTTGAGTTCCTTCGTGGTTGCCAGAAATGTAAGGGGGTAGAAAATGTGTGTGTGTGTGGGGGGGGGGGTTATAAAAGGTTGGACTGAATTATTTAAGAATAGGGTCTCCAGGAATTTTAATTAATTCCAAGACATTTATATAACAATTTACTTACAAAATATAGAAAGAGTGAAAGTAAGAAGAAAATGAGAGGATAGGGTAAGATATCTAGCCTAAGCACTAAGTATTTTGCTCTGACTCCTGGCTCAAAAACAGGCAGAGGAGTTTAGTCCTTAGCCAGAGAGGCCTCGGCTCGTGTAGACGAGGACCTGGGGATGCAGGGACCCTCTCTTAAGAGTATAGGTCTCTTCTGAGGCGAATATCTTCAGAAAATCCAGGAAAGGAGTCAGATTCAATGACATTCTCACCAAATCTCAAGTCTCAGGTACAGTCAGCAGATTCTTCCTCAGCCTCCAACTTGAACTCAGAACTTCGAAGAATGAGAGCACTCAGAAGTCCCTCCCATAGGAAGTTGTAACTTTTTTAAAGACACTGCTTTGCATTACTTCCTGTGTCTTCCTTTACTTTTCATGGACAAATCATAGTCTAAAGCTTTGATTAGGAATGCCCAAAGGACAGTCAGTCAATTCTTTTTGGTCACCCACTATTGCACTCATAGGTCATGTTAAGGGTAAAAATTAGGCTTTGTTGACTGAGTATATTGTATTAGTGGTCACCAGGTATAACCTGCCGGCCAGCGGCTATTATAAAAAGAATTTTCCTTTGTGGGTTGGGGCACGAGGAGGAGCAAGGAGTCCGAGAAAATGGGTGAAGAATGAAGGAACACAGACAAGTCAATATTTTTGATAGGGAACGTGTGAAACCCTGACATTTTCCTTGGAAGAAGAATTAAAGGAAAATGTGAGAAGTTTGCAGACACATGGAAGTAAGGATTCTGAGATAGAAAGCACATGGCCAAGAGAGGCCTTAGGAAAGATAAGGGAAAGACAATAGTGAGAACTTCAAGGTTGCAGGAACAAGAAGAGGAATCACGCCTTCACCCCAGGCTTTATTGAGGATTGCCAGGATCAATGAATACGTAACAAAGCATAGATAATTCAGATTGGATGGGATGGTAATGATGACACCTTTTGGGCGTGTTGACCTCAACCGGGGCTTTAACGAAGGAATTTGACTCCGCACAGCATGTTAATGAGTTTGCCTTGAACAAAGGCAGTCTGTCCACATATCAGAGTTCAAACCTTGTGTCTGCAGACAATATCCATACATCAATTATATTTCTTAGATGTGAATATGCTTGGAATGCTACACCAGGGATTTAAATTCAATCCCATTAAAATACTTGTCAGTTTGGGATTTTTATGGTGATTTAATTACAATAGTAGGAAGAAATTAAGAAGAAGAAGAGAGAGAGAGAGGAAGGGGTATAAGATTTCTCTGGCCTAACCTAAGCTAAGGGAAGTTCAGAGACCTCAGCCACAAAGCCTCCTTCAAGATTTAATCTAGCTCGGCTTCCAGCCATGAGGCTTCCTCCAAGATGAGGGGTCTCTTGGAGGATGGTACTTTAGAAGGTAAAGGAAAGGAGGAATCAGCAGCCACTCATCAAGGTCACTCAGGGAAGACACCTCACCTAACCACACTACAAAGCTTCTCCCAGTAATGTCCGCTGCCAAGCCGCATATGACAAACCACCACTAGGAGCTCTCAATTTCACTGAGAGAGCCCAACGTCTCTGAGCGAGAGAACAAGAGGAAGTGACATGAAATATATAGGCATTTCTTTACATCACTTCCTGCATCTCACATATACCAATGGTAGCTTGAGCTTGGCTTAGGATAGTCCAAGGGGTCTGTCAGTTGTTTCTTTGTCGCTCACAGTTCATCCTTAAGTGGGGGTGTATACATTCCTGGTTGCTAGAATTCTAAAGACTAAGCAGGTTGGAGTAAAACTAAAATTCACAGTTACTTTTGGGAGGAAGTATCCAATGGTGTGCTTTGGGGAATTGATTTTGAACCTGTGCAGTGTGCCATTTTTATCATTGACTTAGATGAAAGCAGAAATCACATGCTTATCAAAAATACATATGACATTCCATGGAGACTGGAACAACCTCCAGGAAGTGATGCAGAGTGAGAGGAGCACAACCAGGAGAACATTGTACACAGAGACTGGCACATTGTGGTACAAGAGAACGTAACGGACTTCTCCAGTAATGGCTTTACAATGTCCCTGAACAACCTGCAGCGATCTACAAGAGAAAAAAAAAACTATCCTCAAGCAGAGGACAAACTGAGGGAGTAAAAACACCGAGGAAAAGCAACTGCTTGACTACAGAGATTGAGGGGACATGATCGAGGAGAGACGCTAAATGAGCACCCTAATGCAAATACCAACAAGGAAATGGGTTCAGAGCAAGGACACATGTGATACCCAGACGAATCACCCGTCGGCTAGGGAAGGGGTGGCGGGGGAGGTGGGGGGGAGGAAAAGAAAATGATCTGTTTCCAATGAACAATGTATGAAAATGACCAAATAAAATAATGTTTTAAAAAAAAATACACATGACACAAACCTGGAAGAGATAGGTAACACAGTAGATCACATAGAATTCAAAAAGATCTTGCGAGCTAGAACATTTGACTAAACCTAATAAGGTGAAAATTAATAGTAATAAATGTAGTCTTGTACCTGCATTTTTTTAAAAGGTACATACAAGAAAGACTAGCGTTTGTCAAAAAATATCTGGCAGTTTTAGTGGAATGCAAGCTCAGTGTGATTCAGGTATGTAGAACCAGCCCAAAAAACTGATAAATTTGTTGTCTTCATTAAGAGAGGCATAATATTCAGGTTAGACTACATATTGAATATTGTGTTTCAATTCAGGAACTCATGCTTTAGAAAAGGTCTTTGGAAAATATCAAGAGGAAAGCAGCAAGCTAATTAGGACCTCAAAATAATACCATAGGAGTACCAGGTAAAAAAACTGGGATATTTAGCCTAGAAGAAAACAAAACTGGATGACAGCTGTGTTCAGATATTTGAAGGGTCATCATATGGAAGAAGTATCCTTCTCCCTAAAACAAAACTATGAGCAGTGAGTGGAAAGTGCAGAGGCAAATTTAGTTCTCTCCAGAGTTGGAATATGCTGTTTCAAGAAATACGAAATTGCCCACAGTGGAGATTCTCAGGCAAAAATTAAATGACTTCTTGTCCATGTATACAAGTTGGGCAAAGTAGTGTCTCAGATCTTTCTGTGAATAAATGAGCATAGAAACAGCTTCAAGGAATACTTTCCATAGGTGACACTGTGCAATTAGGCTTGACAAGAAAGAAGAGACAGATAGGTATTAGTAGAAATGTTTAACAACAGTTTTGCAACACTTGAGATTACTGAATAGAATTTTAGAACTTCTTCAGGAAATGTACAAGCAAGGATTCTTCTGTGTATTTTGTTATAGAATCTCTATACATTTCATATGCATCTCCGTGATTATTGTCTATATGTTTTGTGTTCCCTGATCAATTCCAGCCATCTTTGATAACAACATTACTCAAACATCATTGTGTTGATTTTGTACTTTTTCATGTATTCTATATGCTTTCATATATTTTTCCTGTCTGTTCTCTCTGGTTTGAAAAGTCCCTTCAGAAGGCATGTAGTGTTATCATACCTCTCCCAGTCATACCCTAAACAGTTTACTAAATGGAGGCATTCAGTAAATTATATTTATTTGATTTCCTATAGTGGATGTATCTAGAGGAAAGGAAACACACTGTGTGTATATAGTCCATACAATATTCACCAATCACACTTTGGAAAATTCCCCATGTAAGAATTAAATTAATATTCCTACCCATGTATATTTTTTTATAAAGTTTATTAGAAAGGGTAGACAATCATAGTTTTAAATCTCATCATTCCTCTACGAGTTGCCTAGCCTGCCAGTCCCTTCTTCTTTCCCCCTTCCCTGCCTGCTCTATTTCCGAGTTTGTTCAAAACCAAAAGCCCTGCCCCCGAATTTTTATTAACATACAGCATGTTCATGGATGCAAAACCTGGCGTAACTGTGTTATGTGAGGAAGGTTGACAGACAGGTCAGGCTCCTCAAGAGGACGGAGGGAATGAACTTCCTTGACACACCCACAATTAAAAAATGGATATCCTATAACCCTATCTACATCCAGTTCTTTTTATAACAACTTCACAGAGTACTGGTAACTGCCTCCTCTTCTTCCCCAAAGGAACTTTGTGTTAAAACATCATGTTTTCTTGGTGCGAAACTGGGAGAAAATCAGGCAGAAGCAAGAGGAAGTGAAACATACCAGTGATAATATCCATTCAGCTTCCTTGTACACCCGCTGGAATGGTATTTGCCGAGATGATGGAAACATCAAATCTGGTGAGTCCTGGGTGGGGACTCCTTTATATTCCAGAAGGCAAATCAAAACAGTTTTTTCAAATAAACTTACTTCTTCAAGGGAATGGTTAGAACCAGATTTTGGAAAGTGGATAGAAAAGTTGGTACTAAGGTTCATTGATCAGCATGAGTAATTAATGTTCTTTCACAATGCTACAACAAATCTGCTTAAACTTTAATGAATAGGATAAGACCCCCATCTTGTCAATTTCCCCACTACTACCCTATAGTCCAAAATATTTGTTTATAGTAGGAGAGATCTGGTATTATAAATAGCTATATTGGGGGAGTTGGGAAGGGAATGACCCATATGTAGTAACCAATGGGTTATTTTTCTCATTCAAATCAGTATACAACCTTTGGGTTCCTTTTTCTTTCCTTTTACATAGAAGATGTGTGGCTTATTATTCTTTGAGTAGTGATATGGCAGACAGCTGAATTCAGAATTGTTTTTTAGATAGACTGAAAGAATAATAGGAATGTCAAAATAACTATTTAAATTAGAATAAAAATGTTCAGAAACACTATTCTCTTCTGTTCCCTCTTGGATTTCTTGAGACTACTAGAATCAATTTTAAATTACTGTAAAGATATTTAGCGTTCACTGAAAGCATTGCTTTTTTTTTTTCAGTTAGCTACTCTGCAACATCTTCAGAAAACTGAGGAAAGAGCTTGCCTATACATATTTATTACAAGGGATTTATTTGTCTTTGTTTCCCAGTGGTAGGGGAAGACCTAGAAGGGAAATAAAGTGGATTTTCATTCATTTAAATTAATTTTTTAAAAGGCATTCTTCCTGGCTTATAGGGGAATATACTAAGCAAGACCTAAATAAATTCACAACTTTGTCCAGAACCTCAGGACATTTCAGTGGCTTGGCTGATAGTAAAACTGGAAATGATTTTCTGAATTTTTAGGTAGTCTTGTTTTTTTCTATATTTCTCATATCAGCCTAGTGGCTAAAATCACTGTTAACTCCCTCATCTTCCTTTCCAAGAAATTCTAGTATTTCTTACATTCAGTAAAGAAAGGCCTCCTAAAGCCACCAAATCTGAGTCAAACCAAGGGAAATATAAGAGGAATTCAGGTTCACACTGAATGAAACTTGTCTCCTTTTTGTCTTTCCAGATGTCTTCATGACCCAGTTCTCCGCTTTGCAAACAGCCCGATCAGTCCGAACAAGGAGGTTAGCAGCTGCAGAAGAGAACATTGAAGTGGCCCGGGCAGCACGCTTGGCCCAAATATTCAAAGAGATATGTGACAGCATCATCTCTTACAAAGGTGACCAGATCCTCAAGAAAAGTTTCTTTCCCTCTTGCTATCACATCATGTTCCTTTTTTCCCTCATCTGCTTCAAAAACCAAAGTTGTAATAATAATGCTTTACATTTCTGTTGCATGTTAAAGTTTACAAAGTACTTTCCCACACATCTCATTTGATCTTCACAATAGCCCTTTGAGATGTGTAAAATAGGTCTCTTTTACTTTTATTTCAATAATATTTAAAGGGTATGAGATGTTACTATATAATGATTCAAAATTTTCTGATACATAATTACCTGATAATAAAATGTATCAACATAGACTTAAAATATATGCACATGCATATAAATACTATTAAAAAGAAAAAAAGCAAAAAAAAAACATAGCATCATCTATAGAGTAAAAATTGTCATTGTTGCTTTCTTTAAATCATAACAAGATCATTTTCTGCCCTGCTAGGATAAAAGAAAATATTCTTCTCTAATATTTATTCTGTGTACTCTCTTGCCACCGATGTGTTGGATAAATATATAGATATGTTTCTGCTCCACCTTATAGAATCCCAGACCATCATTTTCTCATTAGATCTGACTGCCTAGGACTAATTTTCAGTTTAAACAATCCTTTATTAGTAACCAGATCTCATCCTCATAGAATATAACTATATTTTCTGCAACCTTCCTAAGTCATATGCTGACAAAACTATTTGGTATTTTTCAACTTTGCTCACTCCAGTCAATTGGAAGACAGAATATCTTTTCTTATTGGCTATAGTAGTGTTAGTGATAGCATTGATGTCCTTATTTTTTACAGATGAGACATTTGAGGCTCAGAGGTTTATTGGTTTGCTCAATGTCACACAGGTTGGTTAGCAAAGTAAGTGGCAAAGCCAGAACTTAAACCAAGGTTCTATGCTTTTTCCACTTTTTTACATTGTAAGAATTTGAATTTTGAGTTCACTAAAATTCTGCTTACGTATGGAAACCTAGAAGTATAGAACTGCCAAGGACTTTAAGCAAAGATTCACCCATGTCTTTTTATATCTATAATCTCTTCACTTCCCATCTCCAAAAGAATTGCCTTTTAATAGGGAATCTGTTGCTAGAAATTACATTATTAGACTGAGGGCCTAGGACATGTTAATAGGGGGGGGCTTATCTACTTTATTTTCTGTAGTTTCCCACAGTGAAGGCAGTAAATCAGCAAATGAAAGTTTGTAATCACAGTAAATGAAAAAGAAAACCCCATAAATACCATTTTGCTTTCAAGTTTTCGCATCTGTATCTTCATCTTCTCTTTGAGATTTCTGAATTTTGGGGGAGTTGTTGGAAGCACCCTGTGTTACTTCGATTTACTCACTTGGGTTGAGTTTTTCTGGCAAGGATGATAAATGTTTTGAGATTTAAAAAAAAAGAAATTGAAGGGTATTTGCTACTTTCTGCAGTTCATGATTGGCCTTTTTCTTTTTGGCTCTCCTCCCCAAAAGAACAAAGAAGCTGGGAGGAACTTAGATCTTCTCTTCCTCTGTCTGCCTGCTATTTAACTTTGGTGTATCCTTTCTCTTTGCAATTTTTATCACCCAACTCCCACTGGAGTATAAGAGAAGTAACTGAGAGAAAAGGGAACCAGTCTGCCCTAATGTACAAAGTTACATAGCATCTTCCTTTGCTCCCTTCACATTCCTAATAGATATCATTCATCTGGGAACTAGGAGAGCAGAAAGGAAGAAAATGGTTGAGGACATACCCTTTAACTAAAGATAGAACAGAACACTTTCCTTTTCTCTGAAGGAGCTTCTAAAAAGTAGCTGAATTAACAAATTCAGATTAACACATAATAAATATATAGAGATATATATCTTCAAATGCGCATTGCGCCTCATCATCCAAAACATGCCCAGACAGTCCACGCATTTTACAACATGAATCGTCTCAGAGATCCATTTTATCTGTAAGCATTCCAGTCCTGCCTGGAGGACAAGCTGTCTTTCAAGGGACCACTCACTGGAAGTCCAACCGAGAAATGGAACCAGTTCAGAGATACGGTGATGAAAACACCAAAGGCAGTCCTAGGCCCCAAGCAACGCAACCACCAGGACTGGTTCTATGAGAACAACACTGCTATTGAAGATCTGTTGAACAAAAAGAACAAAGCCTTTATGGAATGGCAAAATAACCCAAACTCTGCTCCTAAAAAGAACAGATTCAAGTCTCTCCAAGCTACGGCACAGTGTGAGATCAGGAAGATGCAAGACTGATGGTGGGGGGGAAAGGTAGAAGAAATCCAGCGCTTTGCTGATACGAAAAACTACAAACAATTTTTCAGTGCCCTCAAGACTGTCTATGGGCCATTAAAACCCGCCACCGCCCCCTTATTATCCTCTGAAGGTGACACTCTCATAAAAGATAAAAAAGGCATCAGCAACAGGTGGAAAGAACACTTTGGTCAACTTCTCAACCTACCTTCTTCAGTTGACCAAAGTGCCCTTGACCAGATCCCCCAAAACTGCACCATCGAACAACGTGACGTCCCTCCTTCATTAGAAGAAGTCCAAAAAGCCATTAAAAAAATGAGTACAGGCAAGGCACCCGGTAAAGACAGACAAAATTCGTCAAACTGATCCAGCTCTTTCAAGTCAATATGACAGGAGAAGTCCTATCTAGTGGAGAGACTTCCGATCACTTCAACATCTCCAATAGCATGAAACAAGGCTGCGTCCTCGCTCCAGTACTCTTCAACCTATACTTCACCCAAGTAATACGACATGCTGTGATGGATCTAAACCTGGGCGTTTGTATCAAATACCGTCTAGATGGCTCACTATTCGACCTTCGCCACCTGACTGCAAAAACAAAGACAACAGAGAGACTCATCCTGGAAGCTCTCTTTGCAGATGACTGTGCTCTCATGGCCCACCAAGAAAATCATCTTCAAATCATTGTGGACAGGTTCTCTATCGCAACAAAATTGTTTGGCCTGACCATCAGCCTCAACAAAACAGAGGTGCTGTTCCAACCCGCATCAGGGAGGCCAACGAACCAGCCATGCATTACAATCGATAGCACACAGCTTTCTAATGTCAACACTTTCAAGTACCTGGGCAGCACCATCGCCAACGACGGGTCCCTGGACCACAAGATCAATGCTAAGATCCAAAAGGCCAGCCAGGCACTCGGGTGGCTGCGCTCCAAAGTCCTCCAACACAGCGGTGTAAGCCCTGCGATGAAGCTCAAAGTGTATAACGCAGTGGTCCTCAGCTCGCTCCTGTACGGTTGCAAGACATGGACACTGTA
The DNA here is from genome assembly GCF_027887165.1 of Monodelphis domestica. Taxonomy (NCBI): domain Eukaryota; kingdom Metazoa; phylum Chordata; class Mammalia; order Didelphimorphia; family Didelphidae; genus Monodelphis; species Monodelphis domestica. The sequence continues at coordinate 171,204,435 of NC_077228.1, forward strand.
CCGGAAGCACAAGAAACAGTTGGAGCAATTCCACCAACGCTCTCTCCGATCAATCATGAGGATCTGATGGCAGGACCGAATCACCAACCAGGAAGTCCTCAACAGAGCCAACTCTACCAGCATAGAAGTAATGGTCCTCAAAGCCCAGCTACGATGGTCTGGACATGTCATCCACATGGACCCACAGCGAATACCAAGACAGGTATTATATGGTGAACTGTCAGCTGGACTCAGGAAGCTAGGTCGACCAAAGAAAGGATAACAAGGATCAGCTAAAGTCAAACTTGACTTTACACCAAAGCAACTAGAACTTGCTCTCTCTGTCAGAAGCAGCTGGCATATATCTACATCAATCATGCTGCCACCACCTTTGAAGACAACGTCAACGTCTTGCCGCTGCGCGTGAATGCTGACACCAGGTCGTAACCTCACCTCCTGTAACAACTGGCGTCCCATGCCCCATGTGCCACAAATTTTGTGCCTCAGTCTTTGGACTTCAAAGTCATATGAGGGTACACCATAGATGAAAACGCACAAAGACAATCATCATTCTCAGTTACCGAGAGACTACTACTACTACTAATATAGAGATATTTTTTACATGGAAACACATTTCAGAAATTATTCACTATTCAAGATTTTTCATTATGGAAGACTTGATTTTCTCTATCAACAAAACTACAGCAAGCTCTAAATCAGGACTTGGAAATAGTCTTTGTAATAATTAATATTTCTTATGATACTTGTTGAGGGATTTGACCAGTATACCTAACCCATTTCAGAAAGTGATCTCACCACACTCCAGAAATCTTATGAAAGGAACTCCAGATTCTTTGTAATCTGCCTCTCACTATTTAATGAGTTCTTCTAAAGGCAAGCTAAAATTCCTTATGCTGAAATTGAATCTGATTTGCTTGTCTTAGTCTTCATTCAAACAGATAACATCAGCATACCTCCATGTCTGCAATATTTATTCATGTTCCTAGATGAACTTGCAGATGCTTTCTGACCTTTGGTCTCAACAGTTGGCATTCTTGAAGTCTTTTTAGAATTTTGTGTGTGTATAGAATCTAAAAGGAACTTGGATCTTCTCTGCCCTTTAGTTTCTGAGAAACTTATTCAAAAGATAATTTTACTGTTTCCATAAAGTCCTTCTAATAAATGTTGCCTTCCTTTGCAGATTCCTCCCGACAGGCATTGGCAGCTCCACTGTTGAACCTTCCCCCAAAGAAAAAGTACGTTCACACTTTATCTGGGGGTTAACCAGGGTATATGGGGACAGATAAGTGTCCCAAACTGACAACCCTGGTTTTGTGTTCCAGGAATGCTGATTATTATGAGAAGATATCTGACCCCTTAGATCTCATCACCATTGAGAAGCAGATCCTGACAGGTTATTACAAGACTGTGGAGGCGTTTGATGCTGACATGCTCAAGGTCTTCCGGAATGCTGAGGTGAAACTGGGTATAGCCCCTGAGATCTCTAAGTCTCAACTCACAGAAAAGGAATTTGTAGTGAAAGTAACTGTTATAAGCCAAGAACTCCGGCCCCTTCTCCCTTTAGCTTTCCCTGCTGATTAGCAGTGTAGACTAGAAGGAAATAGATGCTCTAGCTCAGTAGTATTTGAGCATTTGTATAGTGCATAATAATTGCGAGGGAACTGTTTTATAAGCCCAATAAAAGCCTATTGTAATGCAAACCATTATTTCAAAGATATGTGTGAATCACAGGTTAGGTCATATCCCCAAAAGAAGCATCATTGATAAAATAAAAAGCCTGATATACCATGGTTAGTCTTATACACTGCTGCCAAAACTTTTAAAGGCATTCTAGAATACTTGGTCATGTATTAAAAACTAGGTATGTAGTTCCAATACAGCAATATGTTATAGGGATAATGACTGAGATGGGAAATATGTAGAAATTTGTAATAAGAGAATAATTACGGAAGTACTTTGAGGCCAAAAAAAGAGTTAAAGATTATTCTCTAAGATGGTAGTGTTAGTGGGACTTTTGGAGAAGGCAGAGATAGTCTAGAGCTGTAATCTAAAGGAATCAAGGAATTGTTGATTATATGGCACACAAAAGAAGAGAGATTTTTCTGTGTGGGGAAAACATCATTCTGTACATAGGACATCTTGGTCAAGGATTTGAAGCCCAAAAAGGGTTAATGGAAGCAAGATTCATTTAGCTTCAATGAAAGGTGTAGATATAGGCATATAGTAGAAGTAAGAAATAAGAATTGACAACTTTAAAGGGTATATAATGAAGGTTCTGAAAACAAGATTATATAGTAGAACCCCATTATAACAGTTCATTATTGAATGAATTTGGGTCTTCCATGAGTCAAATCTTACTGAAATATAAGCAATGCATGTATTAAAAACCTCATAAATAGTTATAATCTTGTCCATCAGTGTCAACAATATGAAATATATCACTTTCTTTTTAATCAATAGACATCAGGACCACTGTCATATAGAGAATAGTTAAGATTTACATGATAATCAAAGTGAGTAAGGTAAATGCTTTGTAGATTACAGCTGCATTTAAATTCATTTCTGTTCAATTTAGGTGAATATTATGAAATACCTACTAGTGTTCCAAGCACTGTTCCAAAGATGTCATGACTAAAATGGGAAGATGAGGCATCTCATCCTTTTGCTTCAGGCATACATGGAAAACCAAAACTTAAGGAGACTGAGCTTGGTTTCTCTTTTTCTCTCTCTTAGAAGTACTATGGGCGCAAGTCCCCAATTGGGAGAGACGTTTGTCGTCTACGCAAAGCATACTACAATGCACGACATGAGGCATCAGCTCAAATTGATGAGATTGTGGGGGAAACAGCAAGTGAGGCAGACAGCAGTGAGACTTCAGTCTGTGAGAAGGAAAATGGGCACGAGAAGGATGATGATGTTATCCGCTGTATCTGTGGCCTCTACAAGGATGAAGGCCTTATGATCCAGTGTGACAAGTGCATGGTAAGAAGATTCAGGACAGAGAATTTTCCGATCTGTAAGATGTATTTTCAAGCAGCAAACCCATGTTTGTTTATTTGGCTTAGATGCACTACAGATCAGTCTATGGTCTTCCTGTGAATTAAAGTAATATAAAGGTTTCTAGCATCCATCACTATTCATCTTCCTCCTTTAGCATTCAATTCAACAAATATTCACTAAAGATTACTATACATGTCTCTATATGCTTCATTTCTGAATTCCTTTGTAAAGGGAAGCTAGATTAGTGAGTTTGTATGAAAAGGAAATTAGAAGAATAATCAGGAAACCTGAGGAATAGTACTAACATTTCAACCTGAGAAATATATAAGAGCAAATAGCACAATTTATATAGATACGATATATAGCTATGTGAGACATGTATTCGTGGTATACAAATATATAGCTATGATTGTGGCTACCTATTTCACATCCTTGGGAAAATTATAGTGGAAACCACTACTCTACAAAACAATAGTAGTTTGGTACAATAGTCATTTGTCTCCTTCCTTTATTTCCTTCACTTTATTTACACAAATTTTGTCAATGGTAGCATGATTTGATGGAGAAATATTAGTAATATAAATAATAGTCAGGAAAGACCTGAATTCAGATCCTGGTTCCTGGTCTGTGTGTTCTTGGACAAGTCAGTCAGTCTTTTGACTTCAGTTTCCTCTTCTTCCTTTTTTTTTTAAACCTTTATCTTCCATCTTAGAGTCAATATTCATTCTCAGTCAAAAGAGCAGTAAGGGCTAGGCAATGGAGGTTAAAAGATTTACCCAGGTCACACAGCTAGGAAGTGGCTGAGACCAGATTTGAACCTAGGACTTCCCATCTCTAGGCCTGGCTCTTAATCCACTGAGCCACAGCTGCCCCTTCAGTTTCCTCTTCTGAAAAAAAATGGGAATAATAATAATAATAACACCAGGTATCATACAGGATTATTGAGTGAGGAACACCCTTTGTAAACTTCTAGAAATCTGACCTGTTCTTATACATTTGTACCAAATAGTTTTGCTTTTTTATTAAACATTTTCATTCTTCCCATTTCTGTGCTATTCTGCTTTAATTTCTCTGACTCATTCCCTTTGCACTTGAGTACATTTTCTTTGCTATCTTAATAAATGTTCTTGCTACTGCAAAGCAGGAGGAAGGAGTCCTGAGGTTCTAGACCTTATTGGCTCAATTCCCAGGTCAATAAGTCTGAGGCCCTTCTTTACTAATTTCAGCTTTTCTCTGCAGGTGTGGCAGCACTGTGATTGCATGGGAGTGAACTCAGATGTAGAGCACTACCTCTGTGAACAATGTGATCCAAGGCCTGTGGACAGGGTAAGCAGTCTTCTATCAGTATTGTGACCCAGAAAGTAAGAGATGTGACATATAGGACCTTGTCTCTTCTTCACCCCTACTTATGCTCTTAAGTTTCTGGGCTTCATTTTGTGCAGTGAATATGATAATCCCATTTCTCCATTGCTTAGAGAGACGAAATGCTTAGAGGTCTTTGAAAGAAAGGTGATAGTTACAAATTACTGTCTATGAAAAGAGAAGAGAGTAATACTTTGAATAGTCTAAGGCAGTAAATAATCTATAATCATTGTATTTTGTTTATAATTTTATTAAATGATTTTGCAGCAAGTTTTCCTTTGCCATTATATTTTGCTTAAATTTATTTAAATAACTGTATCCCCTGAAAGAGTAAGAAAGAGTTCTATAAGTATACTGGATAGCAAAGATAATCTGCTTTTGATGTGCCAAAGTTAATCTTAGTTTGAAATTAATATAATACATTATCATGTAACCCATTACAGATCACAGCTTCATTAACTGGTTAGCTCCCACAGGTAACTGTCTGAACTTATCACTCAGTTAACATTGCCTATTCTATAATGAAATTCCTTAGGATACAAGAGTAATAGGACTTTAAAACTTCAAGTTTCAGCTTTATGCCTGAGTATGCTGGAAATGAAGTGGGAGCTATTTTTCAGCATGAATGTTTTTCAGCATTATTTCAGTCTCTAACCACATTCTGTCAAAACAGGATCTTTTCCCATTTCTGTTGGTCCATGAAAGAAGGTTCTAGTGCCTCGGATAAAAACTAAATGCCCAGGGTTCTGGGATTTTTATAACAGGAGTTGGATTTTGAGTTATTCTCCTGCCTCCAAAAAAGATAGCTTTTCTACAATCCACATATATTAGAGGGTTTCCTGTTCTAAAATACCTCTTGAAAGGAGATGGCCATCCTTTCCTTCATTTAATTCCATACCTGACATTTCAAAAAGTTCATTTACTTTGTAGCTTAAGTACCTCCAATACCTACCTCCTTTCTTCTTGTTTTCTAATCCAACAAAGACTGAGCAAGTGACTACCACTTCTTTAATATGTTGCTTTGAGACATAGACTCTCAGATCCATCTTCAACTTTCTTCCAAGTTTAAATAGACACTTTCATCTTTTCCTCAAAAGTTAACTTTTTAGAAATGAATTTGAAAATTCTTTTTCTCAACTCCTGGTGGATCAATATAACTGGGCTTAAAGTTTGGTAGGCAGAGAATACAAATCTTAGTTTCTTACCCTTCTTTAGTGAAACTAAGTAGGTAGGGAGTACAAAATCCTAGCCTTTATATTTTGGATTCCTCCTCTCACTAGGAGGTGCCCATGATCCCTCGGCCCCATTATGCCCAGCCTGGCTGTGTCTACTTCATCTGTCTACTCCGGGATGACCTGCTGCTACGTCAAGGTACACATATGGGACCCGGCCTGTTCGTTCCAACTGCTCTTCTCAAATGTTGAGAAACTTCTAATATTTGTGGAGTTTTCTATTCATTTACTCTTACCTAATAGTGATATATAACTTTTTTCATCTAATCCACATGTTTCAATCTGACCCCCACCGGTGGGGAAAAAAACAAAACAATTCCTTTCCTTTTAAAAATGAAATTAAGGCCATAAATCTGTGAGGCAAATTAAAGTTGGTCCAGGAAATGGAGATAGCTTAATACCATTCCCATGACATGTCATTAATTTTCACTACAAAAATACTATTTAGACCTCTGAAGCTCTGAGCTCTAGCATTCTCAGAACTCTTTTTAGGACTTATACCCCACCACCACCACCCCAGTTTAGAGTACATATATGATATAGTCTCAGATTATAAGTTCACGTGGTCAGTGTCCAGGCCATTTAACATTGATGCCTAACAAATACCAAGGAAAACAGTCAACCAATAAGTATTTATTAAGCATTCACTATGTAGCAGAAACTGTGCTTGAGATTGATGATACTAATATGTAGAATTATTTTGAGGCAACTAGATAGTTCAGTGGATGCAGTGTAGAACTTGGAATCAGGGAGACCTGACAGATTGATTCTGCCTTAGATACTTAAAGAGCTCTGTGACCAGGAATAAGGCATTCAACTTCTCTGAGGCTGTTTGCTTATTTGTAAAATAGATTGTAGCACCACCTCCTAGGGCTATTGTGAGAATCAAATGAAATTCTTAGGTAAAATTTTGATAGCAAGGTAGCATAATGGATAGTGAGCTAAATCTGGAGTCAGGAAGACTCCACTTCCTGAATTCAAATCAGGCCTCAGACATTTATGAGCTTCATGACCCTAGGCAAGTCATTGAACCTCTCTCTGCTTCAGTTTTCCCATGTGTAAAATAAGAATAATAGTAGCATCTACTTTCCTGGGTTGTTCTGAGGATAAAATGAGATAAATGTTTGTAAAGCACTTTGCAGATTTTAAAGCAGTATATTAGTACTAGCTAGCATTATCCTTACTCATTTTTTTTAAACCCTTACCTTCCATCTTGGAGTCAATACTGTGTATTTGCTCCAAGGCAGAAGAGTGGTAAGGGCTAGGCAATGGGGGTCAAGTGACTTGCCCAGGGTCACACAACTAGGAAGTGGCTGAGGCCAGATTTGAACCCAGGACCTCCTGTCTCTAGGCCTGGTTCTCAACCCACTGAGATATCCAGCTGCCCCCCATTATCCTTACTCATGATGAGATTATAATCTAAGAAATTTATAGCCTAATCATATGGCTATTTATGCCCCTTCTGAGCATCTATTGGTCTGACACAGTCAGAAATACTTCATTGTACTTTGACAACAAGTGAGGTCATTTTGATCCTCTTTGAGGACAAAGACAACCACCAACAATATAATGGGAGAGAAAGTGAGTACATATAAACACAGATACAGTATAAATATAAAGTGAGTGTGTCTGTGTGTGTGTGATTTCCTTAAGCACAAGAAGTACTTAAGGAACATTACTTTGGCAGTAGTGTTCTAAATGATTTATAGTGATAAGAGGCTTTAGGCAGGGAGAGTAGTTAAGAGACTATTGTAATATTCTAAGGGAGAGGTGAGAAAAACCTTGAACAAAAATGGTAGCTCTATGAGTGGAGAGAAGGAATTAGATATAAGAGATGTAAGTTAGAAATGGCAAAATTTGTCAGCCAATTAAATTTGTTCAAAGAAGGAGAGCAAGAAATCAGGATAATGCTAAGATTGCAAATCTGAGATACCTGAGGCATAATAATATATATATCTTTACCAGAAATAAGACAGTTTGGAAAAGAAGGATAATGAGTTTGGTTTTATATAGTGAGTTTAAGATGTCTTCAGTTTGAAATATCTGGTAGACAGTTGGTGAGACAGGAGAGAAGTTCAGAGGAGAGAGTTACAGCTAGATATACAGATATAGGAGTGAGCTGCATGGAGATAATGGTTAATCCCTTGGGATCTGTTGAAGCTACCAAGAAAGATCATAGAGATGGAGAAGAAAAGAGGGGCTAGCCCAGAACTTTGGAGAATTCTTCCACAACTACTTAACATGATGTGGATTATGAGCCAACAAAGGAGTCTGAGGAGGAATATTCAAAGTTACAAGACAAATGAAACAAGAATGGTGTCGATGAAAACCCAGAGAGGAAATAATATTCAAAAAGACAAGATGGTCAACATTATCATCAACTGAAGTTCAAAATAGATTGTGACTAAGAAACGGCAATTTGATTTTGCAATTTAGATTCCATTGGTATTTTAAGAGAGAGCAGTTTCACTTATGATTAAGTTGAAAGTCAAATTGGAAAGGTTGAGGAGTAAGAAGAAAGGAAATGGAGGTGGTGAATATAATTTTTCAAGGAGTTAGGCTGAGAAAGGAAGGAGAGGTACAGAAGCCTGGAAGTGTCTAGTGAAACTTTTTATATATCATATGAAGTCACTTTCACTCTTCTTTTACTTCTCAGGTGACTGTGTGTACCTGATGCGAGATAGTAGGCGAACCCCTGATGGCCACCCAGTCCGTCAGTCTTATCGATTATTATCCCACATCAACCGAGAGAAACTTGACATCTTCCGCATTGAGAAGCTTTGGAAGAATGAAAAGTATGTTCATAGGTCCCATTCACAAACTGTTTTTGAATAATAACCAGATACAAAGCTGAATTTTTGCTCGTCTTTTGCTTCAAGCTATCAACCAGACTTCTCTTTCTCTTTTCCTCACATCACTCCCTATCCCAGAGAGGAGCGGTTTGCCTTTGGTCATCATTATTTTCGTCCTCATGAAACCCACCACTCCCCATCACGTCGATTTTATCACAATGAGCTCTTCCGAGTGCCACTATATGAAATCATTCCTCTGGAGGCTGTGGTGGGAACCTGCTGTGTACTGGACTTGTATACATACTGTAAAGGTAAGTATTTGAGGTTAAACTAAGAATATCCTGGTCCATTCCTTCCTTAACTCATATTCTCTCCAGTTGCCTATTCCATTAATGCAGTAATTCTCTAAAGACATCTTGAAAGTATAATGAGTTCTCTGCTATTTTCTCTTCTACCTTACTCTAAGTAGTACTTCTTAAATATAATACCACCAAACAAAGCTATGAAACCCCAATAACTCAGAACTTCATAAGATTAGTACAAAGGGACAGAGAACAAAGACATCTCAAGAAACAGAGAACATTGCCCAATTCGTACAACCCCCCAAAGACTCTGAGGCACTGACATTTTGTTATTTATTTTATGAAAATAAATCCGCTTTCCAGATTTTGCCCTATGTTATTTCTATAATTCTTGTCTTGGAATCTTTTTTCTTCACACTTTTGCTCTCTTCTGCCCTTTCTGATGTCTTTGTTTCCCCCTATTCCCTATTGTGTCATCTGACCCTGGGTACTACTGACCACCAATGGCCACCTACTTAAGGGATTCACGGTGCTACCTGTCATCCAAGTGGTGTTTGGGTTCCCTGAACAATACAAATAAGGGAGGATGATGGAGATTGGATTTCTGACAGTGTCTGGGATTTCAGGGAGGCCCAAAGGAGTGAAGGAACAGGACGTATACATCTGTGACTACCGACTTGATAAATCCGCCCACCTGTTCTACAAGATTCACCGGAACCGCTACCCAGTCTGCACCAAACCCTATGCCTTCGATCACTTCCCTAAGAAGCTCACTCCCAAGAGAGATTTCTCAGTAAGCCTACCTCCTTCCCATTCTACAGAATGTCAGGATATAATAGATTACCCATGGTATAACAGATCGCAACCTTTGAAAAGTCATCTCATTTATCCCTTGATTTTAGACCAGGACTAGAGTTCATTATCTCAAGCAAAGGCTATACTACCAAATTAATTTCTAACAAGATTTTCCCAAAAACCTCATCATATATATTAAAAATTATTACTAAATTTATATTTATTTCATATGCCTATGTGGGCAATGTAGTCCATTCATAATCATAAAATTAAGTTGTCGCTATTTCTGAAATTTTGCTCTACCTACCCTTTTCTGTTGCCTTAGAATCCTCTTCACCAGTGATAAAGAACAGGAAGGGAAATGATCTGATTCTTTCACTTAAGACCAGTTAGGAGTGGGGAAGATAGACTGTCTAATAACCAGAAGAGATCAGTGAAGTAGAGAATAAATTATCCCTAATTTCAGGAGGATACTGAGGCCCATCAGATCCTGAAAGTTCCTATTTTCCAGTCTTGTATTCAGAGCTTTGGACCACACTGACTCTCTCTTCGTGTCTCAAACTCTAGAAATAGGGACTTGACCTATGATTTCATTATGGCAACTCTTGGATAAAAAAAACTCCCTCTTCCATTGCAGGGTGGCATCTTCTCTATAATCCAAGTCTTAGCTGCCTAGAATACTGAGAGGTGGTGACTTGCCTCAAGTAACCCAAGCACTAGGCATTAGAGGTAGAACCAGAATCCAGTTAGGCCCAGCAAACTACTGCTACCTGATTTTGTAGTGATAAAACTATTCTTAAGTCATGGGCAGTACAAAAACAGTCTATGGAGGATCAGGCCATAGTTTGCCTACCTCTACATAATCCATTAGAAAAGGAAGAAATCAGGGGCAGCTGGGTGACTCTGGATTGAAAGCCAAACCTAGAGACGGGAGGTCCTAGGTTCAAATCTGGCCTCAGACACTTCCTAGCTGTGTGACCCTGGGCAAGTAACTTAACCCCCCATTGCCTAGCCTTTACCATTCTTCTGCTTTGGAACCAATACATAGTATTGACTCCAAGACGGAAATTAAGGGCAAGAGAGAGAGAGAGGATGAGAGAGACGAGGCAGGGAATCCAGGCCTTTGATCTCTTTCTCTCTTCCCTACATCCCTATCTCCCCTTACCTTGAATTAGGATCCGGTCTTTTCAGTCAATTCCACCAGTTTCTACATGTCCTGCCAATTTCTACATGCTTCTCACCTCTTTCTTCTCTTTGCTGCAGCCTCATTATGTCCCAGACAACTACAAGAGGAATGGAGGAAGGTAAGTCACTCAGAGAAGAGAAGGATACAAAGAAATTAAATAAGAACTTAAAATTGGAATATCAGAATTACCTCATGAGGGATTGGGATTCTTTGTGAATGTAACCCCAGCCAGTGCTAGCAAAGAGGAATAGGATTTAAAATAAAGGAAGTTTCATAGTCAAGGTCTTTTGAGGATGGAAGAATAGACTAGGTTAGGAATCTAAACAAACCTAGGATATTCTCCATATATTTCCATAAACCTTCCCCACTGCCCTTAGTGTACCAGGACAGTTGCTTCTCATATCAAAAAAAAAAAAAAAAGCAGGGCCCTGAAGGTTAAAACTTTTAGGTAAGGGGACAGCTGGGTAGCTCAGTGGATTGAGAGCCAGCCCTAGAGATGGGAGGTCCTAGGTTCAAATCTGGCCTCAGACACTTACCAGCTGTGTGACCCTGGGCAAGTCACTTGACCCCCATTGCCTAGCCCTTACCACTCTTCTGCCTTGGAGCCAATACACAGTATTGACTCCAAGACAGAAGGTAAGGGTTTAAAAAAAAACCAAACTTTTAGGTACACATGGGTAATTATTATTGCCCACATCATGTTGAGAATATCACGCTCTTGTATTTCCTCCTATGTACTTCCTCATTCTTAGTTGTATTACTATTTGTGTACATACCTCATCCCCTGTATCAGATTCCACACTCTTTAAGGACAGGAACTGTTTCATACTTCACCCTTTATCTAACTTGTACCTACCAGAGTGCTTTGCATATAGATATATAATATTTGCTTTTTGTTATATTGTCCAGAGGGAAGGGGATGGAACTAGAAATTGAGTAGACTGCCTAGATTAGGCAAGCTATGTAATCTTTCTGTGTCTTAGTTTTTCTTAATGTCCAGTGAGTATAGTAGTAGTTATCTACCTTACAGGGTTGATCAGGATTAATAGATATGATAAGTGTGAATTGCTTTGGAAAAGTTAAATGCACAATGAAAATCATCTTCATTGTTAAGTTGTTGATATGGCAAAAATTATGTTAAATCGACTCAGAATAGCGGAATAAATGGTCCCCACCACTGTTACAGGCTTTCGTTATATTCTTTAATGTCTCTAATCTCCCTATGTCCCTGACTAATGAATTTTTCCCATTTTACAAATAGGAAACTAAGGTCCAGAGAATATCATTAAATTGCCTGACATGTCAGGAGCCAAATTAGAACTAGTTGAGGTAAAGAAGGGAGAATCAGGTATCCTGATCCTAAGTCCAGTGGAATCTGAGGGGGCCAGGCTTCTGTGCACTATCTTTGTTTTTTTATTCCCTCTTCATGCTTCTCCATTGCATTGCTGAACCTAGCCTGAACTTATGGATCCTCCTTGTAGGTCATCCTGGAAAACAGAACGTTCAAAACCCCCCATCAAGGACCTAGGCCAGGAGGATGATGCCCTCCCACTCATTGAAGAAGTACTAGCCAGTCAAGAGCAAGCAACTAGTGAGATGCCCACCCTGGAAGAACCTGATCGGGAGGTAGCATCTGGTGAAACACCGGAAGGTGAAAAGAAAGTAGATGAAGGTGGACAGGAGCCTCAGAGGTCCTGCACACCTGAAGAAAGGCGACACAACCAGCGGGAACGACTCAACCAAATTCTGCTCAACCTCCTTGAAAAGATACCTGGGAAAAATGGTAAGAATGATTAGAATGAGCCTCTGTGGCTTAAAGGAGACATGTAAAAAAATTAGAGGCCATAAAAGAACAGAATAGTTAATTAAATAGAATCAGGATTGAGTCCTCCAGGGGAAAAAAATGCTATTTAAGAATGGCCAGTGTGGGATGGTCACGAAAAAAAAGCTTCTTTGTATATAATGAGAAAGTAAGAAAAGACCATCAGCAGAATGTTACAATGAAGTGAACAATGACATAGTGAAGACTTTTTGCTCCTAGGAAAGAACATATCCTTTAGGAATTGTAGGTATTTGGTATAAAAAGACAATAAATTAAGGGTATTGTCTTATGCTAAAAATCAGGAAGTACTTAAAAAAATACACCATGCCATCTTTACTTTCCCCCTTCTATTCATGGGAGGGTGGCCATAGCCTTGAGTTTCCTATATGTTAAAACTAGCTGCTTTCTATATGGCCATATCTTCCTCCCCCAAGACCTTCTAATAGGGGAAAGGCCAGTCCACCTTGCCTGGTTAAGTGGGCCATTTTACTAATATTTGGAGGAGGCCAAGAAGACTGGAGGAGGGCAGCTTTTTTGTGTTGTCAGAGTCTGACTGAGCTCTGTGGCTCTCTCTGTAGCCATTGATGTGACATACCTGCTGGAGGAAGGATCAGGAAGAAAGCTACGGAGGCGTACTTTGCTTATCCCGGAGAGCAGCTTCCGGAAATGATCATCGGGGCCACACTTCAAATTGCTGGGATCCATTGAGGGCCAGTCAACCCAGCCTCCTGACCCAACTTCCATTTGAGTGTAAACAGGGATAAGAAGAGGATCCTTCAGGCAGGGGATTAGGACCATGAAGCTGACATTAGGTACTGAATGGAGAAGGTGAACGGGAGAGCTGTCCTAGACAGTCTAGGGTAATTTATTTTCCTCTCCACATCCCCAACCAGAGGAAAACTAATGGAGGGTTAGAATAGAAGGGTTGCACAATTGAGCCGATGGGCACTTTTGTATCCCCTTCCCTTAGACTTGGGTTTTCTTGCACCCTTCTCTGACCTTATGGGCACTGCCAAGGGGCTCCCCCCACCCCCAGCTTTGACTCAAAGTCCATGGTCCCACCCCAGCCATCCTTATGCTCCTAGAGCTCCCATTGGGACCCAGAAAAGATACAGAGGCCAGGGTCTCCTCCCTTCCCCCCTCCCCCGAAAAACAAATGTTTCTCTCTCGTTCTTAACCCAGCTAGTTCAAAGTAAAATATAAGTTGGCAGTCTAAAGCACTTGTACCTATCACCCCCTTCCCTACTCCTTCCTCTGACTTGTACCTCCCCATGGGTCTTGGCATAAGGAGAACCCCCAGGGGATCAGGGAGGAGGTGGGCACAATCAAGTGTTGTAATTAGAATGATTTTGCCCTTTTTTCCTTACAGACCAGATTTTTTTTTTCCTAAAGGGAAGGCCAGACCCCGCCAGCACACGTATTGTTAGTTTTTGATACGCTGTGGTTCTTGTGTGTCTGCTGTGCTGTGCGAATGGATATCCGTTTAAAAAAAAAAACTTTAAAAAACACAAATGAAAAAACGCTAATCCTCCCCCCATGTCACTACATGAAATGTCAAGCAGTATTCACCTACCAGAGTATTTGTTGTGAGCTGTAGATTATCAACTGAAAACACTACTCTTGTGTTCTTAACTGTACAGTCAAATTATCCATCTCTTAAAGAGACAGTGTGTGTTTCTCTGCTCTTAGTCACATCTCTACTTCCCTTTACCATCCTGAATGTCTAAGATGAAGTTGGTTTAGGGGCTCCCCTACCTAAGCACCTCTCTTTTTTCCCATTTTACTTCTGGCCAGGGGTTACTAGAATACACTGTCTCTTTAAAAAAAATTTTTTTTAAGCTTTGCTTTGTTGTCCTCTCAGACGTACATATGCATATACGTTTTAGATGTTCTTATAAGAAAAAAGACCGTTTTTAAATGTGCCAAGTTGTATATATATATATCTGCTGCGTGATTGGTAAGCAATACAATAGTTAACTTGTCCCTATTCCTTTTTTTAAATATTGGACCAATGCAGTCCTAATTGTACATTTCCCCTTATAATGACAAATCTCTCTCTCTCTCTCTCTCTCTCTCTCTCTCTCTCTCTCTCTCTCTCTCTCTCTCTCTCTCTCTCTCTCTCTCTCTCTCTCTCTCTCTCTCTCCCTTCCTCCCTCCCTCCCTCCCTCTCTTCCCCCCCTCCATCTCTTCCCCCTTCTCTCTCCCTCCCTCCCTCTCTCCCTCCCTCCCCCCTCTTTCTCTTTCTCTCTCTCCCTCCTTCTCTCTCTCTCTCTCTCTCTCTCTCTCTCTCTCCCTCCCTCCCTCCCTCCCTCCCTCCCTCTCTCTCTCTCTCTCTCTCTCTCTCTCTCTCTCTCTCTCTCTCTCTCTCTCTCTCTCTCTCTCTCTCCTCTCTCTCTCTCTCTCTCTCTCTGATTCCTTTAGGTAGAACATTGACTTTCCCCTCTTCCATTGAATCCTTTTTTTTTCCTTTTTTCTCCTTTCCGTGTCAATCTTGAAAAAAAAAATAAAACAAAAGAGACAGGGGATACAAAATCCCCCTCAAGCAGAGAAAAAGCAGAATAAATATTTTATTAAAAAAAAAGAGAAATAAGAAAATAGTTTGGAGTATTTTCTTACTGTAGAGAAGCACTGTACATTACTAAGAGACCTGGGTATAAAATACTCACGTGTGGAGTTGGAAAAATCGCATGTCCAAGCCCATTTGGGTGGTTTCTTTGGGTTTTCGTTGTTGGTGGGGAGGGAGTTGGGGAGGGATGATAGGGGAATTTGGGGGGAGGGGTCTCCTTTTAGTCAAAAGCAGGAAAGTGACAGGAAAGAGAAGATAAAATTCATTGTCTCCTTTAATGGTGTTAAACACTTAAAAAACACAAAAGAAAAAAACTTTGTAAAATGCAAAACAGAAGCAAAAGACACTACGCTCTGTCATTTTATCTTTCTTTTGTTGAAAGACTAAAAACCGAAACGTTTTTTAGACAATCAAATGTTAGGTAAGTGCAAAAACTTGTTTTTTCTTACTGGTGTAGAAATTAATGCCTTTTTTTATTTTTCGGTTATTTTATAATAACGGAAATAAAAAGAACCCCCAACTGTTGGGTGGGTTTTGGTGTTTGAAACACGGGGCGAAGCACTACATTACTGCAAATAGATACGGATTTAGTCTGCATGTTTGTAGGCTGTGTGATTGCTGAAAATATAAATGCTGCTAATATATTTCCTTTTTACAAAAGCATATCTAAATAGATGATTGTTTTGATGTTAATCTTTGTAAATTATGTATTACCAATTTTAACATTGGATGTAATTGCATAAAAGGCTTGCATCTCAATCCTTGAAAGTCTAGTATTAAATGGAAAAACTTTTCCTAACTGCGGAGTGGTGAGCTTTCCATTTTTTTTCCCTTTTTCTCTCTTTTTCCCTTCCATCTGCCGCCAAGGAAGGTGGGAAGGGATTTCTAACCAGGCTCAGAGCCTGTGTATTTCTTATTCTCCCAATTTGGGGGGAAAACTTCTGCTAGTGTAAAGATCCAGAGACATGAAAAGTCTAATGCTCTAGATCACCTTCACTTCTACCTCTGCTTAAAAGAAAAGGTATATATGAATGACAACTTATGGAATAGAGATGGGTCAGAACCCTAGAAAAGTCCTCTGAAGCCATAAAAAATTTTAACTTATTATAAAGTATAGAGAGCATTGTTGTAAGTGGGGATTGGAATTAGCCATAGAACTGGTGCTCAGGTAAATAAATGCTGATGCTTCTTTGGATTTTTGATCTCAGAGATGTGAATGCTTTCCTCCAAAGAACTTTACAAATGTGGCTACTGTTAATGTCTAGTCATAAGGATGCTAGACTCAAAAGGCTTAAATTCCACCACTTGTTCCTCATTGCTTGAATTTGGACATGTCATAGAGTCCAATTCTCAGACCACTAAGAGAACATAAGATCTTTTACTTGACCTGACTGTGATTCTCTCAGAGGTAGGTAGAGGAAGTGACAACGCAAGCTGCTTCAAACCAATAAGGAAGAAACCTGATGAGAAAAGAGAAAGTGATGAAAAACAATAAAGGTATCTTAGAGTGTGGTAGTCAGGGAGAAAATTGCTTATGATCATAGAATTAAAGAATCTCAGCCTTGAAAGGGACTTCAGTTGTTACCTAAATGGGACTCTCACTGTAATTATTTCTCCAGAGGCAGTCTAGTCTATTTTTCTTTTCGAAGGTAAGGATTTTTAAAATATTTTTGTTGTCATGCAAAACACACTTCCACATTGGTCATTGTTGTAATAGCAAAGTCATACATAACCAAAACCCCAAAATAAAACTATAAATACACTGATGTGTAAGAAGACTCCAATAGTTCTTTCTCTGGAGGTGGATAGCAAAGATAATCCTCCAGTATTGCTGTTATGGCGTACAATGTTCTCCCAGTTCTGCTTATTTCACTCTGCATCAGTTCCTGAAGATCTTTCCAGCTTTTTCTGAAATCATCTTGCTTATCATTTCTTATAGCACAATAGTATTTCATCAACTATATGTACCACAATTTATTCTGCCATTCCACAACTGATGGACATCAATTTCCTCAATTTCCAATTCTTTATCACTACAAAGAGCCACTACAGATATTTTTGTACAAATAGATCCTTTCCACTTTTTTATTATCTCTTTGGGATACAGACCCAGTAGTGGTATTACTGGATCAAGGAGTACAGTTTTATAGTCCTTTGTGTAGAGTTCCAAATTGCCCTCCAGAATTCACATTAGTCTATTTTTAGACAGAGCATTAGAACTAACATTTACATTAAGAAGTTTTCTTTAAGTGAATTTCAGTTCATCCTCTTGACTACTTCTGTCTAAAGAACAATGATAATATATAGCCCTTGTTTCGTTTTAGGAAGAAATCTAAGAAAAATTACAATAATCATTTAGAATATTTGTTTAGTCAATAGAAATAGATTTCCTGATGATACAGTCAAACCTAGGGTGGGGGAGGTTGAGAGGGATGAAAGCTCCAAATCCTAATGGTTGGTTATAAATTTTATGAAAACAGACTTCAGACTTTTAGATGTTCAGAGAAGTCATGTGTAATAGCATAGCTAAACTCCAAAATGGACTAAGGCTAATGAAAAATGTTAACAAAAGAAGGGCCTTATTTTTAATTATACTTGGAACAAGAAGATAACAGGGAGAGAAAGGCCTGCTGCTTGTAACAGAGTTTAGCAGATAAAGCAGAATAACTCATTTTGTTTCTACCCTTTCTATCAAGAATCTTCAAACTAGAAAGTATAAAATGAATATGGTTGAAGGAATTGAAACTCAAGCAAAGGATTAGAGCTCTTAACTCCACTTCAGCCCTCCTGCCAAGATTCCTGAAAGAACTGCAAATGTGATTAATAATCTTTGAGGAATAAGAATTGTTGTAAGAGAGATGATGGCATATGTCCCTATTTGCTAACATAGGAAGAGGACTAGATTCCAGAAACAATAAACTAGTGCACTTGATGTCAGTTCCCTGCAGAATTCTAGAATAGATTTATAAACAGATGGTTTGTGGGTATTTAGAAAACAGTGGCTTTAGGAGCTAAGCCATCATTGAGAACAAGTTATATAGACAAAATGTCTCTTCTTGTTTTGATAAGGTTAATAGACTGATGAATCAGAATAGAGCTGTGGATTAATGGTGCTCACATTTTACAGAACAAGACCATGAAAGCAAAATATTTTAAAATATCTCCATTTTTTTCCCCAAATGGCATAAGGCTGATTTCAAATACCTTTTACACAATAAAACTTGATTTTGAACTGAATGTATGTAAATGCAAATGAATGTTCCAAGTGTTGCCTTTCCACCCTATATGATTAAACTTTTACCCTCACATCAGATTATTCTTGGCTTTGGGGGTGGAGGTTTCCTGGAGGGGCCTCCCTCATTTCTTGATACCAGGGGAAGACTTTTTTGTCATCCCAATTCTTCGCCACATGGCCAGCTCAACCTTTCTATCATGCATTTTCCCAGTGATAGATTTCAGTTATACCATGCAATTAGCCCACAGCTACTATGTATCTCTGTTGCCTTCTGTGTGATACTGATAGTTCTGTGGAGAATTGTGTTCCATGTACTTAAGATATCTGTCATAAAATATGAAAAGCAGATGAAACCTTAAGAGATTATCTAGTCCTGCCCCCTCATTTTCATCTTAGGAAACACTGAGGGAAGTAAATTGCCCAAAGTAACATTTTAAGTGGCAGAACTGGAGTTTGATCCCAGCTCTCCTCATCACTCTAGATGACCTTCTTTTTCAATTCCCAGAAAATCTATTTTCTCTCCATCCTAACTCCCTCCTACAGAAAGCAACCCCCCCCCCCCAAAAAAAAAATCCTTTGTAACATGCATAGACAAGCAAAACAAAATGTCACATTGGTCGCATTTCCAAAGTGTCATTCTGCCTTTCTCCTTCCGGCACATCACTGCCCCAGAAGGGAAAGAAGACAAGGCCCTCTGAAGTTCCAGGATGATGTCAAAAGTTTCAGGCCAGAGAAAACAGGTCACCACTCTGCTGCTTCCCCTTTTCACCGGCCAGCAGGCGGCAGCTCCAAATAAATAAGATTTGGGACCACCAGGGGGCGGTGAGTTACCAGCTGACCACACCCATGCTCCCTGCAGACTCCTTGTACCATCCTGTGCCAGCAGGCGCCACTTTGGACAACATCAGGAGTTAGACTGGGAGCAGTGCAGGCCTCCAAACTTCCGGGAAGACCTCTCAGCCTTGCCCTGGGCACCGCCTGCACTTTCTCAGGCCTCTGGCACCTCCACTGTTGTCCAGGTTTCTCCTGGGTTGGGATAGGGATCGCCAGTGCTATAGGTTGGAAGAGATTTAGAGCACAACAGCACCTGCTCCACCACAGGAGGGACATCGCCCCCTAGCAAACGTCTCTGAGAATTCCAGAGCGAGCGCCCACCCAGGCTCTGGAGTCCTTGGAAGATGTCCAGCTGCCCACATTCGTGTCCCTGTGGCACCTAAACAGGAGGGGTGCCAGAGATACGAATGCCATCTTCTTTCCCCAAGCCCAACAGGAAAGGGCAACACAGTCAAAATAAATGGAGGGATGAAGAGAAGGACTTTCCCAACAATGGCTAGTGGGGAATGCAAAGTTTCAAACTAACACCTCAGTATTGATTCCAGAACAGAAGGTATGGATTTTAAAAATAATAATTTACTGGCTGTATGATCCTATGCAACTTATTTAATCAGCCTCAGTTTACTTATCTGTAAGATAAGGGGATTGGTTTAGATATCTTTTAAGGCCCCTCTACTTCTACATCTCACTATATGACCTTATGAGCAATGCAGACAAATAAGAAAAGCTGCTGGGAAACAAATTTGCAGTAAATAATTCTATTAAAAGGCTGCTATCCAAGATAAAAGGAGGCAACATGGATAAAGGATAGAAAACTGGCCTAGATGCCAGAAAGACTTAAGGCCTATCTCTGCCTGTCTCTGCCCCTTACTGTCTGTGTCGGGCGACCCTTCCTTAGCAATATGGTGAGTGAGCTTCTTAAGCCAGGACCAGTTGAGGGACCCTAAAGGGGAAGGAAAGAGGTGGGGGGGCAACAAAAATAATCCAAGTGGGAGGGAGAGCAGTAGGAGTAACCCATTTTTTAAAAAACCCTTACCAATACCGTGTTCCAAGACAGAAGAGTAATAAGGTCTAAGCAATGGGGGTTAAGTGACTTGCCCCAGATCACAGCTTGGAAGTGTCTGAGGTCATATTTGAACCCAGAACCTCCTGTGTCTAGGCCTGACTCTCAGTTCACCAAGCCACCCAGCTTCTGCCAGGAGTATCCCATTTTTACCTTCTACACTGATGCTATAATAAAGATATAAACCTCCAGAACTATAAATATAATTCTGAAGATTTTCCTAAGAGGAAACCCTAACTCTCTACCTTAGACCCAGGTTACTCTTGAAATTTGGCCTGCCCCTAGACTACTTGAGTAGCCTTATCCATTTCTCCCACCTGGACTATGGAAGGGAGGGGCTTTTTATTTTATTTTTTATTAATTAATATTAATATATTGGTTTCACTTATTTTAATAACAGATTTTCACATAAGTTTTCCAAGTCATATGTTCCAAATTTTCTCCCTCCCTCCCATCTCTCTACCCTCCTGGAGCTGGCACCCAATTCCATCTGGGTTATACATATACATATACATATATTATCATGAAAAAACATTTCCACAGTGTTTATTTTTGTAAGAGAATAATCATATAAAACCAAAACCTCAAAACAAAAATCCAAATAATCTAAAGTGAAAAATTGTGTACTTTCATCTGCATTCTGATTTCCCCCACCCCCCA
This sequence comes from Monodelphis domestica, assembly GCF_027887165.1. NCBI lineage: Eukaryota > Metazoa > Chordata > Mammalia > Didelphimorphia > Didelphidae > Monodelphis > Monodelphis domestica. The sequence continues at coordinate 171,225,284 of NC_077228.1, forward strand.
ATTCTTTCTCTGGAGCTGGATAGCATTCTTTGTCTTAAGTCCCTCAGAATGGTCCTGGATCATTGTGCTGCTGAGAGTAACTAAGTCTTTGAAATTACTTTGAATAGAATTTCTCTTTTTGTTACCTCCCAGTTTTCATTTTTATTGTATAGAAATGCTGATAATTTCTTAATTTATTTTTCATCCTTCCACTTTACAAAAGCAACTAATAATTTATTCATTGATTTCCTGGAGTTTTCAAAGTCACCTTTCAAAGGTACCTGCAAATAGGTGCAATTTAGTCTCTTCTTTGTCAATGTGTGTGTATATTTAATTCTGTTCTTTTGTTTTATTGCTATAGCTAGCATTTCTAGGCTTTGCCAAATGATAACTGGGAAAAGGAATTCCTTGATTTACCTTTTATTAGTGCTGGGAAAGCTTCTAATATTTCTATATTGCAAATAGCTCTAGTTCTTGGATTTAGATACATATTAAAAGGACCACCTTCTATGTACTTCTAAAGAATTTTAACATTTTTTTGTGACATTTCTACATCTGTTGAAATGGCCCTGTGGATTTTGTTATTCTTGTTTAAGTTATTCATTATGCTCATTGTTTTTCTAATATTAAACTATACTTACCTCTCTGGCATGAATCCAGCTTGATTGTGGTGAATCATTTATATTTTGCCATATATTGCAAGGATTTTATTTAAACTATTGTGCCAATATTCATTAGAAAAACTGGTTTATAGTTCCCTTTCTCTGCTTTATCTCTCCCAATTTGGATACCAGGACCATATTTGTCTCATAATAGGAGTTTAGTAAGGTGCTTGCTGGGTCTACTTTTAAAAATAATTTTATTGCATAAACATTAATTTTTCTTTAAATATTTGGTAGAATAAATTCCTTTTTTAGAATGAAATATCTTTTATTACATCACCTAGTATCAGTCTCCCCTGAACCCTCCAAAGTAACTATCCTGTAAAACAATATTTTCCAAGAGAGGAAATCAGCAAAAGTTATCAATACCTCAATAAAATCTGAAAATATATTATTATTCCATGTTCCACACTTGTGGACTTCTACCTTTACAAAGGGGTAAGGTGAGGGGTCTTGAAGGCATACTTATTCTTTGTAATTTTGCAACATTCACTTTTAATTAGTTGTTATACTTTCTCTTCGTTTTAGTCATTGTGGATATTGTTTTCTTGGCTCTGCTTAATTCACTGTAATTCATGAAAGTCTTTCCCTGTTCCTCTGTATTTATCATACTCATTGTTTCTTACAGACCAGTAATGGCAACCCACTTCTAAAGCTATTGAGCCTAGGTTCTTTTTTTCCCTTTGATAGTTCATTTTTGACAGTTCGTTTTTTTACTTACTTGATTTTTTTTCTTAGAATGGTTTTTTAAAGATCTCTATTTCTTGTTTTATTCATTTTGGCCTTTTATATTTTGCAGATGCTCATCTATGTTCTTTGAATTTTTAGTTTGCTGGCATATAGTTGAATAGCAATTTCTGATCATTTTCTTTATTTTTCTCTGTTTGTGTTTTTATTTGTTGATTTAATGTTTCTCCTTTTTTTCCTAATTGTTTTAGTTAACAATTTCATCAATATTGCTAGTCTTTTTTTAAGTTCTTGATTTTGTTTCAATTCTATTTTTATTTTATCAGTTCCACTTTTCTATATCAATTAGTTTTATTTTCTATTTCTATAGTTCTCTAGTTTTTGAATTTTCATAATTATTTTAAGATCGATCATTTATTTATAATCCAGTATTTTAAGTTGTAAGGGTTAAAAATTAAGATTGGACTAAATATAAGAGAAATGTGGTTGCCAAAATTATTGTATCTCAAGTCAAAATGACTTTTTATAGCAGTTTATTTATAAAATAGAGGGAAAGTAGAGAAATGAAAAAGACGGCAGGGTAAGAAATCTATCTTAACAAGCGAGGCTATGTGCTCCGACCCTGGCTTTACTCCCAGAGCTCCAGATGCCGCAGCTAGAGGGCCTAGGAGTAAATTAAGCAAGGGCTCCAGCCACATGGCTTCCTCCTCCAAGATTGAGAAAGGGGCCTCTTTGGAAGCTAGTCCCTCTAGGAGCCAGGAAAGGAGTCAGCCATTTCACTCACCCACATGGTAGTCCTAAAGGAAGATCCAAGAGCAGTCTGAGGTCCCAAGCTGGAGCTCCTCCAAGGCCAAGTTTGAAAGAAAAAACTGGTCACCAGAAGTTGCAACTACTTTTAAAGACCCTTCTTTGTGTCGCTTCCTGTGCCTTCCTTCCACTTTATGTGGACCAATCACAGTTTTAGAATTTTCTTGGGACTGCCCAGAGGGCAGCTGGTTGTTTCTGAGTTGTCACCCACTCTAGCATGTGGGTTGCAGACCTCTCCTCACTTAGGAGATGTGGGGGTGTATATGCTTTTTGGTGAGTAAATCTAAAAGTGGGCAAGGAGAGAGTTAATCCCAACTTCAAAACTTCACAACCTCCCCCTGTGATCCTTTGGGAGACTAGTCTCCCCAATGGATCATTTAACATAATCATCTTGTACCCGTAAAAATCTTCTAACTACAGGTGCATAAAATATTGCACCTTCTAATGGGAAACTACAATAGTTAGAGATAAGAGGGAAATAGAAGAGAGAGGGCAAAACCAATGTTTGCTAGGTACATTGACAAAAAGCTAATTAGAGGGCAGTCCCCTTTGGCATAAAAGTTTACATTCAAAATACATGCATTTAACCCTCTTCAGTTCAATCAATTGCACCCCAAAGTTCATTCTGGATCTTCTGCTGCAGTGGAGGTTTCTACAGGCATCTTTCTCCAAACAGTTCATTTTCTGGATTCAAGGAGTTAGCAAGCTTCTTTCCCTGAAATTTTTCTCAAACACATTTTAAATTGTGGATTTCATGAAAAATGAAAAGTGCATGCTTGGTTAATTGATCCTCCTTTTCTATATTGTTAATGTTTTGTTCTTACAACATTTTATGAGAACTCTTTGTTCTTTTAACATTTTATATTATCTTATAATATTTTGTTCTGTACTTTGTAATAAAATACATATTTTTTCCACTGAAGATCAATTTAGTAATGTCTGAAACATTTAATATGATGTCTCACTGCTATATTACCATTATTTGTTGACTTATCCTATATTGATTTTTAACCTAACTATAATTCAGAATGTCATTACTGAATCTCTATTGTAGTTTGAATCTTTTGCTTATAATTCCTTTACTAAGTACAATTTCATTGCATTATTGACTATAAAAGATGTGAATACTTCAGCCTTTTAACATTTGTTTATTATTTATATTTTATCAAACTATCCATTTTTGTTAAAGGTTCCATAGATGCTAAGAAATAATGAGGACTCAATTGGAATTAGAAGACCTAGGTTTAAATCATAGCTGTACCACTCTGTGTGATTTTGAGCAAATCATTTAATTTTTCTAAACCTTAATTTCCACATCTATAAAATGAGGTTGAACTTAATGACCTCCAAGTTTCCTTCCAATTCTAAATCTATGCTTCTCTAATACCATGTATATTCTTTGATATTTCCATTCAGGAGCTGTCATGGGTCCATTAAATCTAATTTTTCAAAAAATCTGGTTCTATATTATCTTTTTTATTATTTTTGATATATCTAGCTCTGAGAGAAGAGTATTAAAGTCTCCTACTATTATTTTATTACTATCAATGTATGTTTGCAATGCACCCAGATTTTCTTTTAAGACCTTAAACACTATGCTGTTGATGTATATGTTATTTAATCATGATTTGGTTTTTTTTTTTTTTCATTTTGTAGCATGACTCAATTGAAGGTATATTGGATTTTGAGTCAGAAAACCTGATTTCAAATCCTAACTTTGCTAATAAAATTGTATTGATAGTTTTGTTATCACTTCATCTTCATTTCCCAAGATATCACTCTCTTCATTCCCCCAGAGAGCCATCTTTATTTTTTATTTTTTTCCATCCTTATTTAAAAAAAAGAGAGAGAGAAAAGAATAAAGTAGAGGTGGGGGGAAGGAAAGCAGTTCAGTAAAACTAACTAAAGGGGCAGTTAGGTGGCTCAGTGAATAGAGAGCCAGGACAGGAGATGGGAGATCCTGAGTTCAAATCTAGTCTCAGACACTTCTTACTTGTATAACCCTGGATAAGTCACTTGACCATTGCCTAGTTCTTACCTCTCTTCAATCTTGGAACCCATTATCTCTACAAGGAAAAAAAAGAGAAATGCATTTTCATACCCCTCTTTCACAATCAGGTCTGACCATACTTAAATAGTATTCAATTACTATTTTTATTGTCGTTATTCCTTCCTTTTACAATGTTTTAGTTATTGTGCTGGTTTTTTTTTTCTGGTTCTCCTTAATTCACACTTTAACAATTCATATAGTCTTCTTATGTTTCTTAGAATCTTTCACATTTATTATTCCTTTGTAAAGCACAGTAATATTCCATTACATTTTGTTTAATCATTTTTCAATTGATAGGCATCTGCTTGATTTCCATATTTTGCTACTACAAGAAAAATGCTGCTATAAATATGTTTGTGTATATAGGACCTCTCTATAATAATTATTATTGTTATATAACATATTGTGATTATACATTATAACAATATTGTTGTTTATTATATATTGTTACATATAGCAATAATATATTGTTATATATTAGATATTATTTATATCACATAAAAGTACATATTAATAATATTGTTATCATAGCATTTAAGTGCTACTCTAACGTCTGCAGAGTGCTTTATAAATATTATCTAATTTTTTCTCACAATAATCCTGGGAAATAGATGTAGTTATTACTCCCATTTTAAAGACATGGAAAGGGCAGCTGGGTGGCTCAGTGGATTGAGAGCCAGGCCTACAGATGGGAGGTCCAGAGTTCAAACCTGGCCTCAGACACTTCCCAGCTATGTGACTGTGAGATTTAAAAATGGTTGAGGTCTTAAACTGTAGTGATTAAAATAGTGGAAGATATAAATTGTGATAGATATATGAGAGGGTAAGTAAATTTTACTGCAGAAATATGTTTCACTACAGTGTCTTGGGTTTTAAAAATCAAATATAAGGTGGTCACCAGGGAAATATTCCCAATTATTCAAATATCCAAGTCAATTGGGTTTTAGAGAAATTTTAATTAACAATACAATGAGTAATCAAAGAGAGAGAGAGAGTAAGAAAGGAATAAATATGAAGGGCCTCAAGCCAATATGGCCTAGACCTGAGTCTTAAAAGAGAAATCAGTCAATTTTTTAACACTCACCATAAGATCTGTCTAAGTAAGGATTTCTAAGGACACCAGGCCAGCAGCATCTCAGCTGCTTTCACCAACTCCCTCCTCCATCTGAATGTTTCAGAATCAGTCTCCTCAGAATGAGTCTCTCCAATCTGAATGTTTCAGAATGACTTTCCAGCTCTTCCCTGAGCTCTTATTTTTAAGGGCAAAATCTTCTCTGTCACCTCCCCTAAGTCCTTACATCTACCAATCACTGTAGATGTTTCTAAAGGACCGCCCATTCTTAGTCCACACCTAAAAAGGTGTGGATTTTTGAATAATTCACACCAGGAAGACTATGAGTAAGTTTTCCAGTTCTTTGTTCCTTGTAAATTCACAAATTGCTTGACCTTTATAGGTACTTAGCTTAAGAAAAGTATGGGTTTAAGTACTTTTCATTGTTCAGAAAAGAGTTCACAACTTTATCTTCCCCTAGGGCAGACCCAAGTAGGTAAAGTAGAATTCTCACATTCCTGCTTTAAGTAGAGTTCACTGCCCAAATGGGGAATGGTCTTAATCCAATCTTATAAAGTAGGGTCTGGGAAATTTTAAGGTTTATAATCCCCCCTGATGATCATTGGGAGACTAGTCTCCCCATTGATCATTTAACATAATCATTTTGTAGTTCTAAATGCACTTCTAACTATAGATATATACAATATTCAATTTTCTAAGAGAAATTAGAATAGTGAGGGAGGAAATAGAAAAGAAAAGAAAGCAAAACCAGTGTTTTGCTGGGCACATTGACAGAAAGCCAAATCAGGGGCAGTCCCTTTTGGCATAAATGTGTACAATTACAATAAATGTTCAATGAAAGTTCAGTTCAATCATATCCAAAGTTCATTCTTGATCTTCTTGATGAAGTGGTTTTCCAGTATCTTTCTGCAACAATTCATTCTCTGGATTTAGGAGTTTCAAGCTTCTTTCTTGAAGATATTTTCTCAAACAAAATCAAATCTTTGAATTTTTTATAAAAGTACAATCTTAAACAAAAAATCAAAATTCTTGGATTTTTATAAAAATACAATCTCAAACAAAAAATTCAAAAATTCTTAGATTTTAAATTAAAATACAATCCCTCCTGAATGTGACAAGGAAATCACTTTTAAAAGACTGATATATATTAATTTAAGGTCGCCAAGGAATTCAGCTATGTAATTCCTAAATGAAAACTCAAGTCAGCCGTCAACCTTTTATAGAGTTTAATTACAGACAGGAAGAAGAAAGGAATTAGAGAGAGAGAGAGGGAGAGAGAAAGGGGAGAGAAGGGAATAGGGCTTAAATACCCCTTCTGTTTAGGCTGGGCCAAAGGGCCCAAGCCCTTAGATAGCTGGAGCAAAGAAAAGAGATCAGTCCCTATTAGTCACGTGACCAAAATGGAGAAACAGTCTCAGAGGCCCCCACCTTCAGCTTCCTTCAGAGCAAGCTTCTCAGAGCACCTCTCCAAACACCCAGAGCCAAAAAACTCTCCAACCCCTCCCCCCAGTCCTCAGACCCCTCTCTCTTTAAGGAAACCATCCAAGTTCCCTCCCCTCAGTTCTCACATCTACCAATCACTGTCCATCATTTTCCCTGTGCCAATGGTGGCTCTAGCTTAACCCAGGACCGCCCAGAGGTCTGGGCTTTGCACATGTCTGTTGGAGGTCATATTCTCAAATAATTAAATTTTGATCTATGCTGCAGCCATTCCTAAATCCTGTTAGGACTGAGTGGGGTGGAAATTGTATTTTCCAAGACCTGATTCTGTCATTCCAAGTATCTCTATTGTATCAATTCTAAAATCAATCATGACTCAAAGAAATTCCTGTTCTGTGCTTAAGCATGGGTCAAAGCCCTTTCCATTGTTCAGCAAAAGGTTTCTGTCCTAAAGTAATCTTAAGAAGGGAGGAGAAGGAACCTCCCATGCCAATGGGGTTCACATTCCAATGCACTATCAGTAAGAAATTTTCCAAGTATGAAATTTCCCAATGGTGAAATTTCCAACATTTATAAGTCTAAGAAATTTTAAGGTTTACATGAAGTAGGCGTTAAAAAACATCAAGTCTTAGCTCAGAATGCAATGTTTAGTTATGGGGGTGTATGAGTCAATTATCAAAAGAAGAGAAAAATAATCAAAAACATAAGAAAAATTTCAAAATAGACCTTGTATAGGTCCAGTTTAAAGTAATTTCTATCCCACAAGTATGTAGGACAGAATGCAGTAATATTTCACTTAGTCATTTGTAGCCAAGACTACAGGAAGTTGCCATAATATAAGAAGAGAAGAATTAGAATTCTATTTTGATGGGGAAATGTCATTCCCTCGTCTGATTTTTTTTTGTCATTCTCAGGGATATAGGGAGCCAGCATGATAGTCAAACTTTGTACTTGTATGAGTGCTTCGTAAAGAGTGTAGATACAAGGAAGTCCTACGATTTAACATATGTCAAGCGTCGCAACCTCGAGTCTCACATTAGTATTTCATGTGTGCTCTTTTTGGCACTATTCAGGTTAAGTCTGTGCTCCTTATTTTCATCCCAATTTCTGGAATCAGATACAAACATTAATCACAGTCCTATAATATTTTATCAATAAATGGCAGGTTCCCATAGTTTAAAGCTTTTGCATTGACATTATAGCAAGAATATATATAGCAAGAAATGAGAAAAAAATTAAATATTCTGATAAAAAAAGAAAAGAAAAGAAATAATAAAAATAAGGAAAAAATCAGTAATTCAATGTGTTTTCAAAAAAACAGCATCCATTTGTCTATGGATTATTATCTCCAATTCATATGATAGGATAGAGTCAATCAGTCTTAGCAGAAGATGCTTTTTTCACATGTGAGCAGTGAATCCAAGAGTCCCTTTCTCCAATCTTTATAGATGTTGGAGTAGTTAATAATATTTGGAATGGTCCTTCCCATGAAGGTTGAGTTGCTCCAGTTCGCTTGAAATTCTTAATATAAACTTTATCTCCTGGGTTCAGGTCATGCAGAGAAAAGTCTAATGGTCCAGCTTGTACTGCAGCTCCGGATTCATGAAGTTCACGTAGTTTGTGCTGTAACTCCTGTATATAGGAAGCAATAGTAATATCTCCCCCTAATAGCGATGTATAAACCGGGGAGAAAGGCTTAGCCTGTATAGGCGGATGTCCAAAAGGCATCTCAAATGGTGAGATATGCAAGTCTCCTCTAGGCCTGCTTCTAAGATAAAATAGGGCCAGAGGTAGGATTTCAGGCCATTTTAAATGGGCCTCAGTGCATAATTTTCCAATCATAGCCTTTAAGTTCTTTGTTCATTCTTTCCTACTATTTGGAGGGGAGAAAAAAGCTGAAAAAGGTTAATTAACATCAACAAAATCAATACAATCTAAGAAGAATCATCTTCATTATACTGGGAAGTTCCCTGGGCACCCTCCTGAAGGGCACCTCTCTGAGGGTCATTAGCACCTCGAGTATGTTTTGGACGAGCTCCATTTCTCATATATTGTTGTTGAGTATTATCATTTTCTTCATTTGGAGCATTGTCATTATTTTCCCAGTTCCTATTTCTATAATTCTGGTTTCTAAAGTTCTTATTTCTATGTTCATTATAGTTGTTTCCATAATCATCATTATAATTTCTAAAATTCTGGTTTCTATGACTATTATTATCATTATAGTTGTTCTGGTTTCTATTACCATTATCATCATTTCTATAGTTATTTCTAAAGCTATTATTAAACTGCGTATTCCTTCCAATCATCTTAAGAAAGGTTCTACATTCCATCATTTTATGGCCCTTCTTCTCACAGAAGTGGCAAGTTATTGATTTATTTGTGAATTCCCGTAAAGGGGCTATAGTCTCTCCCTTATTTTTCAATTGTCTCTTTAACATTTCAATTTCTTTCTTTAAATCTTCCACTGATGTATCGTCTTCCTCAGGTCTTTTTACACGACCTTTATAAACATAGGTTGCCACTCTCCTTAGTTCATCGAGGTCCATAGAGTCCCAATTAGGACAGCTAGTTCTAAAGTAGTCGTTTACCACTGAACAACAATTTTTAACAAATTGCCTACGTATTTGTCTGTCTCTTTCTCTGGATAAATCAAGGTCCATATATGTATTCCCTACGTCAATAAGTCTGTCCATAAACTGGGAAGGTGTTTCATCAATATGTTGTCGGGTTTTTTCAAATTTTGACCATTTTTCAGGTCTATCAGAGCAAGTTCTCACGGCTGTCAATAATGCTTCTCTGGCCTGGTTTAGTTTTGTGTAATCTAATTCAACATTGGAGTTCCAATGTGGATCTTCAGTTGGCCAATAATGTCCTCTTTTACCTTGTTTTTGATTAGCCAGAGAAACGATTTTATTTTTTTCTCTCTTTGTTAATAATTCTTCTAATATATTCTCAACATCTAACCAAGTGGGGTCAAAAGTTCTGAATATGTTCTCTAATTTTTTTATAATTAATATTGGTTCGTCCTCAAATGATGGCATATCTTCCTTCAATTTTTTTAAATCCTCAGGGCTAAAAGGTGTATGATGTCTTACAGATATCAAGTTTCCATTTTTATTAAAAGTGGGTGCTTCCCTTAAAGGAAATAAACTATCTGAATTATTTGGTACTCCTATTTCTAGGTTTCTTGCTCCATTTTCAATTGGGTAAGTCTGAGACATAGAAAAGTTGGGCACATTAAAAGGAAGGGTTTGTTGTTGTCCCATTGTGCCAGAAAATTCAGAGGTAGGATGTAAATTTAGGTTGGAATGTGAACTTAAAGTAGATTGTGTAGGATGAGAAGGAGGAGCCAAGGAAGAAGTATGAAAGGATACAGAGGTGTTTGGATTGGAGGAATCAGTAAGGTGTGAAGTAGAGGGATTAAGATCAGAAGTACCGGTAGGGTGTGAATTCAGAGTTGATTGATTAGAGTTTTCTGAGGCCAAGGGGGCAGAGGGAGGGTTGGGTTCGTTAAGAGGGTTATTGTCCATAGCAGGGTGGGACAGAGATTTTGATATTGTTCTTAACTCTCTGTTAATGCTTCTTATAAAAGTTACAATCTCTCCCTGACTTTCCTCTATAAGGCCCTGTCTAGTATTTAGTTTTTCCATTTGTTGAATATGAGAGGGAGCAATTGGTTGGTTTGACTGAGAATTGAGTTCTTCAAGGAAATACAATATTAAAATTACAACAATCAAAAACTCATGGGAAAGTAGTATGTCAATTAGATTTTGCCATAAGTTCCATGTGATGAGCCCTTTCAGAGAGACAAGGAATTCTGTATTTATAAGATTGGTCATGGGGCTGATTAGCCAGCTGCTAAGTAAGCTGCAGACCAATGCTTGTACTAAGAAAAGTACAAAGTATTTACTGAAACTCCAGTTGTTAACTAAGTTCTGAACTGTCTGTGTCTGAACTGTCTGTGACTCCATATTTCTAAAGTAAAAACATGGGAAACAGGACAAGGCCAAAAAGTTTTCCCAGGTTTTTCTAATCCTAATTTAGGCAATTGCTAGCCAGGACCTTAGGGCCCTGTTGCTAAGATCTAAAACAGCTTAATTTAAGGAGAATCAAAAAGGTTTTTTACTCACCCGTTCTTGCAGCTGTAAATTTGAAGTCAAGTTAAAACAGAAAACAACTGACTGATAGACAAGTAATAAGGCAAAGAGATAAAGGAAAGAGATTTCACAGAAGTCTTTTGAGGGTTTCTCACCAACTTCGTAAGGTCGCCATAAACTGTGAGATTTAAAAATGGTTGAGGTCTTAAACTGTAGTGATTTAAATAGTGGAAGATATAAATTGTGATAGATATAAGAGAGGGAAAGTAAATTTTACCACATTAATATGTTTCACTACAGTGTCTTGGGTTTTAAAATCAAATATAAGGTGGTCACCAGGGAAATATTCCCAATTATTCAAATACCCAAGTCAATTGGGTTTTAGAGAAATTTTAATTAACAATACAATGAGTAATCAAAAAAAGAGAAAGAGAGAGTAAGAAAGGAATAAATATGAAGGGCCTCAAGCCAATATGGCCTAGACCTGAGTCTTAAAAGAGAAATCAGTCAGTTTTTTATAACTCACCATAAGATCTGTCTAAGTAAGGATTTCTAATGACACCAGGCCAGCAGCATCTCAGCTGCTTTCACCAGCTCCCTCCTCCATCTGAATGTTTCAGAATCAGTCTCCTCAGAATGAGTCTCTCCAATCTGAATGTTTCAGAATGACTTTCCAGCTCTTCCCTGAGCTCTTATTTTTAAGGGCAAAATCTTCTGTCACCTCCCCTAAGTCCTTACATCTACCAATCACTGTAGATGTTTCTAAAGGACCGCCCATTCTTAGTCCACACCTAAAAAGGTGTGGATTTTTGAGTAATTCACACCAGGAAAGCTCTGAGTAAGTTTTCCAGTTCTTTGTTCCTTGTAAATTCACAAATTGCTTGACCTTTATAGGTACTTAGCTTAAGAAAAGTATGGGTTTAAGTACTTTTCATTGTTCAGAAAAGAGTTTACAACTTTATCTTCCCCTAGGGCAGACCCAAGTAGGTAAAGTAGAATTCTCACATTCCTGCTTTAAGTAGAGTTCACTGCCCAAATGGGGAATGGTCTTAATCCAATCTTATAAAGTAGGGTCTGGGAAATTTTAAGGTTTACAGTGACCCTGGGCAAGTCACTTGGCACCCCCATTGCCTAGCCCTTAACACTCTTCTGCCTTGGAACCAATACACAGTACTGATTCTAAGATGGAAGATAAGGGGTCTTTTTGTTTTTTAATAAAAATAATGAAAGATGGAAATGGAGAGCATCTGCAGTTAACTTGCCCAGGATCACACAGCTAGTAAAATGTTTACCCCAGGTACAGTACTCTTATTTCCTGTGCCATCTTGATCCCTGGGTTATGTGACTAATCAAAGAAACTCTAGGTCAGATCTGGGCTATGAACGTTTTCTTCACTCTTTTATCATAAGAAGACAAGCCAGGGCAGCCTTATCCTGCACACTGAGCTACAGATATTTGCATCTGTCTCGGTAGAGCCTGAACTCTAGGGCAGGAATTCATCTACTGCCCTCAGTAAAACTACTGCTAATTCTTGGAATAGTTTCATCAATTATGGCTTGCAAACTTTCCCATCTATTACTCTCCCAATGTGATGTTAAATCATGCCCTGGTTAAGGAAAAAAACAACAACAAAAAACACACTCCTTCCCAATCCTCAGCCTGTTCTCTCTGAGCATCCTTCTTAAGAACCACACTTGGGCTCTACACCAGTCCCTTCTGATGGTCCCTTCCATTATGCCCTCAGAAATTTCTGTCACCCTCTAAGATCTGGATTCCCTGGGCTCACACACCACTCTGCAGGTCAAATTCCCCAGTCTTGATGCATTTTCTCTCTTTTCTTTTGACCCACTGTTCCTGGAAGGGAAGTAGGAGATGTATCTTTTTTTTTTTTTAAACTCTTACCTCCATCTTAGAATCAATACTGTGTATTGGTTTCCAGGCAGAAGAGCAGTAAGGGCTGGGCAAGGGGGGGGGTCAAGTGACTTGCCCAGGAAGGCCTGATTTGAATCTAGGATGTTCCCTCTCTAGGTCTGGCTCTCAATCCACAGAGCCACCCAACTGCCCTCAGGAGATGTATTCTTAGCCAAACAAAAGACTGAGGCTATTACAAAAGATAAATTACTAGATTGAGAAGCTTCTGCACAGGCAAAATTAATGCATTTAGGATAAGAAAGGAAATCAAGTGGGAAAATGATTTTTGTATCCCTTTTATCTGAGAAGGGTTTGATATCCAAGACATAAATAATGAATAAATATCTGTAATATTAATATTTATTCCCCAATAGATAAGTGATCAAAGGCTATGAACAAACAATTCTCAAAAGAATGGCAGCGTATTCATAACCACATTAAAGAATATTCTAAACCAATTCAATAAGCATTTATCCCCCACTATGTGCCAGGCACTATGCTAAGAGCTAGGAATACAATTAATAAAAAGCTAGCCCTCAAGGAGCTCACAATCTAATGTGGCAAGACCATTCCCCAAAGGAAGGAGGGAAGGGATGGGGGGACACCTAGGGATTCTCAATGCCGGGAGATGATATTCCTTGGAAGAAACCAGGGAGGGCAGCAGTTGCAGAGTGGAGAGATCACTAATCCAATCATGATAATAGCTAGTAATCCTAGTTAACATAAAACACTTTCTATGTGCCAGGCACTGTGCTAAGTGTTTTCCAGTGACTTCATTTGATCCTCACAACAATACTAGGAGAGAGGTACCACTATTATCTTTTTACAAATGAGGAAACTGAGATAAATAAAAGTTAAATGACTTGTCCAGGGTCACACAATAAGTAACTGAAGCCAATTGAGTCTTCCTGACTACAGACCTAGCACTGTACTACCTATGAAATAGATTACCACTGACCCTAGCAAGGAAAAGTCCATTTATCCCTATGCTTTTTAATATTTCTGAAATTACTTGTTAGATTAAAGATTACTTGTTAGACCTAAAGTCTTTTTCTAACTAATGATATAATCATGTGGTTTTTGTTATTTTTGTCATTAATATGTTTATAGTTTTTCTTATATTGAACCAACCCTGCATTCTTAGTGTAACTCAAATCTGTTCATATTGTATAATCTTTTTATTATGTTATTTATTCTATTTGCTAATATTTTATTAGTATGTTTGCTTCAATATTCATAAGGGATATTGACCTATGGTTTTCTATTTCTGCTTAAGTATAAGTATCAAGATAATATAATCTCTTCCATTTTTTCAAATTTATATAATATAGTTAATTTTTCTTTAAATATGTGATAGAAGTCACCAGTAAATGCATCTGGTTCTAGATATGTTTTCTTTGTTAATTCACTTAGTGATTGCCCAACTTCTTTTTTCCAATATTGGGTTATTTAAATAATCTATTTTTTCTGGTTGTATATTTTATATTTTACTACATATTCATCCATTTCATCTAAATTATTAGTTTTGTCAGCATATAATAGGGTACAATTGTTTCTAGTGGTTTTCTTTATTTCAGTTGTGAATTCTTTCACATTTTCAGTATAATTCAGTTTTCCTTTCATTAAAAATCAGGCTAGTTAACTTTATTTTGTTCATTTTTCAAAAGAACATCTAGTTGTATTTATCAATTCGTGAAGTTTTTTGTCTTTTTTCCTTTTTGCTTAATCCCATCAACTTTCATAACTTCTAATTTTTAGCTTAGAGTTTTTTCACATATTGATTTTATAGATGTTTTTAATGCATGACCAATTTTTTATCCTGTCCTGTGTCTCTTTTGATAATGAAAGTATTTGGAGACAAATTTCTCCTAAGGAATGCTTTGGCCATATTTCATTAGATTTGACATATTATTTCATTGTCATTTTCTTTGATAAAATTTTCCTTTGTTTTTATAATTTGTTGTTTGACCTATCAATTCATTAGAATTATTAGGGTAAAGATCAGCAAAACCACACAGAAATAGCAGTTAACCAAACTTAATTGCTATTCAAGACAGGCAGGAGAGAACAAAGGTTAAAAGAAAACAATCCTCTGTTTGACCTCCAGCCCCAACTGAGGTAATACACAATGAGGCAGCTTTTAGACTTGGAACTGTACAATGGCATTCACACTCCAGTGAAAGGGCTAAATTCCTTCAGGGTTCACATGTTCAAAGTTTTAGACAAAGTGCCAGTTGGCATCAATAGGAGTCTGCTCCGTAATCCATAGGGGAAGATAGCTAGGACTAATGAATAGACTCTTTTCTAAAATATCTAATTAAAGAGGGGGCAGCTGGGTAGTTCGGTGGATTAAGAGCCAGGCCTAGAGATGGGAGGTCCTGGGTTCAAATGTGTCCTCAGATACTTCCCAGCTGTGTGATCCTGGGCAAGTCACTTACCCCCCATTGCCTAGCCCTTACCACTCTTCTGCTTTGGAACCAATTAAAAAAAAACCCTAATAAAGAATGATGAATTAAAAACAGGAATGTAGGGAATTTAATTCTAACTCTGGCAATCCAGCAAAAGGCTTGGAGGGTAGAATAAATCTGGGTTCATTAGCATTGCCCTATATGCATCCCAGGGACTGGGTAGGGTAAGGGAAAGTATACCAGTCAAACTGTTTTTCACTGCTCCACAATTATTTAATCTCTGATAAGTTTTAATTCTCTTTTCAAAGGCTTTTTATCAAATAAAATGTGTATTACATTGTGGTCTGTAAGGATATGCTTTGGTAGTTCTGCTTTTCTATATTTTTTGTGGAATTTTTATGCTGTAATATACCTAGTTAATTTGTAATGATGTATTGAGAAATACTTATAATCTTTTCTGTTCCCATTCAGTAATCACCAGAGACCTATCATCTCTAATTGTTCTAAAGTTCTAATGAAGTCCTTTATTTCTCTTTGTTCATCTTTTTGTTAGACTGAATAAGTTTGAAGGGGGCATATTGCAATACCCTAGTAGAATAGTTTCATCAACTATTTCTTCCTACAGTTTTATTAACTTTTCTTTTAAGTGTTTAAATACTATGTTACTTGATGCATATATACTAAGTATTGATTTTGATTTGTTATTTATGGTGACTTTTAGCATAATGTAGTTCCTCTGCTTATGACTTTTTATCATGGTTTTGTCTGAAATCATGATGACTACTACTGCTTTTTTTTTTTAGTTTATTGGAAGCATAATAGATTTTTCTCCAACTCCTTATAATACTATGTGAACCCTCTATGTTTTAAATGCATTTCTTGTAGACAACGTATTGTAGGATTCTGTTTTCTAATCCATTATGCTTTTTCATTTCATGGAAGAGTTCATCCCTATTTATGTTCGGTTATTATTCTTAATTGTATATTTCCCTCCATCCTATCCTGTTTTTCTTGTACTTTTCCCTTTCTTTGTCCCTGCTCCCACCCCCCACCCCCACTTTACAAAAAATGCAGTGGTAAAATAGTCTACCTAACATTCCTGAGCTATAACTGAAGAATCCATTTCCCTACCATTGCCCATTTCATTCCTTTGCTCCATACCCAATCACCAATTCTCACTTTTTATTTGTTTTCTTTTCATTCTTCTTTCACACACCTCCCTTCCATGTTGAAGTTTGTTTTCCTTGTGACTACACCCTCAGCTATCTCATTCTCCTTCTTAAACACTCTTCTCTGTGACCACTCCTTTTTCTGTGTTGAATTTTATGTATTTATGCATCAACATCTTTGAGTGTTTGTATATACTGTGTACATGTGAGTATTTAGCCTTTCATTGTACAGTTCAGATGAAAATTAAGTTTATGGGATGCTTCATCCCCCATCTTTCCATGTTTATGTACACTTTACTGTATGCAACTCTATTATGTAATATAGTGAATTCCCCTATTCTTTCCTTCATTTTTCTCATTATAATCTTTCTCTTCCATTTCCTTCTCCTAAGATGATCACAATAGAACAAAACCACCCCCCAAGCTCTCTTACTCTCTTATAATTTTTTCTATGACCCTGAAAAACATTAGGGTTTTGATATTTTAACATGATTCTTCTCCTTTTGGAATTTAAGCACCTCATCATCATATAGTCCCTTCCATCCATCAAATATGCTTTTCTTGTCCATTATATTTGTATTTCAAAGTGTTAACTCAGTTCTGGCCTTTTCAGCAGGAATCCTTGGAAGTTTTTTAATTTATTAAAAATTCTTTTTGCCCCATAGGATTATACTAAATTTTGCCAAAGAGATTATTTTAATTATAAGCCGTATCTTTGGTTCTTTGGAATATCCTGTTCTTCAGAGACATAGCTGCCAAGCCTTGTGTAATCCTGACTGTGACAACTTGGTACTAAAACTCTTTCTTTCTGGTTGTTGGCAGTATTTTTTCTTTGACCTAAAATTTCTGAATTTAGGAAATGGTGTTTGTGGGAATTTTTTACTTGAGTGTGTCTTTTCAGTAGTGACTGATTAATTCTTTCTGTTTTCACTTTGACTTCTCATTCTAAGAGATCTAGACAGTTTTTGTTCATGATTCATCAAATGTGTTATCTCAGCTTTTTATGGTCAAGATTTTGAGGCAATACTTATATCATCTCTCCTTGACATATATTTTGGGTCAGTTGTTTTTGACAGAAGATACTTTTTATTTTATTTTACCAGTCTTCAGGTTTTGTTCCATTTCTTTTTATTGCCTTAGCAATCATTTATTTCTTCCTGACCCAATCAGTTTGTCAGAGTCTTTTACTCAAGTAAAGTTCTTTACTTTTATTGAGCAAGCACTTAAATGAAGTTATTTCTCTCCAGAAATGATTGGTGGGTTCTCACTTGAATATCTCTTGATGTCTCATAGAGCTACAAAAGACCATTCTATGTTTCAGGCAGTTTAAGTCTTTTTTTTTTTTAACCCTTATCTTCCATCTTGGAGTCAATACTGTGTATTGGCTCCAAGACAGAAGAGTGGTAAGGCTAGGCAATGGAGGTCAAGTGACTTGCCCAGGGTCACACAGCTGGGAAGTACCTGAAGCCAGATTTGAACCTAGGACCTATACCTAGGTCTCTAGACCTGACTCTCAATCCACTGAGCTACCCAGCTGCCCCCAATTTAATTCTTGTATTTAATTCTTACCACCAAATATTCTAAATTGTTCATCCTCTTTACTATAGTTTCTTTCCTAACTGCTGTTTAACTGGTATTTTGTATCTTTTGTTTTATTTCTTCCATGTGCTTTTATAGTTTTTGGGTCCCAGATATTTTTTCCTCTGAGGTTCTAGTGAACTCCCCCCCCATTCTAAGAAATCTGGATAGTTATCATTTATACTTCTTTAAATAGGATAGCTTATGATCTGGGACAATCCTGGAAGACTTATGCCAGGAAATGCTCTCCACCTCCAGAGAAAGAACTGCTGGAGTCATCTTTCACTTCAGTGTATCTTTGGTTTTATTTTGGGGTTTTGGTTATGTCTGACTTTGCTCTTATAACAGTGACCAATATGGAAGTGTGGTTTGCACGACAATAAAAATGAAAAAAAAAAGGAAGAAATATGATAGCCAGGCTTTCTTTTGGGGAGAAGTTATGATTTTTCTAAAAGTCCAGTAATTCTAAGATTCTCTCTCTGCTCAGAGTTTATTTGTAATCCTAGAATGAACATAAGAGTTTAAAACGGATTGTCTTTACTTTTCTTTATAATTTCTGCTGATTTGTTTTTAGAACTTTACTAGGATGTTGCTAATGAATTTAAACTCCTCTATGTCCTAACATGCTGCTATCTTTGTAGAATTCCTTTGTATACCTTCCTTTACTCTTGAATCCACTACCGCCTTGCCTGGTACATCATCTCCCTATTTAATGTCAGTTCCAGAGATGGACATCAATGGTCTCATAGTAATTACACACTGAGACTTCATCTCTCTGGAACTATGCAATATTCCTGCCACATGGCTTCTCAGATTTCCCTCCCCACCATCTCTTAGTAAAAATGGGATTAGCTTGTTAGATAAAGTCATGTCTTCTAAATATTCAGAATAAGACATACATATTTGAGAGTGGCCAATAAGGGAATTGATTTTGCCTGACTATGCAGGTTTATTGCAAAGGTTTTGGTTTTCTCCCCTCCTCTCATTAGTGAGGGTAGGAAGGAGAAATACTAAATGCTTGCTATTTTTTTTTAAGTCATGTCTTTCAGCTGCAGGGTCAGGCAAAACTTCTCAGGGGTTAAGGAGAGGAATGCTAGGGAATGTTGGCCCAAACAACAGGCATTTCCAGCACCTGTTACATTAGTTATCCTCAACTTGGCCCTCATGGCACAAAACAATCCTTTAGCTCTTCCCTAATTCACCATTTCTCCCCCTCCAACAGAGCCTATTCCAAACCCTGCCTTTCCTCGAATCTGCCACATCATCCTATTTCCCCACCCATCATCTGAACATCTTACCTCATATTTTCCATTCAGCAAGAACTCCCTCTTATTCACTCCTCTAGATCTCAAATTCCTTTGAAATCCTTCCCCATTCTTCTGCCTTTACTCCAGTTTCTGACAAAGATGTAGCCCTTCTCTTCACCAAAGCCAATGCCTCTACTTGTTCTCACCTTTTCCAATAATATACACATACAGACTTTGCTTATTTTATGGCAAAATTGATTTTAACTTGGGTCTTTCTGACTCTAAGCCCAGTACTATCCACCTTACCATCTAGCTCCCTTGGGCAATGCCAAATCCTCTCTCAACTGGTGTCTGCCCTATGCAATTAGCCTCAATATTTATATTGCCTCCATGTATAGCAAAGGAACTACAAAAATCTGTTTTTCTCAGAAGCATCTAGGTGACACAGTAGAAAGACCAGATTTCAAATCAGACACTTCCTAGCTGTAAGACCCTGGACAAGTCACTTAACCCCTGCCTAAAACTGGAGAAGGAAATAGCAAATCACTCCCAGTATCTTTGCCAAGGAGACCTCAAATGAGGTCACAGAGTAGGAGAGAACAACAAAACGCTTTTCTTACCAGTGCCGGAGGGTGGCAGCAGAGGGCAACCAGGCACTTCTAAGAGGTTTCATTTCTCTGACGCTAACGAGAAACAGACAGAAACCAGCTCTTTTCCAAAGAGTTTCAGCCTTTCCAGCAGCTTCCCAAACGCAACCGCTAAAGCCTTCCGGTCAGCTGACTGTTCCTTCTGGCATATCCAGTCCTGTACTTTACAGAGCCCTGCTCTGGATTCTTTCATGGCTAAAATCAGAACGTCCTAAGGAGGCATATTTTCCTTATGAAGGAAAACTCATGAAATTGACTTTTCCGTTGCGTGTGAAATCATCCCGGGTCTCCAAAGGGTTCTCTGATTAAATTACTCTGTGAGTTTTAGGCACTCAAGCTCTAAAAACAGTTCTATGCCATTAAACCGAGGGACCAAAATGTCCTGCAGTCTCAATTCATTTTTCTATCCTAAAGCAGGTCACTCAGTTTTCTACTTATTCTCCAACCAGTCTGTTAATGACATTTTAATGAGAAAACTGTTCTTTACACAGATATTTAACAAGCTTTTGTTCACAAAAGTTCCTTCTCTGCCCCTTTTCTTAACCAAAATAATTAATATTTTAAAAGTGTGATACTTTATATCATTAGTTTGATTTAATCCTTTTTCTTTGTTAAAAAAAAAGTTCATTTTCTGACTCTTTCAGCAATCAAACTCTAAATACTAAAAGAGAAGGACTTTACATATGGAACATGGACTTGAGGATATAACTGAGTATACAGTGAGGATACTATCAGGAATGCAAAAAAAAAAATCCAGAAAGAGTTGGTACTGGCAATGAATGCTAGGGATAACAAAAAGTGACTTAAAAAAAACAAACCATCTTACCTTCTGCCTTAGAATCAATACTGTATATTGGTTCCAAGGCAAAATTGCTGTTAAGGGCTAAGCAATGGGGGTTAAATGACTTGCCCTGGGTCACACAGCTAGGAGGTGTCTTAGATCACATTTGAACCCAGGACCTTCCATCTCTGAGCCTTGCTCTCAATCCACTGAGCTACACAGTTGCCCCTGAAAAAGTGACTTTTTAAGTGATAATGGGACCAAGAGAAGATCAAAGAAACAAGGGGATTACTGCTTGGAGTAAATTATCTTAAAGGCTGAACCATTCAATTTCTTTTTTGTACTTATTTATTTCTAATTAGTATACCCTCTCTTTTTTGTATGACCATTCATATATAATATAGCAAACGGCTTGTTGTCTCAGAAAAGGGGGAGGGAGAGAATTTGTGACTCAAAATTTTGAAAAATAAATGTTTCAAGAGATTGTTTTTACTTTCCATTACCCTAGTTTATCCCCATCTAGAAGTCACTTACAGAATGAGAAGGGAGTGTGGGGGTTTGTGTAGCTCCAAAACTCAGTGGTCATTCAAAATGTCACTGGTTTGGAACACTTTTTTAAAAAATAAAATTTGAGGAAAATATGTATAGAAAACACCAAAGATCTAGCATGGGCAGTGAGGTTGTAATGTAATACAATTGACAGAGGACCTGGGCCACAGAGGTAGCACAAGATGATGCCAGAAAGAACTGTCAGTGATAATGCACTCCAGGTTTCATCTGAATGACCAAAAAGCACATGCTTAGTCTTGGTGTGCAATTCTGCTGTGCTGGTCTACGTGCTGTTCTGCACGCATGACCCTCCATCTTATTGTGACACATGGTGTCAGATGTTGTTGTTGAGTTGTTTTCAGTGGTGTCTGACTCTTTGTGACACCATTTGGGATTTTCTTCCCAAAAATATTGAAGTGGTTTGCCATTTCCTTTTCCAGCTATTTTTTTTTTTACAGATGAAGAGACTGAGGCAAACAGGATTGAGTAACTTGCCTAGGGTCACACAACTAGTGAATGTCTAAAGCTAGATTTGAACTCAGGTCTTCCTGACTCCAGGCCTGGCTCTCTATCCACTGTGTCACCTAACTGCCCCAAATACTAGTTTAAAACTAATTTCTTCCTGGTCGTTTTCCAGTTTTCCCAGCAGTTTTTGCTGAATAATGAATCTTTACCTCAATAGCTAAGACCTTTATAAAATACTATTAATATGGTCATTTCCTTCTACATATTGTGTGCCTGATTTGTTGCAATCATCTCCCTATTTTTTCAATCAGTAATAAAATATTTTAATTAACAATAAAAATTTTTGATGATTATTGTTTTCTACTATAATTTAAGATTTGGCTGTGCTAGATCTCCATCCTACCTTCTGTGTTTCATTATTTCTCTTGAGAGTCTTGATTCTCATTTCTTACCTGGGTGCACCATTTCAGGACTTCTCAGACTTTTTCACTAGGCCTCGGGGAACTCTTAGTTGGGAAAACCTCATTATACTGCAAGATCCCCCTCAGCCTTAGAACTCCATCTCATCACCACCTTCTACTCCCCTAAATGGAAAGCAGAGACATGAACTCCAAAGCCTCCATTTAAGGAGGGAGCAGAGCTCAGAACATCTCATTTCTCACTTGACCTCATTCCTTTGCTGCTCCTCTGACTCTTCTATCATGCTTCCATGTTGGATACTTTCAGTGGCCCCATACCTCCAACCCATCCCTGATTTTCAGGTCCTTTTGGCTTTTTCTTTGACTTTTTAAACTCTTACCTTCTGAGATATGATTTGAATCAAGGACTTCCTGACTCCAGACTTTAAAGACTTTTTGTGTATTGTCTTCCCCCATACAGATTGTAAGTTCCATGGGGGCAGAAAGTTGTGTGTGTGTGTGTGTGTGTGTGTGTGTGTGTGTGTATGTGTGTGTGTGTGTGTGTGTGTGTGTGTGTGTGTCCCTAGTGGTCAGCACAGTTCCAGTTTTTTAAGTTTCTAAAATAATCACTAAAGTTTGAGTGGTATAATAGAGGTCTGGAGCCTGTGCAGAGTGCCTCTCTCCATGTGCAGTATAAGAGAGGAAAGATGGTCTCTCCACATGGAAAATGCTAGAGAGATGCTTCCAAGAGACTCCAAGTGAATGACTGAAGTTCTTTGGAGAGACAAAACTATGGAGCTGGCACCCTACATGTGCAAGAAGAGGCTCTTTGATTGGCTGCAGCTTCCTTCAAAAGGATTTGTTAGCCTCAGCTTCTTTCCCCTTTGTTTGTGGGGACTTGGTGACCAATGAAGGTAGTGGAACCTCTGGTCTTGTGAGTTCAATAGGTCTAGAGGGCTCCTCAACACTCCAACATTCTCAAGTTTGGGTCTACAGTCAAGGTACAAAGAGAACGGAGCATCCTTCAGCATTCTGGGGGTTCCAGATTTCAGGTTTGCACCCAGTATAGCATTAATGCCTCAAGGAGTAAACTTTGGGACTCTCGCCCAGAAATGCCCCTTTTGGACACGAATGTGGAGGGACCAATGTTATGGAACAGAGCTAAGTTTCAAGGTTTCTACCCTAGACTGAGATTATATAGGGGAAACTATGGCCCCAAAGCATGTAGGGATACAGGGCGAATGTTTTTGCTACATCTCTGAGCTTCATAAAGCCTAATCCCAATGTTAGTGGTTAACTAGTCACTAGCCCTCCAACAAAAGGTGGGAAAATAGCCAATGCAGGCTGGAACTGATGGCAGCAGAGAGAACAGAACTACCCTGGAGGTGTGAGGGGCAGCGAAAGTATCCAACATGGAGGTATGATGGAAGAATAAGAGGAGCAGCAAAGGAATGAGGCCAAGTGAGAAATGAGATGTTCTGAGCTCTGCTCCCTCCTTAAATGGAAGCTTTGATGACTCTAATCTCCAATTAGAGGTGGTGATGAGGTGGAGTTCCAAGGCTGTTGGGATCTTGCAAGATAATGAGGTTTTCCAACAGAGCCTCTTTGGGTCACAGTGAAAAAATCTGAGAAGTCCCAAATTAGTGAACCTAGGTGAGAAATGAGGAGAATCAAGAAGGGGGAGAGGCAGCAGAGTGAGTGGGCCAGGCCATATCCACTAGTAGATTATTTCCTTTGCCAAATGTAGGAAATTGCTATCTGCCTCATGTTGAACCTTCCTTTTCTTCCACTTGGTGACTTTAATATGAGAAGGATGCTCGATCGCCTTCCTCTCCAGCTGGCTTCAGGACACATCTGCACCTTTGGCAAAAGCAAAGTCAAAAACAAAGATCTTAACAGGAAAAGCAGCATGTGGTGGACATTTGGTGTTTCAGCACTCTAGAGGATTTACATTAGAAAATCCTGACCACCTTTCTGCTTTCTATATTTCAAATTGTGCCTTGGCTGCTATCTCAAACTGGAACTTTCTCATTATCTGGGACCTCTTTTCTCTGGAACTCCTTCAACCTTCTCAACCTAGAACATACCTTCATACGTTCTTTCCCTTTCTCCTGTTAATGAGTTCCTCCTGGCCCAAGCTAGCCCTCATTCCTCCCTTCTTGCCACCCCTTGACTCCCACCAGCCTAGTTCTTGCCTTTAAAACTTCATAACCATGTTCCCACCCTGAATGCCTTCTTTTGCTATTCCTTCCTTTCTGTATTCAAATGCAAGCTCCAAGAGTCTAGGGGACAATTTTATTTTTACTTATATTTGTGCCTCCAGAGCTTAGCACAGTACAGAATAATACAAATATTATAAATTATAAACAAAACACAATACAGAAAAAGTGCTTAATAAATCATTGTTTCAAGGCAGCTAAGTGTCATAGTAGATAGAGCACCAGGTCTGGAATCAGGAGGTCCTGGATTAAAATCTGACCTCAGCTGTGTGACCCCTGACGAGTCATTAAACTCCAATTATCTAGCTCTTATCCCTCTTCTGCCTTGGAATCCATACTTAATATCAATTTAAGACAGAAGGTGGGAGCAGCTGGGTAGCTCAGTGGGTTGAGAGCCAGGCCTAGAGACAGGAGGTTCTGGGTTCAAATCTGGCCTCAGACACTTAGCTCTGTGACCCTGGGCAAGTCACTTAACCCCCTTGACTAGCCCTTACCACTCTTCTGCCTTGGAACCAGTACACAGTATTGATTCCAAGACAGAAGGTAAGGAGTTTGGGGGAAAAAAGGCAAAGATGACATCCCTTCCCTCAAGAAACTTCCATTCAAATAGTAAGAGACAACGTTCAAACACGTTTATACATACAAAGTACAGAGTATCTTAAACATAGAAAGTAGACAACTAAAGAATAATCTGGTACTATGTCCAAATGGTATACCTTTCAACCCACGAGTGCTGCTACTAGGTCTACAACCCAAGAAGATCAAAGAAAAAAGGACCTGTATATATAAAAATATTTATAGCAACTCTTTGTGATGACAAACAATTAAAAACTGAGGGGAGTGTCCATCAATTGGAGAGTGACTGGAAAAGGTATGGTGTATGAATGTGATGGAATGATGGAATGATGGAATGTGATGGAATAAGAAATGGTGAAGGAGTTGGTTTCAGAAAAACATGGGAAGGTTTGTGTGAACTGATGCAAAGTGAAGTGAGCAGAACCAAGAAAATAATATACATAGTCAAAGCAATATTATGGTGATGATTATCTGGGAAAGATAGTGACACTGATCAAGGCAATTCCAAAGGACCCATCCATGATAAAAAATGCTATCCACCTCTAGAGAGAACCCTCTGAGTGAAGATTGAAGCATATTTTTTCTTTTTACTTTTCTTCCTTCTTTTTTTGGCAATATGGCCAGTATGGGAAAATGCTTTATGTAACTTCATATGTATATTGGGTTAGATATTTCTTGTATTCTCAATGTGTGGGGGGATGGAGTGAAGGGAGGAAAAGAATTGGAACAAAAAAATACAAAAGTAAATACAAAAAAATGAAACAAAAAAGAAGGTAGATGCATAGTAATCTCAAAGGCAAGGTTCTAGCTGTGGGGGGAGGGGGATAGAGAGTTGGGAGGAACAAGTGGAGAGGAGGGACCAGGAAAGGCCTCTAGGAAATGGTGGCCCCTCTCACTGACAGCAGGTGTGATGATGGTGGAGATGTGATTCTGAGATCATTTGATGCTTAGTAAAAATGCTTTTGGGTGTGCTTATAAAAGTGAATGTGAGTGAGTGACTTAAACATAAAGAAGGAAACCATAAGTAAATTGGGTAAACACAGAATAGTATACATGTCAGACCTTTGGGAGGGGAAAGGCTTTAAAACCAAGCAAGACTTAGAAAGAATCACAAAATGTAAAATAAATAATTTTGACTACATCAAATTAAAAAGCTTTTGTACAAACAAAACCAACGTAACTAAAATCAGAAGGGAAACAACAAATTGGGAAAAAATCTTCATAGAAACCTCTGACAAAGGTTTAATTACTCAAATTTATAAAGAGCGAAATCAATTGTACAAAAAATCAAGCCATTCTCCAATTGATAAATGGGCAAGGGACATGGATAGGCAGTTCTCAGATAAAGAAATCAAAACTATTAATAAGCACATGAAGAAGTGTTCTAAATCTCTTATAATCAGAGAGATGCAAATCAAAACAACTCTGAGGTATCACCTCACACCTAGCAGATTGGCTAACATAACAGCAAAGGAAAGTAATGAATGCTGGAGGGGATGTGGCAAAGTAGGGACATTAATTCATTGCTGGTGGAGTTGTGAGCTGATCCAACCATTCTGAAGGGCAATTTGGAACTATGCCCAAAGGGCGACAAAAGAATATCTACCCTTTGATCCAGCCATAGCACTGCTGGTTTTGTACCCCAAAGAGATAATGGACAAAAAGACTTGTACAAAAATATTCATAGCTGTGCTCTTTGTGGTGGCCAAAAACTGGAAAACGAGGGGATGCCCATCAATTGGGGAATGGCTGAGCAAATTGTGGTATATGTTGGTGATGGAATACTATTGTGCTAAAAGGAATAATAAAGTGGAGGAGTTCCATGGAGACTGGAACAACCTCCAGGAAGTGATGCAGAGCGAGAGGAGCAGAACCAGGAGAACGTTGTACACAGAGACAAACACACTGTGGTATAATCGAACACAATGGACTTCTCCATTAGTGGCAGTATAATGTCCCTGAACAATTTGCAGCAATCTAGGAGAAAAAAACACTATTTATAAGCAGAGGACAAACTGTGGGAGTAGAAACACCGAGGAAAAGCAACTGCCTGAATACAGCGGTTGAGGGGACATGACAGAGGAGAGACTCTAAATGAACACTCTAATGCAAATATTATCAACATAGCAATGGGTTCAAATCAAGAAAACATGTAATGCCCAGTGGATTTATGCGTCGGCTATGGGGGGTGGGAGGGAGGAAAAGAAAATGATCTATGTCTTTAATGAATAATGCTTGGAAATGATCAAATAAAATATAATAAAATTTTAAAAAAAAGTGAATATGGAAGATGGGGGAGCGGATTGAAAGTAAACCTCTAGGAGCAATGGAGTTGCACTGTTGTGGATTTTTAAAACTACCCCCTTTAACTTTTCAATTTCACTTTAGTAACTGCAATTTAATTTAAATGCTGATTGAGTAGAATTTTTTCTGTGTGGTCATATTAAGAAGAGGAAAAGAGACTGAGAAACTAAGTAGAAAGAGGAGCACTAATAACCAGTTGAATTATATAATTATTGGAGGATCATATGCCTAGACTTTTAACTTAGATGGAGGAAATTCCTATGAAATACCAAGGCATCTACCTGCCAAGACAAACCCAGGAACTATGTGATCACAACTAAAAAACATTTTTCACACAAATAAAGTCAGATTGGAAAAACTTTAATTGCTCATGGGTAGGCTGATCCAATATAATAAAAATGACAATTTGACCTAAAATTGATTTACTTATTCAGTGCCATACCAATCAAAATACTACTAAATTATTCCCTAAAACTAGAAAAAAATTCAAATCATCTTAAAGAATAAAAGGTCAAAGGATATCAAAGAAATTAATGGAAGAAAATGTGAAGGAAGATGGCTTAGCTGTGCCAGATCTCAAATTGTATTATAAAGCAACAACCATCAAAACAGTCTGAAGCTGGCTAAGAAATAGAGTAGTGGATCAATGGATTAGTTTAGGTCCTCAAAGCACAATAGTAAATGACCACAATAACCTAGTATTTGACAAATCCAAAGATCCAAGTTTTGGGAAGAACTTACTATTCAACAAAAACTATTGGAAAAACTGGAAAACAATATGGTAGAACTTAATCAAATATGAACACTTTGTATACCAAGGTAAAGTCAAATTGGTTACATCATTTAGAAATAAGGTGATACCTTAATCAAATTAGGTATTTGTAAAACTTGGAAGAGTTTACCTATTAGATCTATGGATAAGGAAAGAATTTATTTCCAAACAAAACATACAGAACCCTACAAGGTGTAAAATAGACAACTTTGGCTACATTAAATGTAAAAGATTTTGCAAAAATAAAAACAACACAACCAAGATTAGAAGGGAAACAACAAATTGAGGAAAACATGTTTATAGCAAGTGTCTCTAACAAAGACCTCATTTCTCCAATACATAGGGAGGTGATTCAAATTTATAAAAATGCAAAGCATTCTCCAATTGAAAAATGGTCAAAAGATATGAAAAGGAAATTCTCAGATGACAAAATTAAACTATCTTTAGTTGTATGACAAATGCTCCAAATCTCATTAATTTGAAAAATGCAAATTAAAATAACTGAGGTACCACCTCTTACCTCTCAGACTGACTAATATGACAAAAAAGGAAAATGATAAATAAATGCTGGAGGGCATGTAGAACATTTAGGACAATAATACACTGTTGGGAGAGCTATTAACTTATTAGCCATTCTGGAGAGCAATTGGGAACCATGCCCATAGAATCATAAAACCGTGCATATTCTTTTGGCCCAACAATACCACTACAAGGTCTTTACCCCAAAGATATTAAAGGGGGAGCCCTACTTACACACATTTCTAGCAGCTCTTTTTGTGGTGACAAAGAATTGGAAACTGAAGGGATGTCCATCATTTGGGGAATGGCTGAACAAGTTGTGGTATATGATTGTAATGGAATATTATTGTGACTGTAAAAAATGACAAACAAGAGGATGATCACAAAAAATTCTGGAAAAACTTAATAAAGTACGATGCTCAACTGTGAATGCCTTGACAATTAATCATTAGTTCAAGGAAAGAGGACAACTCAAAGGGACTCATGAAGAAAAAGACTGTCCACTCTGAATGCATCTTGAAGCATACCATTTTTCACTTTATCTCCTCCATAAATTTTTCACTAGTGTAAATGATATGTGTCTTGTTTCACAACATGACAAACGTGAAAATAGGTATTATAAGATAACATGTACAATCTATATCATATTATTTTCCCTCTAAGGAAGGGGGAGCAGATGGGAAAGAGCACAGATCCCAACATGTCAGAAAACGATTATTAAAAATTGTATCAACATGTAATCTGGAAAAAATGTTTTTAATTTAGAAAAAGAAATGTAGGAAATTCAAGTCACATCAACAAGTATGTCTCAAAGTGTTTACTGTGTGTCAGACACCATGTTCAGCAGATAAGAAGTGTATAATCTTTGCCCTCAAGAAGCTTACATCCTACCTTTCAAAGAGGTAGTAGGGATGGAGAGAAAGAGATAAAGGCGCTTGGAAAAAGGGATATGGTAAAAAGCCCATAGTAGTCAGGAGTGTAGCCTGGAGAGGAAGGAAGACAGGACTCCCCTAGATATCCTCTTAAAAGAAGGTTCTGGGAGGAACCAGCCTAGCAGAGAGTGAAGCTACAGAGGTGAAAGGTACTTCAAATGTGAGAAATAGCCCAGGGGTATAATGAGCTTCCAGGATGAAGATGCTTCACTGGCATGGTAAAGAAAATTCAGAAAAGTCTAGAGTGCAACCTAGAGAGGAATTAAGGGGTAACATGTTGTTCAATCATGTCCAATTCTTCATGACCCCATTTGGGTTTTCTTGGCAAAGATACTGGAGTGGTTGGCCATTTCCTTCTCCAACTCGTTTTCCAGAGGAGGAAACTAAGGCAAACGGTAAAGTGACTTGCCCAGAGTCACACAGCTAAGTGTCTGAAGCCATATTTGATCTCTGATCCTGACTCCAGGCCTGACACTGTATTCATTGAGCCACCTAGCTATCCTAAGAAGTAACTAGGAAAGTATAAAGATTTGGAAGGCCTCCATACTATGGCTGGAGCTGAGAGTTCAAGCTTAGCCTACCACCTTGGGGATCACTTGCTTAGTGTATAGGAATGGATGCCTCTGGGGGAGGAGAGCAATCAGAGACCAAGAATAAGCAGGCAGGGATCTGGGAGGGAGAGAGCTCTCCAGGAATCAGGATGCCAGATCCTAGAGGGACACGACCAGAAGGGAAAGTTGTACCCAGGTAAACTAGGTGACTGAATCAGAGGGATTAGGGAGAGTAAAATTGAGATTTGAACTCTGGACGTCAATCCCCACAAGCCCTTGCTCCACTTCCCCCAAATGCTTTGTAATCCCACGGAATTCTGAGGTGGGCGAGATAGAGAAGGTATTTAAGCTGATTACAAAGGCTTTTGAGCTCTCTTTTGGACTTCCGTTTTGGAGCAGATGCGTCTCTTCCGTGATGTGAGGTTATCTGGCCTAGGCCTCTGGCCTAGGCACGTGTTTTTTTTTCTTATTCTGTATTTCCTTTAATCTTTAATAAACCTCTAAAAAATATAATACTCCTTGCAGAGAGAAACTTATTTCAACCTGCCTCAGTCTCCCCATATTCCTAAATTTTAATTGTTACAGAGATGAGCAGGTAGGAGTGTGGTAGCCACAGTGGGATGGGGGGAAGGAATAAGCATTTACATGGTGCTGAAGATGCTCAAAGAATGTGCTAAATCCTTTACAATATAGGGAAGGATTCTTTCTCTGTGGCTTCCACCCTCCAGGGCTCCTGTCTGGATAAAGGGTGTTAGTTTTTTCTCTCTCAAATACCAAGGAAGAAAGAAAATCATGTGGATATCTGAATCCTCTTGGGTATCTGGCTCAGTGAATATCTGATAATAAAGGTGGTAAAGAACAATATCAACAGACCACACAGTGAATTCGTACCTGGCTCTTTCTTAGGATCTGGTGTCTGCGTCCCCCTCCTAAATGAGTTCCATTCATGAAAGCAACATGGCTTAGGTAATCAGGTTTATGTGACTTGCCCAGGGTCAAATAGCTAGGAAGTGTCTGAGGCCAGATTTGAACCCAGGTCTTCCCAACTCCAAGCCTGGGGCTCATATCTGTTATGCTACTTAGTTGTCCCTTAAATGAGATCTTGTCAGCAAGAAGAATGAAGTCTGGGAACAGCCAGATGGCTCAGTGGATTGAGAGCCAGGCCTGGATATGGGAAGTTGTGGATTTAAATCTGGCCGTGGACACTCCCCAGCTGTTACCCTGGGCAAGTCACTTAATGCCTGTTGCCTAGCCTTTGCCACTCTTCTTCCTTGGTACCAATTCTAAGTTGAAGGTAAGGAGTTAAAAAAAAAAAGGCAGTATGAAGTCTGAAGCTCTGGCCCTGGGTAGGGTCCTGTCTGGTGGATAGACGGTTACAAGTGTTAAATCTATATTTTTGGAAAAGGGGAAGGAAGGTAATACAAAGGGAAATAGCACACATAAATAATATTGAATTTATTAATATAGAAAGGATGAAGGGAAAGAGGAAAATGAGAGAAGGGAAATCTGACTGTTTTACCCTCTAATTAAACCCACTATTTACCTTAACTAATTACATAAATTCCTAAAGGAAAGTCCAACAGGTAACCAGATTTCTCACAAAGAGTCCTTAGTGAGTCAGGTACAGGAGTCCAGCTGATGTCCTCCGATGTCCCAGCAAGGTAGAGATCTTTTCCCCAGTCCAGCTGTCCATGAGGAAGACTATATATAGATGTTCTCTCACCACAGCTAGTAAATCCTCAAAGCCAGCTGTTTGATGGATGTATTTCCAGGATGTCTCAGCCACACACCTTTGTCCTTCAACTTGCAGCTCCAGAGTGCTGTTGGAGAAACTGTCTCTTTAACAGTTTGGAACCCTGACCCAGTAGCTTGAATTCCAGGCCTGTCAATATTGCTCTTACTATAATTCCCTTTCCTTGCTACAGTCCCCCCTTTGCACAAAGCCTAAATCGTGTTGAAAACACTATTCTGGCATTTGTGCACTAACTTATTTACATATTACCTAAAGTAAAATATCTACCCAAAATAACAAACAACCTACACTCAACTATCTTAACCTATCTAATACTATCCTATTCTAGGGATTTTATCAAGGAAAGGAAAAAGGGGAATTGAATAATGAACAATTACAAATTTCAAAACACAGCTCAAACATATGCAAAAGCACAACAAACAAATAACATCAAAAGCAAAAGATAAATACAACTTCCATGCAAACATTAAAATCATAAATACTACTCTTATCTACTAATAAAAAACATTCTACTACTATTGTAATATATTAACATCAAACTTGGAGAAAATTTTTTGAAAATTACAAACACAACATTGTATAAGCTTTACAAAGAAATTAAACCAAAACATTAAACTCACTTATTCAAACTATATGTAACAATAGATAAAATTTTACACAAGTGATCTATTTACATAAATTTTATACATATATACACACATAATACATAAATACAATATATGCATGTATGCTATACATATACATATATAGTTCATGCTTACATGTATGTTGCATATATAAATATACATGCACTACGCTATAATTAATTTACAGTCATATTATACACACTTCATATATTTACATGTGTGTTTACAATTTTGTATGATATGTGATGTTATGTTATTTGTGTTATGTAATGTATGTTGTTATGTATGTTGTAATGTAAATCAGTGCCATATCTTATTTATCTTAAATTTTAATCTTTATCTAACTAAAGCCCTATCTTAATAAAATTCTTCTGTGTACTTATATTTCTATACTAAACTAATTTTTGTTAGTAACTAAATAATTTATAACTACTTATAACATTATTAGTACCCTAACTGTACATTGTTTCACTCATTCAAATAGTGAATCAATGTACCCTAACCTTGTTTATGTGTTTGTGTTTATGTTTTTGTTATGTTGTTATTTTTGCTGTTATGTTGTTTTGCTAGTGTTATGTTCATGTTACTGTTATATTAGTGTTATGTTACCGTTGCATGTAATACACTTACCACTACTTCAGATTTTTCCTCCTGTTTTCATCTCATCTTGATTGAATAATTCTTCTTCTCCAACTCCATGGTAGTAAATATATTTATGAATGTTTGTGTGTATATATGTTATGTTGTTTTGTGTTATAATACATCACCCAAAATTTTTTATTTCATTAGTCCATTAATCCTTTGATCCTTTTCATTGCAAATTTCTCAAAGTCCTTAAATTTATAAGTTTTCAGTCCTTTAACAATGTCCATTAATTTCCTGCATTGTCCTCTTCCACTGGAATGGTCCTCTCCTTACTGATCTTTCTGATTGCAGACTCAATTTGCCTGATGATTCTCACTTTCTACTATTTATTCTTCTTCAATGATTTGTACATTTTCATTATTAATATCATGTGATAATTTTATATGTGAACAATGGTATCATGAATCTCTACCCAAAACTTTTGCTGAAGATGGAGAAACTAACACAATGGTATAAGGACCTAACCAACTCTCCTGTGTTGCTGATGTTTTAGCAACATTTTTAACATTCTATATCTCCTGGTTTAAAATTATGGAGAGAATAATCCAGTGGACCAGCTTGGATCAATACTCCCACCATGTAATTCTTTGAGTCGTTGTTGTAAAGCACTTAAGAAGCAAGTTGACAATCTCCCCCTAATAGAGATATATAGACTGTCTTACAAGATTTTGCCTGTAGTGGAGCATGTCCAAAGAGCATTTCATAGGATAATACATGTAAATCTGGCCTTGGTCTCATATGCAGGTAAAACAAAGCTATGGGAAGAATATCTGGCCATTTTAGATGAGTTTCAGCACAGATCTTCCCCACCATAGTCTTGAGTTCCCTATTTACACACTCCACTTGACCTGAACTTTGTGGGTAATAAGGAACATGATATTTGGGTGTTATTCCTAGATTCTCATATACTCTTTTCAGGATATCTTGGGTGAAATGAGATCCCTTATCAGAGTCTATAGGAAGTGGTACTCCAAATTTAGTAATAATTTCCTTACTCAACACTTTCACCACAAAGCAAGCTGTATTTGTATTTGATGGAAACTTGTATCTTCCAGCTTTTGGCACACTGATGTAATCAATTTGTAGGCTCTCAAATGGACAATATGATAAAGGTCTACTACCTAAACCTTTCTGTCTGAATGCCCCTTGATTGAATTTTTGGCATACAGAACAGCTTATACAGATCTTATTTGCTACAGTACTTATTTCAGGAGCTACCCATTGCCTCTTTACAGAGTCTACTATAGCTTGATACCAAAATGACCTTTTGTGTGGATGACTTGACACAAATAGGTATACATATCTTTTGGTAACAGTGGTTTTCCCAGTGTCTGCAACCCATATTCCATGTTCTTTCCTTGCTCCAAATTTCTCTTTACACTTTTGAATTTCTGAGTCTACATAAGCTTTTTCTAGATCATCAGATTCAATAGTTGACAAATTCATTACATACACTGGAGCATTTCTGGCAACAAATTTTGCAGTTATATCAGCACTATTATTTCCTTTAGAGACTGAATCTCTGCCATAAGTATGACTTCTACAGTGGATCACCACTTGCTGTTTAGGTTTTTGGATAGCATCCCAAAACTCAGTTATTATTTCTGCATGAGCAATTGGTTTTCCTGATGCAGTAATAAAACCTTGTTGTTTCCAGATCTGTCTGGTAGCATGACAAACAGAAAAAGTATAACATCGAATTCCATTACACAAATATGGAGAACCATCTGTGAATAAAACCAATTCTGGATTTTTGATGGGAATATCTTTTAAATCCATCCCAGGTATATCCACTAGATCTACTACTTCTACACACTCATGTAATGGTTCACCATTCTTTGGCAAATCAGGAAGAAGTGTAGCTGGATTTAATACACTACACCTCCTCAACTGGATATTTTCACTACCTAAGAGTATAATTTCATACTTAGATATTCGTTGGTCTGAATATGCTTGAATACAAAATTTCCTCATTAGTGCTTCTATTTGATGTGAACAATATACAGTCAATAGACATCCCAAAACCAAATCAGCTGACTTCTGGACTAACACAGCTACAGCTGCTACACCCCTTAGACAGGGAACTATACCAGTAGCTATTAGATCAAGCTGACAACTATAACATCCAATTGGACAATAACTTTGTCCTAAAGTCTGTGTCAGTACACCAGAAGCAACACCTTTTGTTTCATTTACAAACAATTGAAATGATTTTGTATAGTCCGGGATACCCAAAGGTGGAGCAGATAAAATGGCTTCTTTAAGTTTACTTAAGACTTGCAGATGTTCAGGTTTTAGTTTCAGAGGTTCTGGTTCAGTATTCCTGGTTAAGTCTATTAGACACTTTGTTAATTCACTATACCCAAGTACTTATCCATTGCCTACAGAAACCAGTTGTTCCAAGAACAGCTCTGAGTTGCTTTTTGGTCTTAGGAGCACTCAGTTTCTGGATGTCTGCTATTCTTTTCTGTGTGATACTTCTGGAACCCTCTCATAACACAAATCCAAGCAAAACCCACTGTAATTTTGCCTTGGAGATTTTATGCCCACATTTATATAATTCTATCAAAAGAATCTTGCTATCTCTGAGACACACTTTAGCACTTGGGCATGCAAGGAGGATATCATCAACAAAATGCACTATTTTACTTTCCTTGAATGTTATGGTTTTTAGACTATTAAAAATTTGTGAAAACGGGCTCAGGGAATCGGCAAATCCCTGGGGCAAATGCGTCCACATCCATGAGTTTTTTTCCCATGTAAAAGCAAAGATCTTTTGAGAATCCTCATGAATTGGTATCAAGAAAAATGTTGAGCATAAATCTACCACAGTGAAATATCTTGCCTGACTCAGAAAAGAAGAAATTATAGCAGCTGCACTTGGTACAATAGGATGTGTCTTTATCACATGATCATTTACAGCTCTTAAATCCTATATGAATCTGTATATGACTTTGCCATTTTGATCTAGCTTTTTGATTGGAAGTGTAGGTGTATTATATTCTGAGAAGCAAGGTATTATGATCCCTTGTTGGATTAGGGATTTAATGATTGGTCTGATACCCTCTATTGCTTCTTTACTTAAGGAATATTGAGGTACACAAGAAACTGGTCCTTCCTTAGTCCTTCCTCACCCTATCAATATTGCTCTTGCTATAATTCCCTTTCCTTGCTACACAAGGAGTTTGAGCTTTCCTCATATGGTTCAGTGGAATAGGATAGAGGAAGTCATGCCTCCCTATTGTACACTTGACCATGAAGTTCAGGTACACAGATTCAGTCCAGGGCCCTCAGCAATAAAGAAGAGCTCAAAGCACTCTTGGTAAAGGAGGGTAGCCTCCAGCTGGTTCTGAAAGCTTCCAATCCCATCTCCAAGAAAAATTTTGCCTAGAGCCTTTCTAGTCTTCCAAGTCTTCCAATACCAATGATTACTCTGAGGTCTTAGCCTATGCAAGAAGAGGAGAGATCTATTCTATCACTGTAATGGTAGAAATTTTAGGCTTCTGGGAGAGATTATAATATTGTAATGGTTACAAATGTGGCTACAGGATTTATGTAATATTGAACAATGGCCGCCAAGGAATTTACTTATGAAATTCCTAAAATGAAACACTCAAGTCAGAATGGAGTTTATGGAGGTTTAATCACACTGGGAGTAGAGAAGGGAGAGGGAGAGAAGGAGAGAAGAGAAAAGGGAAAGGGGCTACTCAACCTCTGACCAAGGCAGAGGGAGTTTTAGGCCCAAAGGCCCAGGTGGAAAGAATCAGTCCTTAACTCACGTGACCGCTCTGAAGGAAAGCTGTCTGCGGGCGTCCTCTCTGTCCAAGCTCCTAACCCCAACCCTCTAGCTCTCTCCACAGGAAGTCCGCGAATTCCAGAGGCTGTTCCCTACCTCACTTCCTGTGTCTCACAAAATCCAATGGTTGGCTCTAGCTTGGCTTAGGACAGCCCAGGTGGGCAGTTAGTTATTTCTGATTTGTCATTGACTAGCACATGCCCGTGTAGTGTGGGTGTGCACAATTTTTGGGTGCTAGACCAAGATGGAGACTTTTAAAATTCACATCACTCACAAGTCACCTGCCCTTGGTGAAGGGAGGAAACTCCATGGACTTGCACTCACTCTGTGGTCTCCCGTCTCCAGGGGGAAAAGGAGAAACATCCTCTCTATCTCAGCTATGCTAAATCTCAGGGGTCATCATGTAAAATCTCTTCTCCTTTCTTCCTGACTGATCTCTTATTCCCATTTTCTTCATTCTCCTCTTTTTCTCTCTCCAGTGCTGACAGCATCCCATTCTAAAACCATGAACTCTTCCACTTGTGCTCTCTAGAAAGCCTGCTCCAAATTGATAAACTTGCTCTCATTTTAAATCTTTTCTCACTCCTTCCATCTTCTGACTGAGACCTGGCACCCTCCTTATGACACAGCTTCCCTTTTCAGCCCTGGCTGCTCTGTCACTCATTCCCCATAACTCACTAGGGGAGGTGGAAGGTTCCTGAAACCCCACTGCTAATTCCAGGTTCTCACCACCACCACCATCACTAAGGGACCTCTACTCCTTTGACTCCCTCCATATCTACCACCCAATCAAAATTCTAGTAGCTATTGTGTACCTTCTGGGATACTCTTTCTCTCTTCAATTAGTTCAGCACCTGGTGCACCCTTCACTAGGGGACTTCAATCACCCTAACCTCATAGTTTCTCAACTTACTCATTTCACATGACCTCCTCCTCCCTACCTTAGCCCACACAAAGATGGCCACACTTTTGATCTTGTCATCCACAAACACATCACTTCCATGTTCACGAACTCTTAATGTCTCCCCTGACCACAATCTTTTGTCACCCCACTTCTCCCTCTTCCTTGAAACCCCAAACTCTGTTCTTCATACACCATGACCTCCAATCCCTCAGTCCCTCAGGTCTCTCCTAGGCTATCATCCTTGCATAAGCCATACTTTCATTCCTTCCATATTTTGACTTCTTGGTGAACCAGTTCAACTCTACACTGTGAGTCCCTTGCTCTCTTATCATATCACAAATCTTGTCCTGCTGAGCCTTAGCCTTGGATCACTCCAGCCTTCACTCCCTACACATGCGACTGAATGAATTTGGAGAAAATCATGAAATTGGGCTGCCTGGGTCTCCCACAGATTTATGTAACTATGTCCTCAACTGGACCTTCAGTGCTGCAAACAATCCTTTTACACCTCCATTTAACTCACTACAGCTCTTTCAAACCTTCTCCTCCCTCCTCAAACCTCTCGTGGCTCCTCCTCCCTCTACCATCTCTCAAAGAACCTTGCCTCATATTTTACTGAAAAAAAAAAAAAAGAATCATTCATTGAGCACTTCCTCCCCTCCTCCTTTTCTCATATCACCCAGATGCCTTCTACCACTCTTTCCTGCTTCATCTGTCCTACACGAGGTGTCCTTCTCCTTGTCAAGGCTGACCTCTCTACATGCATAAGTGAACCTATTCCATCTCATCTCCTGCAGCAGACTGTCTCCTCTACTGTCCTTACTCTCTCACTTATTGTCACTCTCTCCCTGTTTACTGGCTACTTCCCTCTTGCCTACAAATGTACCCAAGTATCTTCCTCTTCAGCAACCCCTAACTTGATCTGTCTCCTCTACATATCCCATATCTCTCCTCCCTTTTATGGCTAAACTCCATGAGAAGGCTATGAGGTTCCTCCACTTCCTTTCCTCTTCCTCTTTTCCAAGCTCTCTACAGTCTGGCTTTGAACCTCATCATCCACCTAAAACTGCTCTCTCCAGTTACTAATGATCTCTTAATTGACACATCTAATAGCCAGCCTTTCCTCAGTCCTCAGCCTTCTTGACCTCTCTTCAACCATTGACACGTTTGACCCTCTTCTCCTTGACACTGTCTCTTCTCTAGGTTTTTGTGACATTTTCTTCTGGTTCTCTTCCTACCTTTAAGGTCACTCCTGCCCAATCTCCTTTTACTGGATCTTTGATCCAGCTCTTGGCCATTAACCATGGCTCTGTCCTGGGCTTTCTTTTTTTTCCTCCTCTACATTGCTTCACTTGGTGATCTCATCCTCTCCCATGGATTATATATATACTGATGATTCTTAAATCTACCTATCCTTCCCCAAACCTCTCTGCTGACCTCCAATCTCAAATCTCCAATTGCCTCAAACAGGATGTCCCACACACATCTTAAACTCATGTCCAAACTGAACTCATTGTCTTTCCCAGCAAATACTCTTTTTCCTGACTTCCCTATTACTGGGTTGTTTGGTTGTTGTTTTTTTAACCCTTTACCTTCTGTCTTAGAATTGATACTAAGTCTTGGTTCCAAGACAGAAAAGCTAGGCATTTGGGGTTAAATGACTTGCCCAGGGCCACACAACTAGGAAATGCCTGAAGCCAGATTGGAGCCCAGGATTTTCCCTCTCCAGGCCAGGGTCCCTACTCCCTAAGCTGCCCCATTCCCTATTACTGTTGAGGGGCCCAACATCTTCCCATTTCCCCAGGGTCTTCCTGGTCTCACTGTCTCATCCCTCATAGTCAATCTGTCTGGTGGTTAGCTCAGTGTCTGGTATATAGTAGGCTCTCAAGTCTTTAATGATTGTTGCCCAACACTACTGATTATTAACATCAGAACATCTGTCCTATACACCCCTTTCCCTCTGACATTGCCACCACGCTGGTGCCGGCCACCTCACCTGTACTAATGTGGTAGCCTCCTGGCTGGTGTCTGAGCTTGGAATCTCTCCCTATTCCAGGTCCCTCCTCCATTCAGCTGCCAAAATAAGTCTTCCTGAAGTACAGATCTGACCATATCACCTCACCCCTCTATTCCAGTGGTTCCCTAGTACCTCTAGTTATCAAATAGAAAATCCTGTTTGGCATGCAAAGCCTCTTATGATTCACACACACACACACACACACCTTTTCTGTCTTCGTGTACCTTCAAGCAATCCTGTGACACTGGCCCTCTTGCTATTCCTTATACAAGATGCTGCTTCTCTTGACTCAGTTCAAGTTTTCTCTGGCTGTCCCCTACGCCTGGAATTCTATCTCTGCCTCCTGGTTTCCTTGGCTTCCTTTGAAGTCCCAGCCAAAATCTCACCTTTCCTTAAATTACCAAATGTAATGTTTTTTTCTCACTCCTTTTCTTCTTTAGCTTTTTAGCAATATTTGACATTGTTGATCATTTTTCTAGTAATGGCTCTCCCCACCAACTACATATGGAAATAATTTTTTTTAACATTTGTTTTCTGACAATTTGATACAAATTCTTCCCTTCCCTTCCTCTCCTTCCTGATCTGAGATGTGAGATGGCAAGCAATCTGATATCATTTATACATGTGATTGCTGGTCATCTTCTTGCAGTTTGGCTGCTCTCTTCCTTGGCATAATTTCACCTTGGGAAACATCTTCCCTTCCACCCATTTGCCCCCAGCTTTCCGGTCTCTCTTTATGTTGTTTTCCCTCATTAATACACAAATTCCTCAAGGGTTGGAATTTTCCTGCTTACTTTTGTGGGGATCCCAGGCACTCCTTGGCACAGTGTGGTTCAATAAATGCTATCTATCTTTAGAACTCTTCTTGAAGGAACTGGAAACTATGAGGTTCTTCACATCAATTGGGAAATGGCTCAATATAATGTGAAGTATGAATGTCCATATACTACTGTATACCAGGCACAGCTTGGAAGTGTCTGAAGCCACATTTGAACCCAGAACCTCCCATCTCCAGGCCTGGCATTCTACCTAGCTGCCCCTACCCCTCATTTCTAACTCAACCCAGTTCCAAGCCTTTTTCCAAACCACATTAAGATGCCTCTTATTTCTCACTCAGGGCATGCCTTCCTCTCCCTCTGTACCCTCTCCAAGGCTAAGAACAAGTCTCTGGCATCACCCTCTCTGAAAAAGCAGCCAGAATGTTTCAGTGAAAAGACTTGGTGCCAGAGTTCAAATGCCAGCTCTAACAGTGTGTGATCATGGACAAATCCCTTTGGCTCACTTGGCCTGAAGTTTCCTCATCTGTAAACTGCAGAAGTAGGGAGCAAGAGTGGGGATGTAGGTGTCTAGATGGCTTGGGAGGTCCCTTCCAGCCCACATTTATCAATCCTATGAACTGGAGCTCTAATACCATTCCTGCAGTTTACTACCTACCTACCAGACTTTGGGCAAGACACTTACGGAGGCTGGGAGGATGGGGGAGAGGTGGATGGAGATGAGGAAGTACCAGTGGACCCCTGAAAACTACCAAGAAGGGAAGGCTTCTTCCCTTTGACCCAGGCAGTGCCCAAAGCCCCGACTGGCCCCATCTTCCAAGGCAGACAACAGAAAACTTGGCTCCCACACTTTATTGGGATTGTGACTTAGGTAGGGCAGCCTCCAAGGGCCCCCCACTAATGAGGTCCGTGCTACATACAGCATGTAAGTTCACCATGATTGCTCAATAAATACAGACCAAGGAAGGGGTAGGTACAGTCTGAGATTCCATCCACTTGGGTGGGTGGGGAAAGTGGGATAGGGGTGAGTATATTGGTAGAGTTTACCCGTAGATGAGGACAAAGTTGGAATTTCCACTTTACAGATGGGGTGGGGGGAAGAGTGCAGTTCCATATTACATACGGGAGGGCCCGGGCAAAAGAACAAGTTCCACTTTACAGATCAGGGATGGAAGGTAATTTACAGAGGATATGAGGCAGGGAGGTTCCATATTAAATACGAGTGAGGCAAGGAGAATAATTCCATTTTACAGATGGGAAAATGCTTCAGCTAAGCTTCATTTTACATGAGGGGCAGGATGCTCCAGAGCCCTTCCATTGCCAGGTGACAGGAGGGGTGGCACATACCCAAGAAGGAAAGGGAGGAAGGGTCCTGAGGCTAGAGAATGAGGGAAGTATAGCCAACAGGCACCAGCCCCTCAGCCCCCTCTCGCCCGCATCGGAGCCAGTCCTCATCCACGGTGGAAACGACCCGAAGCACCTCCCCACGACGGAAGCTCAACTGATCAGGTGCAGCAGCCATGTGGTCACAGAGGGCTCGGACTGCCCTGGGAAGACACATGGAGATGAGGACAAGCCACAGTGAGTCGAGGCCCCCAGCACCGTCATCCTCACCCCTTCCCTCCTCACCTCTGCGTTGGGAGCTCACTGGGGGCTGGGGCCTCGAGCTCTTCCGGAGGGGACGATGGCTCCGGGGGGCCGCCCTTCCTCATCAAGGCCAGCACGCTCACTGCAGGGGGCAGCCAGCTGGAGGGTCTCCTGGAGGGGTGGCCAGCTTTAAGGAATGGACTCATTTCCCACACCATGCCCCCTTTAAGGAAAAGCTGGGAGCTTGGTGGGAGAGGAGTGGCTGAAGGGTCATCAAATGGCCAGAGGCCAGAGGGTTGGGGATGGATGCCCTTCTTAGGGCCAGGAAGGAGGCCTTGGGATCACTGTGATGACTGTGGGGTCCGGGGTGATTAAGGGGCTGGGAAGCCTGTCAGAGCTCTCACATACAATATGTAACCAGCCACATTCTGAAATGATGCAACCAAATGCCATCTTCAGGGAGAAAAATCCTGCAGGACATTTTCCTATCAATGATATTGATCCCCCAAAAATATTTTTTTTGCCAGAGGAGGTGTTTTTGCAATCCTAATTCATGTTAAACAGGGCACCCACCCATCTATTTATAAGGGAAAGACAGCAGAAAAAGGTCACTCATGGCTTACAGGTCAGAGGAGCCTCCACATGGAATTCGACTGCTTTTAAGTTGGTGTTAAAGGCCATTAAAACTTGGGGAGATCATTAGGGACCTGTGGGGAGCCCCAAATACCTGGATTTTAGCGGCCCACCACCGTCGCTCTCCACTGGCCCTGCCGGAACCCCGAACAGTCTTCCTAGCCATACGCCTCTGGCCTGGCCCGGCTCTTCTCCCGACGGCTGACTCTCCTTGGTATTCTCAGGGGGCACAGCCTGCTTTCGGGAACCCCAGCGGGGAAGAGGGAAGCCCTCCGACCCCCCTGAGGCATAGACCCGGGAAGCCTGGGTCAGCTGCTCCCACCAGCCACTGGATGGAGAAGGACCTCGTGGGGCCTCGCCTGGCCCTCCCCGAAGGCTCTGAGCCAGCCTCCCCCCCCAGCCCAACACAGCCTGGACCGTCTGCTGCAGAGCCGGGGGTGGGCCTGGCGGGGCGGGGGGCTGGGGCGGGCCCAGCGGCAGGTGATGGTGGTGCTCAAAGAGGAGATCCAGGTGGAAGGTGAGGACGGACAGAGGCTGGAGCAGGAGCAACAGCTCTGTGGACAGGGAGGGGCAGCCTCCTCGAGCCAGGGAAAAGAAGGCTGTAGGCAGGTACAGTAAGGACAGGAGGCCTGGGGGTGATGGAGAAGGGGAAGATCAGATCCCCGGTGTTTGTGTTTCCAGCCCCCACTCACTGGCCTCATGTTCCCTTATTTTATGTACATTTATATGTATACACATATACATACATGCATGCATACACACACACACACACACATTCCTCTACTGAATGAATATTCAGGGGCTAGAAAAAAACCACTAAGTCCAACTATATGGTCCCCACCCACCAGGCCTGATGCTTTCTAAAATTCCTTTTTTTAAAACCTTTACCTTCCATCTTATAATCAATATTGTGTATTGGCTCCAAGGCAGAAGAGTGGTAAGGGCTAGGCAATGGGGGTCAAGTGACTGGCCCAGGGTCATACCGCTGGGAAGTGTCTGAGGCCACATTTGAACCCAGGACCTCCCTTCTTTAGGCCTGGTTCTTAAGCCACTGAGCCACCCAGATGCCCTCTTCTTTCTGAAATTTCTGTCCCCTACCTTCATTTTTCTCAAGCCATCCCAAGGAAGTACCTGTATCCTCTTGGAGGTTGGAAAACCATAACTCCAGCTGTTTTGTGCTACAAAGGGAGATAGAAGTGAGAAAAGAAGTTTGAGAGAGAACTGGGAGTCTAATAGGCTCAGAAGGTGGCAGGTAGGTCTGGAAGGGACCTCAGAGACTATCTAGTTCAAGTCTCTCCTTTGAAAGATGGGGAAATTCAGGTAAGGAGGGGAGGCTGACTTCCCAAGGTCACACAGCACAGTCCTCTGATCCGAATCCAGAGCTCTTTGCCGCTTCTGTCTTCTGAACTAAGGAGAGGGGGTGGGAGGTCACGGGTGGGAAAGAACCCATAGGGCCTGCTGGGGTACTCAGGAGAGTCTCGAGGCAGCAGGAGTCCCAGGGGATGGGTGTTGGGGTCTCACTTGAGGAGGCCGAGGATGAAGGCATGGAACCGGCTTCGGCTGCTGCTGAGAGGGCTCAGTCGGCTGACCTGATTATACAGGTTTTCCAGGGAGTGGGTGCAGGAACCTGGGGATGTGGAGCGGGCAGCATTATGGCAGACGGTCCTCACAATACAGGAACGCCTCCCCTCTCCGCCACAGCTCCTATTCCCAGTTCTGTTGTGCGCTCTGCCCCACCTCACCAGGTTTCACAGATGCTTCCACAACACTCCAGGGGCTGCTCCTTCTCTGCCCCGTGATGAGATCCTTTCTAAACGGCTTTAGTCCATCGGCCACCAAGGCGTGGAGGGCAGGGCACAGCGTGGTCAGCACCAGATGTCCCACATCAGGGCTCAACCGGCTATCCCCCAGCTGGGCCTAGACAACAAGGAAGACTGAGCATCACAGACAAATCATCCGAGCCATCCCCTCAGTCTCAGTTTCCTCAGCCCTGCTTGGAATGGTCCAGGAGCCGCTGCTCTGGCCAACTTGCTCAGGCTACTTCCCTCGGCTTCTTATAGAAAGCCATACTGGGGAAGGCTGTGTGGCTCTGTGGCTTGAGCCAGGCCTAGAGATGGGAAGTTCTGGGTTCAAATTTGGCCTCAAACACTTCTTAGCTGTGTGACTCTGGGCAAGTCTCCATTGCTTAGCCCTTATTGCTCTTCTGCCTTAGAACCAATACACAGTATTGAT
Organism: Monodelphis domestica; assembly: GCF_027887165.1. NCBI lineage: Eukaryota > Metazoa > Chordata > Mammalia > Didelphimorphia > Didelphidae > Monodelphis > Monodelphis domestica. The sequence goes on from NC_077228.1 coordinate 171,270,076, forward strand.
TCTAAGACAGAAGCTAAAGTTAAAGTTAAAAAAACATACAGAAAGTTATCCAGGTCCAATCCCCACCCAACCACAGCCCCTTCCCCCACAGGACATTCTCATCTCCCCAGTCCCACTAACCTTTTGTACCAGGTTCCTGGCTGCCCCAAAATGGGAGATGATTTTGTCCACTGAGGCGCTGACTGCAATCAAGAGGCCTTCAGGAAAAAGGACAATACAAAAAAGAAACACAAAGGCTGCATCTGTTCCTCCCCAAGGGACGACCCAGGGGTAGGCTTGTCCATCTTTAAAGGACAGCCCTCCCTGCTGCTGAAAGAGGACCCCAGAGAAGTGGGCAGTGCTGGAAGGGGCTTGGAGGCTATTCATGAGAAGAGGGGGCCAGAAGTGGCTTGAAGGGCAGGAAGACAAGTCAGGGTCAGTACCTTTCTTCTCCTCTTGCAGCTGGCCAGATCCCTGCTTGGCTTCTGCCATCCACAGGCACTGGGCCCCAGGTACACCAGCAAAAGACCAGGAACTCCGGACTGCGGGGAGATGGCAGGGCAGGTGGAAAAAAGATTCAATTCACGGAATTAGGTTAGCAAGCAGCCCTCCAGATGAATAAAACTGCTCCACTAGAAACAATTCCTGTAGCTAGGGGGAGGGAGGGGAGAGCTAGGAGGGTGGCGGGACAAGGGGGCCGGAGGGGTGGCCCCAGAGAAAAGGTTCAGCCCCTCACCCTTCAATTCTAGTAAACCCCATGAGTGAACGACCCCAAGGTCCTTCCTAGTTCCTGGTGTGGCCTCCCACGTCCTTTACTCCCGGAAGTTCAGAGCAGGCTTACCTCCCGGTTGGGAGGGAGGGAGCTTGGGCCTCTAGGGGCGGGGGAGGGGCGGTTCCGAGCCCCGCCCCCGCCCCACCCGGGGCATGGGGAGCACGTGAGGAGCCACAACCAATAGAAAGACAGACAGACAGACAGAAGCAGGGATCGAGGGGTTCGAGATGAAGGGAGAGGGAAAGGTGAAAAGGTGGAAAGGGGAAAACCAAAGACCCACGGCCCGCCCTTAATCCTCCTCTGCCCTCTCTTCCGACAGTGCAAGCCCACATCGGGGAGGGGACAGCAGCGGCAAAGGCCACCAGAAGGATGAACAAGAGTCTTTCGTACAAGCCAATGGGCTCGCGTGGGCTCTCCCCTCCCTTCCCCTGCAGCGAGGTGGGGGCAAGGCCAGAACTCCAAGGACCAATGAATACCCAGGGGGCGGGACTAGAACCCCAGGGGACAATGAGTTTGGGATGGACAGGGGACCGGAGACCCCCTACACAAGTAAAGCTTTCTCGGGATTCCGTGGGGAGATGCCCATCTCCTGGGCTCGGATAGGTGCAGAGCCCCAGCCGTAAAGCTCCTTAGCCCAGAGGTTACCACGGTAGAAAGGGACCGCACGCCCGGGAGCCAAGAGCAGCCCCGCCGCCGCGGGGGGCAGGGCGCCGGGGCGTGACCAGGCGCTTGGGGGTGTGGCCAGGTGCGGGGCACGGTCCATCTTACGTAGCCTGGGCGGCGGTGGCGGGCTCCTGGGTCTGCGCGGGGCCTTCGGCTGTGGCGGTGGCGGCAGGGGGGCGGCTACCTGGCGGGGTGGGGGAGCCGCGGAGGGAAAGGTGCTGCTTCTGGGGAAGAGCGGGGACAGCAGCAGCGCCAGCTCAGGGCTGGCCAGGCAGGGCAGGGCCCCCCGGGCTGGGGGCGAATAAGCCCCTACGGGGGACAAGCGCACAGGCAGTAACTGCTCCTCCGTGGGGCTCGGCCCCCCGAACAGTCGCAGCCCCGGACCGGGCCACCCAGCCAGTGGGGCCAAGAGCAGGGAGCCGGCTCCCCCCGCTCCCGCGCCCTCCAAGAGGGGACGACCGTCGGCCGAGAACCGAAAAACCAAGGGCCGAGGGAGGAGGAGGGGGCCAGCTACAGGCAGTGGGGACAGAGCAGGTGCGGGATGGGGGTGGGGTGAGCAGGACGGGCAGCCAGGCGAAGAGGGGCAAGGAGAAAGAGGGGAGCAGAGAATTAGTCTCACTCCCCTTATGACACCCCCCCCCACTCCCCTTTCCCAGAGCTCTACCCAGGCCCCGGTAAAAGGGAGGGGGGAGGACAAGAAGGGGAAAGTTGGGATGGGGGAGGAGACAATGGGACAGCACATGAAGGAGAGGGTTTTTTAGCTCTGAGATGGAAGGGACTCAGGCCGGATCTGCCTCCCACATCCAGGCCCTTCCCAGCCAGTCTCACTCCACCCCACTCCCCCAAGCAGAGAACCCTCTTACCCTTAATGTCAGGAGCCTCCCTGGGCTGGGCTGGTTCCTTCTCTATAGGAACATCATCAGCTGCCACTGGGCTCTCAGGCCTAAGCCCTTCAGCAATGGGCTGCAGCCCCAAGCGAGTCTTCTTCCTTCGGGGTGGGACTGGTGGAGGTGGAGGCCTCGGTGGGACCAAGGCCCAGCCAGCTGGGGGGTCCCTGGGTGGCACTGGGGGAGGTGGGGCCCGGCTTCTAGAGCGAAGCTCCTTGAAGGTGGTGACCTCCCGGGGAGGGGCAGGGGAGCCATTCAGAGCCCCACTGGGAGGCAGTTCTGTGTCTGGGGAGAAGATGATTAACCAGTCACTCCTGTCCTTCTTGGCTTGTGGAGGAAGAAGAAGCCCTGAGCCCCGTTTCCGCTTCTGGGCCAGCTCATGGAAGGATGTGATTGTCCGGTGGGGCACAGGTTCCCCACTGACGTCACCTTCAATTTTCCCAGCATTGGCTTTCCAGCTAGAGTCGGTATTCTCAGTGCTAGCTTTCCAAGCGTAATCAGTGTTGCCAGAGTCAGTATTCTCAGTGAGTTTCCAAGCAGAGTCAGTATTCCCGGTGCTAGGTTTCCAAGAGGACTCAGTATATCCAGAGCCAATTTTCCAGCCAGAATCTGTATTCTTCTCAGCGAGTTTCTGAGTAGCGTCGGTATTCTCGGCACTAGTTTTCCAGGTGGTAGAGTCTGAATTCCCATTGAGTTGCCAACCAGAGTCAGTTTTCCAGCCAGCGTCAGAGTTACCAGGGTCAACTTTACAACTGGGAATGACTTTCCAACTGGATCCAGTTTTCCCATTAGCATCAATTTTCCCATTGTCTGTCGACAAGGCCTGCTCAGGCTCTCTTCTCTCTTCCAGTTCACTAGGTTCTGAGGAGTGATGATCCTGGAAGGTGGGCAAAGCATTGCAGTTGGAGTCTAGGCCAGTGACAGAAGGGGAAGAAGCTCCAGAACAAGAATCTGGAGAGCAGCAAAAGCTGTCTGGACTACAGTCAGGACCTCCTGTGGTTAGGGGGGAGCCTTCATCCAGAGGGATAATGTTAGGCTGGGGGTGGGTTTCCTCCTCTGGAGGGAAATCCCGAGAGTAGACAGAGACAGGGGATTCATCAGGTGTGAGGTCTGAACAGGTGCTGAGTGAAGATGAGCAGCCAGGGTCTGAGGGGGACACTACCCCCTCTTCTTCCTCCTCTGTTTCCCCTGGTCGGTTCTCCAGTTCTGGACCATGCTCCCGGCAACACCTGCAGGGAACTGCAGGGCTGTTGGAGTTAGCATCTACCAAGGTTCCACTACAGGGTACTCCACAATCTTTGCCCCCTGTGTCTCCAGGAGGTGGGGGAGTGCTCAGGGGCCCTTCCCTGAGCTCTGGACGTCGGGACAGGTGCAGACCCAGAGAAACATGCTGAAGGTGGATGTGATTTAGGTTACAGAGCAAAGCCCTTTGTGGGGAAAGCATGGTGTCAAGGGGAGGATGGGGAAATCCTTAGAAGAGAAAACAGGGGGCTCCCAGCCCTTCAGTACCACCTGACTGCGGCGCTGGAGACCTGAAAAACAGTGAGCGAAAAGAAGAGAAAGGAAGTTCATTAAAGCAAGAGCCAGCATTTTTTTCAAGGGTAGGTGAGCCTGGGGTTGAGAATGCACTAGGGTGAAACCCCAGTAGTCCCGAGGCGGAGACAGCTACCCTAGTTAAAGAGATCATTGAAATGCAAATCAGCTTCGATTAGCCAGCCATTAATTAGGACTGCAGGGTTTACGGGGTGGAGACAGGTCTGACTGGACACCCCCTCCCCCCCCCCTCGTCGCCAGTCCTATTAATGCCTAAGGAGAATGCGGCTGCGCCCTAGATACCCCTAACCCTTCCCCCCCCCGCCCCGCCCTTCTCTCCACATCTCTAGAGAGGGAGGTGGGCGTTGCCTACGGAGTGGATGGGTCTGGGGGCTGACAACCATCCAGGGCGGTGCCCGGCTCTGCAACACCCCGGGCCTGGGCCCAAGCCTCGCCCCGCCCTCCCCCGAGCCCAGGGCTTTGCTAAAGGGGAGACGGAGGCAGCCCCGCCCCAGGATGCTTTAGATGCTAGCGACTCGAGGAGGGTTAACCGAGAGAGAACGGGGTTAACCTTAAGTCCGTCCGCATCTCCCCATACCTCCCCAGTGTCCTTCCAAGGCCAACCACTGGATTCCCAGAGATCTTTGGTCGATTTGTTCACCCACCGCAGCCCCCTCTTCAGCCTCCGTAAGTCTATTCTTCCAGGACCTTCGGTCTCTCAAACCAAGCTCCCCACCTGGGTTCAGTCTTGCTCCCAGATCTGTAGTTTTGTCCATTCATCCGTGCCCCACTCTCAAACCAGGGGTGTCAGTCAGTCCATCCCTATTTTCACCCCATATCTCCGTTCATTTTTGCTTCCATCCCAGCTAGTGATGTCCCCTCGGCTGTACGCCCCTCCTTTCACTCCAACCTCCCCACCAACCCACCTCACCCCAGCTCACCGGTCCGTCCCCTCCTCACCTGCGTCCTCCAGCAGCCGCCTCCTCCCCCCCTCCCCACCAGGCTGCCTCCCAGGTTCGGGCTCCGGCCCCCGCCCCGCAGTAGCGGGTAGGGAGAGGGCGGAGCCCTAGGCTAGTCCTCCCTGCGCCTCTGCGCACCTACGCGCAGGGGCGGGGCTTCCCCTAGGCCACACCCCCGAGACTCGTGCAGTAGCGATTCCCCAAAGCCCCAGACCAGCCTAGTAGGAAAGCTTCAAATGCCATCTCCATAACAAATACTCCCCGGCAGGAAGTGATGGAGGCCAGCTAATCCTGGCAAGTCCGTTCACTCTAAATTTTTGGAATGCAGCAGGAACCAGGGACTCAAAGGTGAAACAAGAGGAGGAAAGCATCCTTTTGGATACCACTTCCAAGGCGGCAACAATCCCCCCACCGCTGGAACTACCATTAGGGAAGGGTCCCCAGGAAGTTGAAGGCAGAAAATGGGAAGAAACTAAATGGTGGGGGTTCTTCATTTACTTGGAATGAGGTATTTATTTTTGCCCAGGCCTGTGGTTTCAAATGTAGGGGGTCTCCAGTAAAGAAATTCCTTCTGTTTCTCCAAGTTATATTCTAACAGTTACTTGCCCAGGTTCTTAGCTCCAAGGTCAGATATCACATGGCCTGTGGGACTGGGAAAGGTGGACAGAGAAACACTGCAGTAGAAGAACAATAATTTATTGAGAGTTTATCCTCCCCCCTCTCCACCCGCATGGTCCCCTGCCCTCCCCAGCTTCTTTCATATCAGACTCCCTAATCATTTCTGCCGTTTGTAAATCTTCTTTGCCATTTCCAAAAAAATGGATGAGGGCAGGGGAGATGAATACTTTTCAATGAGCCCCATCAGTCTACTGTAACTTTCTTCCTCAAACTTGGTGAAAAGAGCAGGCAATTCAAGCTTCTCGTAGAGTTCCTTCACTTTGGCAATCTTCTCTGGATCATTCTGTCCATAATTCTCCTGAAATTAGGGAAGGGGTAAGGAGAGAAGTTAAAAGACTAAGTATGGGCCTCTATGGCCCTATCTCTTTGTTGAATGTTCTATTCAGCTCCTAAGAGCCTACTCATTTCAGCCACCCTGTCCTCTAGAATTTCCAGTACCTGCACCTCACAATCCGCTCCTAAAGAACTCCCAATGTACCACCCCCTCAGTTTATCCATGCATTCATTCAAAATTAAGTATTTACAACACTGTGCTAAGCTATACATTGCAGGGGCTATACAAGATTCAGAAAAAGCATACTCCCCATTTTCATTAAGATTATTTTTTGATAGGGGGCAAGATAGCCAGAGTCACTTGTTCTTTTTACAGAATCTGTCTATTCCTTCTAATCACAACTCTACACACAAAACACACACGCACAACCTCTCAATTCTAGATGTTCCCTTCAACACTCAGTGGTGAACTTCCAAATCCAGACTGAGTTTTCTCCTGCCTTTTCATTTGTCTCTTCTCTCTCTGTCTTCCCTCTTCAGAGGGAAGAGCCCGGATTAGAATCCTTCCCTCCACCTCACCCCCTACCCGCAGGCACCTCCAAAATTTTTCTTTGCTCAGGTGATGCCAGCTGAAGGCTCTTCACCACCAGCCAGCTGCATTTGTTGTCTTGGATGTCAGTGCCAATCTTGCCAGTCATACTGGGGTCACCAAAAAGGTCAAGGTAATCATCCTGAGGGGGGGGATGAAAACAGAAAAATGATGAGTACATCTGGGAAGGCAGGGAAGTCACTGACTTTCATGCTCATATATGATGTTTTCATACCTGAATTTGAAAAAATTCCCCCATCTCGAGAAGGATATTCTTGGCATTAGTGTGTTCTTTCTCCCCATCTATGCCCGCCTGTGGAGAGAATAGAAACTGGGCTAATAAATCCTCCTCTCCAACTGACCAAAGATCCCTTTTGTTCAATGGTTATCACTCCTGACTGAATGGAGCAATTGTGGCCTCAAGGATTGTGACTCAACCCCCAACCCATTAGATTGGAAACTCCTTGTTTCATTTTTGCTCATCTTTTATCTGTCTCAGTTTCTTGCCTTTTGACTTCTTAAAGACACAGGCAAAACAGCTCATTCTGAGATTGTGCGCTCTTTGCTTAACTTTCAGGACTGATTCCTTGTGAAATCCCTAGATTCCAGCATAGTATACTATTCTAAGAGCGTACGTATTGAGTATTTATTGAACTGAATGGAACTATTCCCGTGTCAACTTCCTTTCTGGAAGGAACAATTGATCCCATTCTCCCCAGGTCCTTCTTAATGTTAGTAAGGTCCACACCAGCGTTGATACCAATGATACTACGTACTCCCTATTACTCACCATGTACATAGCAGAAGCAAATGGTAAGTAGAAGGAGTAGAAAGCCGTCTTGTACTTGACAATGGTCTTATATCTAGGCAAGGTGAGGGAGAGAGGAAGAGGAGGGGGAATGGGAAGAAAGGCCAAAGTCATCCCTGGTTGTACCCACATACCCAGCCAGCCAGTCCAGTTCCAGTTCTCACCACCCCTCCTCACCTCTTCTCCTCGAATCTGGTAAGATCAACTTTGCCCTGAGGAGCTGTAATAAGATCAAGGGTTTGACCAATCTCAGTCTGATAAGTGCACTGCAGAGGAGAGAGGAACACATTAAAGCAGGCCTCTGGAACACATGAATGACTGACTGAAGTTCCAATATAAGCTCAAAGGTGTGAGGGAGATTGGAAGTGAAAGAAACTGAGAAGTAGCCCGAAAGGGGAGGAGGTCATGGTTCCTCCAGCTGGTACTAAAAACATCTTGTCCTAAGAGCTCCTATTTCTATTGTACCCTATGAAATGTGAGGAAGTATGAGGGTAAGTGTTATTTTCCCCATTTTACAGAAAAGGAAAAGGCAGCTCCAGGGTACACAGATATCAGGGGCTCAAAAAAAAAAATTCAAAGCTTCAAAGTCTGGTCTCCTGGCTCCAAGTCCAGTGGTCTTTCCAGCACTTAGCTCCGAAAGAATCCAATCATCCTAATTAGAGCATGGATGGAATTGGATTAACCAGACTTCCCCCCACTCCCACCTCACTATTACTATCAGGACAGGAAAGCTGTTTGCACTATTCCCTGCCTTTCTTCCATATATCATTCTACCCTTCTGTGATTTCTTTTCACTTCTAAGGCTGACTTGAGATTCATTTTTAACACAATTGGAGGAAAACTCAAAAAAGTTTAACTTTTAACAAAGAATGTTATCTGCCAGAACCAAGCATCCTGGCCTTAAAGAGAGCCGTGCATATGCTGTGACAGGCGTGCTGGATCTACATAAGGGAATCTGAAAGGAGTCAATCCACTCTTCCAAGCTGGAAGTAAAAGGATAGTTGGAGACTATTTAGTCCGAATTCCCTCGTTTTGCACAAGAGAAACTAAGATCCAAAAAGAAGAATGTCCTGGAACGGACCCCAGAATCCAGTCCTTCTGACTCTGACATCAATGCAGTCTGACACCTGCCTTACCTGGAGGAAGAGTTCAATGAGGTTTAGGTAATAGGGCTGCCCACGGCAGAAGTGCTTCAGCAGGCGGTAGACGCAGGCTTCCAACAGCATGGCATCATTGATGGCATCCAAGCCAATGCCAGGCTGGGTCAAAGGAAAAAGCAAGGGGTTGGTCTTTGACACAGCAGACGCTGAATAACTTAGTAACCCGAGGCACGGAACCAACGGTTACACTTACATAATGACGAGAACAATCTCAACCATCCCTCCAGCGTCCCCATCAGCAAGCCTCATCTCCTCTGCCCAGACCCAACTCCCTGGCTCCTGCTGCTCTTCTCCCAGGGCATCTCCAGGACCTATTTACCGACTTATACCAGCATGGCTGTCCCCGGCGAGTGAGAGAAGAGTCCATGATGTCATCTGCCACTAGGAAGAAAGCCTGGACCTAGAGGAAGAGGAGAAGGGAATATATGTTTATATGTAAAATGGAGTGACTATCTCATCCCGGGCCTTCCCCAGGCTATACACGGGTCTAAAACTACTGTTTCCTGCTCGTCTCTCCACTGTGACAAGCCTGTTGAGTTCTTTAAAAATCTCTGAACAACTGTTAATATGGTAGGGCTGTTATTAAGCAACCTCATGTGTTGTTGCAAGGGCAAAAGATCATTTGGCACTTGGGACATCAAAGACATAAAAAGGCCGAGATAGGTAACACATTTAAACCTATTTTTGCCAAAGTTTTAAAATACTCATCAAAGCATAAAACACCAAAAATAATCTTTAAGAGAAGGCAGCTGGGTGGCGGCTCAGTGGATGGAGAGCCAAGCATGGAGATGGAAAGTCCTGGGTTCAAATCTGACCTCAGACACTTCCTAGCTGGGTGACCCTGAGCAAGTCACTTAACCCTCATTGCTGTGAAAAATAGACTCGAATACAGGACTACAATCCCCATGAGCCTTTGCTCCACTTCCCCAGAATGCCTTGTAATCTCACCTGGGCCGAGATCGAGAAGATATTTAAGCAAAGGCTTTTGAAGGCTTTTGGCTTTTTGGACTTTCGTTTTTGGAGCAGAGGCGTCTCTTCCATGATGTGAGGTTATTTTGTCTAGGCCTCTGGCCTAGGCACATGTTTCTTACTTGTATATTCTTAATCTTTAACCTTTAATAAACCTCTAAAAAATATAGTACTCCTTGCAGAGAGAAACTAATTTCTACCTGCCTCAGTCTCCCTCTCTCCCCTAAATTTTATTCCTTACAGTTGGCGACCACGAAGGGATAAAGAACTTTCAGTCTTCTGATTTCTTTTCTGATCTTAAATTCAGTTTTAATATCTAGTACCTAGAAAAAAAAAATTTTTTTTGAGCCATATCTCTCTGGCCAAGGTTTTCTACCCTCACAAAGCTGCTACAGGCTCCGGACCTGCCCCGCCGCTTCCTGCCTGCAACCTGCAGCTCTGATCGTCCTCACCTGGTACCTGGTCCCGGCCTTGCCCACGCCCGCAGCCACTCCTGCTCCTGGCCTCTCACCAGCCGCTGCCTGCCTATTTCTGCGCCCCAGACCCACAAGCGTGACCCCAGCCGGCTCATCACCCAGATCCTCGGAGCAGATCGCTCAGGACTCATTGCGACCAGCTGGTAACAGTATTGGCCACGTGGGCAGAGGGGAGAGAAGAGAGGGAAAGGAGACCGGGTAATTTTCCCTTAGGCTAAGCCTCCACGTGGATGGGGGTATTGGCCACTGCGGTATCAGAGAGGGGAAAGAGAGAAAAGACTAGAGAGAAGAAACAGATCTTTTCAAACAGAAACTTAAAAGCAATGGGCTGTTTAAAAGGATTTTTGACTCTTCTGGCAATTTCATTGATTTTGCCTGCCTGTCTGGGAGCAGACTCAGCCCAAAGATTCAACTTTAACTTTGGGGAGGAAAATGGGTGGCCCAGCAAACTGGAAGCCAGGCCCAGAGACGGGAGGTCTCTAGTTAAAATCTGGCCTCCGATGCTTCCCAGCTATGGGGCCCTGGATGGATCCCTTGAACCCCGTAGCCTAGCCTTTACTACTCTACCTTCGGACAATAGACATTTAAATGGATAAATAAAAACAAACAAAAAAAAAAACCCCAAGGAACTTTGAAGAGACTAAAGGCTATATTCTAAGGCATTTCGGACTCCAATGGTTTATAAACATCTCTGTATTCTATTGCATTGTTTTGTTTAAGGTTTAACTTTGTGATTTTAAGTTCATATATTACTGGATTGAATATTATTCTGTGAACTGAAGGTTGATTGAATTTATTTTGAATGTACTGAGTTTTGAAATTCTGTTGTTTTTCCCCTATAACTGTTGAACAAATATTGTTGTGAATAAGCCCATATATGAAAAAACAGCTTTTTTCTATTTTGCTGAGGATAGATGGACTTCAGAACTGGTTATAATTGTATTAACAACCTTTGAAAATTTAATGTGCTAAATACCTCAAATGATTTGATTTTAAGGGTTTTTTAAATATGATTTTGGAATTTTTTTTAACAGTCTGGTTATTTTTGCCTGCCCCTACCACGAGGTAAGGCCCATTCTAGTAGCTGAAGTGAAATGTATTTTATAACCCCCAACCTTCCCACATGTGAATGGAAGTTGGGCAGTTAATTTCAGGGCATTTGTACCCTTGGGAAAAGCCTCCAAGAACAAGGAGCACCCCTTTATTTATGCTCTTCAGCTCACTATTTTACTTCTACCAGGATGATATATAGATTTCTTGATTATGTTCTAAACCCAAGATGAGTTTTACTTTGTTTTAAAATATGTTTAAATACCAAGGTTGAAGGATTGCTCTGTTTGTAAAAATTGTGACAAATGTCCATCAATTCATAGGTTTTAAAAATGTCATACAGCAACTTATGTGAAATATCAAAGTGTGTTTGTTTGCTATTGTAATTAATTGGGCTATTGAGAATTTTGGGGATTTTGGTAACTACATATTTGTACTACTGTATTTTTAAAGATGAAAAAATTGTTAACCTTGTTCAATTCATTTGCCTTCTACTCACAGTGATCATGGCCAGATACAAAGAGGAAATGGATCTCATTTTTTGGTGAAAAAGCCTTGTATTTTATATTTTCTTAGCTGACACAGAGTGTCAATGGTTATAAGCTATATTTTTGAATTTTTTAAAGCTCTTTTATTATTATATTTTTCTTGCATGTGCAATAAACTTTTTCAGTTTTTTTTAATTATTTTTTCTTTCCTTTTTATATTTGAAGCACATGTCACCAGTATTAAGATTTTCTTTAACTTTTTGACTTTTCAGTGCTACAAGTTTGAAATACATTTGCTAATGCATGCCCTAGAAAGCTTGTGACTATAAAAATTATGCCACTAATTATTTAAATAAATTATGGGACTTTGCTTAATGATTCTGTCTGATTCCAGGACAAGAGCTACACACAAGAGCCATTTCATAGGACCAAAGAAAGGCCAATCTAGGATGGATTGATGCACTTCTAAGCCAATACAAAGGTCTTGAACCTAGTGTGAAGACTCAAGGTTACTATGTTTAACATGTGTTAAGACATAGGCTTTCCTTGTATCTACACTCACTCTGAAGATACTCAAAGATGAGTATCCCCAAAACCTTGGCTCCTACTTGGCTTCTATAATCTGGTCCCCTTTTCTGCCTCTCATAGTGTGGTACCTTTCTGTAGTCCTGGCACTGACTGGGTAAATGCATCATTACTTAGATCATTTTGATTGGGCCCTGATTGAAGGACCTGTTATAGATTTATTTTTCTTCTACTTGGAATTTTTACATATAAGACTTTGATAGTCTATATTTTCATCCAGAAATTTTTCTTTTCTTTTGGATTTTCTGATGTCTTTTTAATATCTCTTGCCAATTGATTCATATACCTCATACCTCAGCCATGCATCCCTAACTGATTCTGAATCTTTCAATCACCCACAACACGGGGGAATGTAAAAAAAAATCATTATTTAAATTGCAAGTTTAAATTCCTTTTGAGAAGAATTTTAGGTAAAGAAGATGCTACCTCTCTGAATCCAGAACTGAACTGTTGGAGAAGCCACCATGAAGAAGCCTCCAGACCACAAGTTGCACAAAATTGAACTTTGGGTGTGGTTGATTGAACATTTATTTGTATGTATACTTTTATGCCAAAGGGGACTGCCCCCTAACGGCTTTTTGTCAATGTGTTCAGAAATTATTGGTTTTATTCTTTTTTCTCTTATCCTCACACTATTGTAATCTTTTAAGTTGATTTTGTTTTCATGATCCTTTGGAAAAAAATTAATTTTTTTGCAAATGATCACACGGTGGAATGTGAAAAATAGACTCGAATACAGGACTACAATCCCCATGAGCCTTTGCTCCACTTCCCCAGAATGCCTTGTAATCTCACCTGGGCCGAGATCGAGAAGATATTTAAGCAAAGGCTTTTGAAGGCTTTTGGCTTTTTGGACTTTCGTTTTTGGAGCAGAGGCGTCTCTTCCATGATGTGAGGTTATTTTGTCTAGGCCTCTGGCCTAGGCACATGTTTCTTACTTGTATATTCTTAATCTTTAACCTTTAATAAACCTCTAAAAAATATAGTACTCCTTGCAGAGAGAAACTAATTTCTACCTGCCTCAGTCTCCCTCTCTCCCCTAAATTTTATTCCTTACATTGCCTAACCCATAATAGTATTGATTCCAAGATGGAAGGTAAGGGTTTAAAAAAAAAAAGAAATGTTGCCTAATAAGGATATTTACTCTTACTGAGGACTTTTGTTGCTAATAGTGAAATGTGATCTTTAAATTTTTGTAAATCTAGAAATGACAGGTTTTTCTCTTTGGAAAGCCCTAAGCTCCCCAACTTCCCTCTATAACAAAAAGGTTTTGTCTTTTTTTTTTCCAAACTAAAGTGTTTCATGTTTTTCAATCAGCAAGTTTGTATCCCATAAACTATAACTCTATAAATGCCAAAACACCAAATATACCCCAAAATAAAACTTTCAGGCACAGATTTCAATCTCCGGTCATACTTCTCTCCCACTACCCATCTATCCCAGCGACAGCTTCCCTCTGGAACCCAACTCCAGTCTCTCTCCCCACTCCTCCCCTGAGATGCTTCACTACCCTCTGAAGCTCACCAGCTCCACACACCAGCCCACTGCACGTGCTCTCTGTAGACTGTCAGCATCCTGCTTTCGGGGCTCCACCAGCTCTCGGAATGCCATCAGCACGGACAATCCTCGATTGTACTTTCCCCCGAGGGCGTTGTACTCTAGGACCTGCAGGGTGGAGGGTCAGGATAGGGAAAGTTAGGATGCCTACTACGATGGCCTACTACAGCCTGAGCTCTTACAAACCCAAAAGGGGGCCCTCATGCCGGCCCCCAAACCCTCACCCCTGCAGAGGGCGCCACCGAGCTTCCAGACGTGCAGGTGCGGAACCTCAGGGTCACAGTACTGCCGCTGTTCAGGTCTGGCACGCTCTCCTTCCCCTCGGTCTCTCTTGGACACTAAATGTCCCCTATTGCAGAAGGCCTCGCCTTGCCCGCTGCTAATGACTCCCTCTCTAAAGCTATCTTCCACTGTATACTGCGTGTGAGTGTGTCTGTAAGTGTCCTGTGTACACGTATGTGTCTATAGGGGTATCCTGTGTATATGTGTGCACGTGTGTATCAGGCGTGTACATGTGTGCATACATTTGTGTGTGCGTGTAGATGTGTCTTATGTCTCATGTGTATATGTAGATGTATTTTTTGTGTAGATGCGTGTATGCATGTACCTCTCTTGGGTGTATGTCTAGGTATCTATGTTTTAGGTGCATGTGTCTTGCGTATCTATGTATCTTATGTGTATCTAAATATAACTTATGTGAGTCTATGTATCTTGTGTACATATGTGTACATACAGATATTTTGTGTGTGTATGTGGCCCCCTAGGATGCGCAGGGGACGGAGTGCTGGGTCTGGAATCAAGAAGAATCATTTTCCTGAATTCAAATGTGGCCTCGGACACTAGCCGTGTGACCTTAGGCAAGTCACTTAACCCTGTTTGCCTCGGTTTCCCATCTGTAAAATGAGACGGAGAAGGAAATGGCAAACCACTCCAGTAGCTTTGCCAAGGGGAAAACCCCAAACAGGGTCACAAAGAATCGGACGGGACTGAAACGACTGAACAACAAAAAAGCCAACACGTATATATGTATATACATTAGAATGTATGCTCCTTGAGGGCAGGTATTTTTTCTTTATATCCTCCAACTTTAGCATGGTACCTGGAACATAGTAATTGCATACTATAAGCTGCTTGTGAATGATTCTCAATTCCAAGGGAAAATGTCTTATTCCCTAACCTTCTTCACACTATCTCCCCTGACATAAGTCTTTTCATTGTTACATTTGAAAATTAAAGTAAACTGAAACAGAAAGTTCCAAGCACTTTCAATTTATTGATAAATTGTGAAATTTATAAATAAGTTCTTAGTTTCCTCACCAAAGCTAAGACTCAATTATGGGGTTGACAAACTTTTTATAGTTTTCAGAGAAGCAGAGAAAAAGAACAGCTGGGTAGATGGAGCATGTGATTGGTTAAGGGATAGACGGGACTGGTTCCATCAAGGAAAGCAGGGTGGTACCCACTTGGGGCAGGTGATCACTTTGTCATTAAGGAACACTGACTGATTTATGGGATCCCCTTGTAGATTGTAGACCTTGTTAGTACACCTGTGTTAGTGGACTCCCTGGCACTTAAAAAGGTTTGTTAGGGACAGAAGACTTTCCTTAAGGGTACAAAGTTAGTTCAGGGACAACATATCTCTCAGAGCTAGTTTGGGGACTTAAAATACAACAGGTACCTTAGTATTTATCCAAGAGCTAATGGCATAGAGGATCACAATCTTTTTCTTTTAATTAGTAAGGTATGGTCAGGTTAGGTAGCACAGTGGATAGAGCACCAGGTCTACAGTCAGGCAGACCTGGGTTCAAATTCGAACTCAGACATTTGCTAGCTGTGTAACCCTGGGCAAGTCATTTAATCCTGTTTGTTGAAGTTTCTTCCTCTATAAAATGAGCTGGAGAAGGAAAGGGCAAACCCACTCCAGTATCTTTGCCAAGAAGACCCCAGATGGGGTTAAGAACAGTCAGACACTGAAACAATTCAACAACTAGCTCCAAAGGGAAAGCTGAATTCCTGAACTTAACTAAAGGATGTAGAAAGGGGACCTAGTCAGATATAGCACTGAGCAGAATGCATAGAATTACAAATTACAAATCATTTGAATTTATCTGTATGGACCACTGGACAATCACCCAGACCTGTAACCTTGAAGCCATCCTAGATTCTTTTCCCCCATATCCCATATATGTACTGAGTGGTTAAATTTTGGCTACCTTCACAACATCTTTTGAATCCATCTTCCCCCACATGACTAATCCTTTTATTCAGGTCTTTATGAACTCTTATGATAGGCTTCAGATTTGTTACCCCCCTCTCTCCCTTCTTTCCTATTCGTTGTTCATACAGTTGCCAACATAATCTCCCTAAGCCCTTCGGTGATCTCCTATTATCTCTACAGTCCTCACTCTGGCATTTAAAGTCCTCCATGTTCTGGTTCTAATGTATCTTTCCAATCTTCTTTCACATGATTCCCCTTCACACATTATATGTGCTAGACAATCAACTTGTTCCCTGGATTCAGAACTCCATCTTCCATGTCTGGGAATCCACACGAATGTCTCCAAGGCTCCTCTTCAAGGCTTAGCTCATGTACCAACTTCCCCCTGAACCCTTTTTTGAGGTCTCTTTGGGTAACACTCTAATCAATTTGCTTTGTATATATAGAATGAAAGTTCCTTGAGATCAGGAGTTAGAAGACCTGAATTCAAATCTGACCTCAGACACTTACTAGTTGTGTGACCAATTTTTTTGTCTTTAATTTTGTTTATTTTGTGTATAATTTTGCATTACTTAAATATGAGCTATTACTATTAAGTGCAGGTCACCTTCTTCCTCCAGATCTCCATTCCTAGCAGCTAAGGGAAAGTCATAAACACAGGCTATTTCCGTTATAAAATAATTGACTTACATCCCTTTCTCTCCTAAAGTTCCTGGGGCTCCTTCCAGATTCTATATCAAAAGCCGAACCCAATGTCTCACCTTCTTGAGCCTGGCTATGGCATCTTCCACCTCAGGGTGTCCTGTCCATTCTTCTGTCAGGATTTTTACAATCTGGGAGAAATACTGAACAAAATCTTGCTTCTCTTGGGCAAAAATTGACTTCTGATCTCCGTTCATTCTACAGGTAAGAAGGGTCGGGTTTGGGGGAAATACAAAGTAGAATCATAAACCTAAGTGACAGTTCCTTAGACCCGCCCCCACCCCAGACCCCTAAGTCCCGAATAACTACCCACACAGACATATACACTCACCGCGGTTTCTCTCTCCGAGATTGGCACCAGTGGCGAGCACTGTGCTGGGCCCCCAGGGCGGGGCCCCCATTTGTCAGAGAGGGCTGCCATGGGGGACCCAGCTGCCTCTCCCAGGTTACCCAGCGCGAGGCTGGCAGCAGGAAGGCCCCTGCCGATCTCAGCCAGCGGGCTGGGGGCATCGTAGGGGTAGCAGGGGAGGGGGGGGCACCAGGTACTCCCTGCAGAGGGGCAAGGACTGGAGGCAGATGCACAGTGGTAACTACCCCAGCCCATTTCCCACCCTACTTCACTGAGCTGCTGTTCATTTAAGCAGACAATCCTGATCTGTTCCCCCTTGGCAGAAAAGGGTGTAGGTAGAGGAGGTAAGAAGGCACACAGGGAGTGCTGGGAGAAAAAAAAAAAGCAAAGAACCTGTCCTTGAGATGTTACTTACAGACTGTGTGAGAAGTCAGGCCAAAGCTCACAAGAAATGACAAAAGTCATCTCTGTAGCAGATCCATAAGCAGTAAATGTATGCCATGGTGGGGAGTGTGTGGCACACAACTGAGAACTACAGATTCTTAGAATTGGAGTATCTCACCCAATCTCATGCCCAGGGAGAAAACTGAATCCCAGATAAGGCAATGTTTGGAGTCTATGTCAAATCGAGGACTAGAATCAAGACTTCAAGCAGTGCCTCTTTTATGGCAAAAATGGAAATTTCCTGGAAAAATTGGAGTTTGATAACACTTTCTAAAAGTAGAGAAGTGCAGATAGTTAATGGAGAGTCATTAGTGTATTGGTAAGAGGCAAGGGATAGGGATAGAGAAGGATCAGAACTGAAGGCAAGGATGCGATATGGACATAAAGGTACCCATGAGGCAAGGAAAGTAGTGGGGGAAAGACTTGGAATGGAGCCAGCTCACAGGAGACACTAGGCCTCTGCAAGGGTCCCTGGAAGGGCACTCTCTAATGGCTTCAAATAGAAATGGGGGGCTCTTTTTAAGGGATGCAGGGTAGGAGAAGCTCCTCTTGGGAGTGAAGTTGAACCCCAAAAGTTCTCTAGGTATGACATTTGAGCTAAGAGTCATGGTGCCCGGCCTCTGGGGAAGGGTAGCCCTGGAGGGAGTTTTTGTGGGCTTTGAAAAACCTGTGGAGCACAAGTCCTGCCAGGGACTAGGGTTTGCAGGAACGCTTGAAGATAAATGTGGACACCAGGACGATACACATAAGCGATACAGGTGAGCACCAGAGGAGTGCAGTGACAAGTGAGTGGGCACCACAAGAGGCACGAATAATACAAGTGGGAAGGGCACACCAGCCTTGCGGGGGATGGGGGGGGGGGAAGCACCCAAAGCGGGTACACATAATACAGGGAGGGCCACACCAGCCTTTTATGTGAGCACATCTAATACAGACGAGTCACACTAGCCTTACAGATAGGCTCCGTTGGGGGCACGCAAAAGCCCTTTAAACGGGCTCTGCCCAGTACAGGCCACCCAGAAGCGGAGCTGGTGGGCATCCTCGGACTTTTCCTAGAAAGAGTGGCCACGAAAACTGAGGATGCCGGCCACTGCGAGGAAGGCGCGTGTGCAGAGCTTCGGTACCGAGCCACCGCCCTCTCCAAATCCCATAATCGCTACTTCACTCACCTGATCCCGAGATGCAAACACAGCCTTAGTTCGACAGGAGATTTGGAGCGAAGAGGAAAGGGAGTAGTAAAAAGAGTTCGAAGCGACGCACAGCTCCCTGGGGTGAGTAGTTTCCGCTTCTCCCCGCTTTCCACCCCTGCTGCCGCTGGTGGACTACAACTCCCAGAGTTCCAGAGGCCTGTGAGGGGCGTGGCCCCAGTACGATTGATCAGCAGCTTGGCCTCATGATGGGACCTTTGATTGGCTGTTCCGCCTCGTATGAGGATGGGGCCTGGGACGAGGGGCCAATGGGTGCGAGGCATTTCAACTAGTCAGAAAGTCAGGGGCTGGACCTGGACAAGTGGTTGGGCTAAGGCTGGGATGAAGTTTTAAATAAGCTCCATTTTATAGTCCTCCCTTTGCAAACCTGGGTGGTTTCATCTGCTGATCGGAAGATTTCCAAATTTACAATGCCTGGGTGTGTGATCCTTTGACCTCGTTTCACCGATGGAGAAACAGAAGCCGCGAAACAAACATTCAGTACGTGGTCTGGAAAGCCATAGCTCCCTGAGCCCCAGTCCAGTTCTGTGACTCAGTTTCCCCACCATGCATTGAGTAAACCATCCTTCCAAACACTTCTTCACGGGCCATTTGCAGCGTCCACCATCTCCCTGACTCCTACCACCCAACCTCCCGCCCACTCCCAACTCTTGAAGTCTCCAGAAATAACTCCTTAGAGACTTCCTTGTGCTTCTTGAAATCTTCCTAGAGATGCATATACAACTGCTCCATTCGGCTGACTTTTCCAAAATACCTTAGAATTAGGCCCAGAAGAGTCAACTAGCTGGATCAGTGGTTTGAGAACCAGGCCTAGACCTAACAGGAGGTCCTGCGTTCAAATTTTCCCTCAGAAACTTCCTAGCCTTGTGACCCTGGGCAAGTCACTTAACCCTCATTGCCTAGCCTTTACTGCTCTTCTGCCTTAGAAATATTACTTACACAGTATTGATTCTAAGGTGAAAGGTAAGGGTTTAAAAAAAGAATTAGGCTCAGAGTTAGGAAGGAAGGAAGGAAGGAAGGAAGGAAGGAAGGACCTCAAAGGAACACTCCATTTCCTAAATGACAAATCCCACATGTTGAAGGAGAGCCACTATCTAGCCTTTGAACTGCCCTAAGGTAGTTTTTCAGCATGTCAAGCTTAAACCTGATTGCATTTTCTGCTCATTGTTTTAGTTATGTGCCATGGGACTTGGCAGAAAAAGCTTAATTTCCTTTTTAGTTGACAACTATTAGGGTCTCTTTTCATTTGTTCTCTAGGCTAAAAATGACCAGTTCTCAGAACTTGGATGTTGGAAAGGGTCCTATTCCAGACCTAAACAAGAAGAGCATATCTGAGAAATAGTTATCTAGACTTTGCTTAAAGACCTTCTAAAGGGAAACCACCATCAATGAAGGCAGCCCATTCCACTTTTAAATAGCCCTAATTATGAAGAAATGTACCATTACACTGGGCCTAAATCTGTCTATATCTTTCCCCTCTTGCTCCTAGTCCTTCCCTCTATGATCAGGAAGCACAAATCTAATGTCTCTTCTTTTTCTTTTTTTTTTCTTTCTATAAACCCTTACCTTCTGTCTTGGAGTCATTACTGTGTATTGGTTCCAAGACAGAAGAGTGGTAAGAACTAGTCAATGGGACTTAAGTGACTTGCCCAGGGTCATACAGCTGGGAAGTGTCTGAGGCCAGATTTGAAACCAAGACTTCCTGTCTCTAGGCCTGGCTCTCAATCCACTGAGCAACCCAGCTGCCTCCTCTAATGTCTTCTGATATGACAACTCTTCAAATACTTAATCATCAATCAATCAATCATTAAACATTAAGCACCTGCTTTATACTAGGCACTACACTCAACCCTAAGAATACTAAGAAAGTTAAAAGACAATCTACTCTCAAGAACCTCCCAGTCTAATGGGGAAGATAATGTTTACATTCACAATAACATTGTCTCCAAAATAAACATTTTTTTAGTTTCTTTGACCTTTCTTCAGATAGCATAATTTCCTTCAGCATTCTCATGGACTTCATCTTCCTGCTCGGAAATCCATTTATTGTGGCAACCCAGAAATTCCATTCTGAGTCCAATTCTCTATAATAGGACCTGACTTCCGAGAGGAAATGATAGAAACTTAGGAGGAAATGACCATTTCCTCTGAGAGTTCATGCTAGAAAAATGAGAACAAGGTGTAGTTTTACAAATACTCTTGATTTTAGAGAAATACATTTCATAGGTTTAAGAGGAACAATTCGAAGAACTAAAATTCTGTAGGGGAAGTAAACCTAAGAAGGATGGGAAATTCTTAAGAATAAAATTCTAAGGGGCAGCTAGGTAGACTGAGAGCCAGGCCTAGAGACAGGAGGTCCTGGGTTCAAATTTGACCTCAGATACTTCCCAGCTGTGTGACCCTGGGCAAGTCACTTAGCCCCCTTTGCCTAGCCCTTCCTGCTGTTCTGCCTTGGAATCAATATTGATTCCAAAACAGAAGGTAAAGTTAAAAAAAAAAAAAGGAATTAAATTCTAAACTCACAAAAAGAAAAAATCCATATGAGAAGGAAAGTCAAGTCAACAAACACACTAAGCTTTGGGGATAGAGAGAAAGATAAGGCTAGTCCCTCCCCTTGAGGAGCTCACATTCTGATGTACAAACAATTCTGTACATATTTCAGAGAGAAGGTGCTTATTTCAGGGAAGGGCTTTGGGAACAGCAAAGGTGGGAACTGAGCTACGTTCAGGGAAGCTAGGAAGCAGAAGTGGGGAAAGCATTCCAGGCTTACAGGACAGCCAGTGAAAAGGGACAGAGTAGGGACGTGGAGTGTTGTGTGAACAGCTAGCTGATCAGCAGCATTCTGGGGCAACTTGGGATAAATAAGTAACCCCTTTTACGTTAGAGAGGGGGGAAAGTAAGGTTTTAAGGGAATATTTGCCACGCAGAGATGCTGGTCCTCTTTAAATACCCCATACCCTGTCAGGGCTGCTCATTCACCTTTGGTGTTCACCTTTCAACCAATTCTCATTTATGGCTCCAAGAAGCTGTCATGTGTAGCTGCCAAACCCTGGCAAGCTGTCTCAGAAGACAGACTAAACCAGGATGAGGGTAACCAATGGTCCATGAACCTACTGGTGAATCAGAGAAAAGTTGATCCAAGCCTGTGAAGACTTGGCAGAAGGGGCTGATGAGAACAATTTGTTCCAGAGACCATGAAGGCAGCTGAAGCAGATGCTGTGGACCACTTAGAGTTTGTTCAGGCATCAGAGACACCAAGGTCATCCAATGCACACTGGACCATCCTCAGTCATCCTGACTTTGTCCTGCCACTAAACTTTGATTTCTCTGGAAGAGAGGGTGAGGCTGATGACTTTGTGCAACTCTGCCTCACTTAACTCCAATTCACTTGCAAGTCAAGACATCACCCTGGGATGTCATCGGTCTTTTTCCAAAATGAAGGACCAGCAACAAAACAATTTGCCAAGCACCTAGCAGAGTTTGGTATCAGGATGAGGAGACCTGTCCCTGGGTTCAAGGCTATGAAATGAGGAAAGGTAACAAAATACATGTATAATTGTGAAAGGAGTTTCTTTAGATGAAATCACAGGGTTGAGGGGAACAATTTAGATTGCAGTACTTAACTAGGGGAAAATGTTTGTTGCAACCATGGATGAGATCATCTACCTTTATTATATCCTTGCATAATTTATTATTTTAGATTTTCTACTAATAGGTCACCACATGGCTTTGAGGGGAGGGTCAAATTATTGCTCTATTGTCTCTCCAAATCTTGCAAAATGTTCATGGTTCCTACTTCCTCTCCACAGCTGTTTCTCGGGTTTTACCTTGGGAGATCATTCCTTCCATGTAGTTGAGAGCAGAAAAGATAAGTCTCAGAATTGTCATTACTAATTTAAAAAAATTATTTTTGTCAATTACATGGAATAACACATACCCACATAAGTTTTCCATAGTTATATGATCCAAACTGTCTCTCTTCCTCCTTCCCTCCCCACTCCTGGAGCTGGCAAGCAATTCAACAATTCAAACCAGGTTATACATGTATTATCACACAAAACATGTCCTATTGTTCACTTTTGTAAGTAAATAATCTTATAAAACCACAACTTCAAAACATATACCCAAATAAACAAATGACAAATCAAATGTTTTCATCTGCACTTCTACTACAACTGTTCTTTCTCTGGAGGTACACAGCATTCTTTGTCCAAAGTTCCTCAAAATTATCCAGGATCATTGTACTGCCAAGAGTAACTAAGCCTATTGCAGTTGATCATTCCACAGTATTGCTATTACTGTGTCACTACTCTTACTACAGTTGATATAGAATCTTGAGATGTTTTCTGTTTTGACTTCAAGAAGACAGATCTAAGAACAAAGCCTAGATCACAGATGCAAATACATGGTTGTAGAGAGTGTCAGGACATGCCCTAACCTGTACAGAAAATCCAAATGAGTGAACACAAACACAGAATAGTATACATGTCAGACCTTTGGGAAGGGAAAGACTTTAAAACCAAGCAAGACATAGAAAGAGTCACAAAATGTAAAATAAATAATTTTGATTACATCAAATTTAAAAGGTTTTGTACAAACAAAACCAATGTAACCAAAACTAGAAGGGAAGCAACAAATTGGGAAACAATCTTCATAACAAAAACCTCTGACAAAGGTCTAATTACTCAATTTATAAAGAGCTACATCAATTGTACAAAAAATCAAGCCATTCTCCAACTGATAAATGGGCAAGGGACATGAATAGGCAGTTTTCAGCCAAAGAAATCAATACCATTAATAAGCACATGAAAAAGTGTTCTAAATCTCTGATAATCAGAGAGATGCAAATCAAACAACTCTGAGGTACCACCTCACACCTAGCAGATTGGCTAACATGATAGCAAAGGAAAGTAATGAATGCTGGAGGGGAGGTGGCAAAGTTGGGACATTAATTCATTGCTGGTGGAGTTGTGAAATGATCCAACCATTCTGGAGGGCAATTTGGAACTATGCCCAAAGGGTGATAAAAGACTGTCTTACCTTTGATCCAGCCATAGCACTGCTGGGCTTGTACCCCAAAGAGACAATAAGGAAAAAGACTTGTACAAGAATATTCATAGCTGAGCTCTTTGTGGTGGCAAAAAGTTGGAAAACGAGGGGATGCCCGTCAATTGGGGAATGGCTGAGCAAATTGTGATATATGTTGGTGATGGAATACTATTGTGCTAAAAGGAATAATAAAGTGGAGGAATTCCATGGAGACTGGAACGACCTCCAGGAAGTGATGCAGAGCGAGAGGAGCAGAACCAGGAGAACATTGTACACAGAGACGGATACACTGTGGTACAATCGAATGTAATGAACTTCTCCATTAGTCTCAATGCAATGTCCCTGAACAACCTGCAGGGACCAATGAGAAAAAAAAACACTACCCACAAGCAGAGGACAAATGGTGGGAGTAAAAACATAGAGGAAGGACAACAGCTTGACTACAGGAGTGGAGGGGATATGAAGGAGGAGAGACTGAATGAACTCCCTACTATGGAAACCAATAGCATGGAAATGGGCTCAGGTTGAGGAAGCATGTGATACCCAGAGGAATTGCTCATAGCCAATGGGAGGGGTGGGGAGAAGAGGGAGGGGAAAAAAAAAAGGTGATCTTTGTTTCTAATGAATAACATTGGAAAATGACCAAATAATATAAACGCTTAAAAAAAAAAGAAAGAAAATTCAAATGAGCTCTCCTTCCCTGGCATTGCCACTACCCAGGTACAGGCCCTCATTGCCTTATTGGAACCAATACTTCATATCAATTCTAAAATAGAAGGTGAGAGTTTTTTTTTTTTAATTTCAACAACAAAAATGAGCTGGAGAGGGATATGGCAAACCACTCCAGTGTTGTTGTTTTTTTTTTTAATCCTATTGTTAACTTGGGAAAAACATAACTTAAGTAGTTAGAAAAACAAAGTCTTTAATCAGGAAAGGGATCAGTCCAATATTCAGCTGCTACACAGAGCCCAGTGCCAAGAACTTTACAGGGTCTACACCCTGGGACTCTGGGAACGTATCTTTGGGAGGATTCCTGCGCTAGATGATGGCTCAGAGGAACAATAGAATTTGGGGAAGGGACAGGGAAATATGATTGATTGACATTACCATGGCTACAAGGAAACAGGAGTGATACAAACAGACTGTTTTTGTGTTTTCAGGTCACTGGTGGAGTGGTAGAAGTCAGACTACAAATGACTGGGCTGAATTCATGAGAGATGCATTATCATGGTAGATGCCTCCAGATCTGATTAATGGGCTAGGTAAATGCTTCCAGTGTGTCTTTCTACTATGTGACAAGACATTCCAAGAAGAATGTGACCCTATATGTGGTTTTCTTGACTAAGACACTGGAGTGGTTTTCCATTTCCTTCTCCAGTTTATTTTACAGATAAGGAAACTGAGACAAAAAGTATTAAGTGACTTGTCCAAGTTAAAAAAACTTGTACCTGTCTAAAGCCAGGTTTTAATTCAGGAAAATGAGTCTTCCCAATTTGGGACCCAGCAGTATCCACTGAGCTGTCCCAGGAGCTGAAGTTAGGTATGAACCAAAATTATATTCCTTCTTATTTGGACTTTGATATTGAAACTCATATTGTTTTAGGGCTGGAGGTGAACCCCTGGGGCTCGGGAAGGATACCTTTTGCAAGAATGCAAGACTCTGAAACTTAGCTTAAAAATAAAAAGAGAAATTTGTTAATTTAGAAAGTAATGTTGAGAATGGCCAGGAGGAGAGTCCAGGTGGAAGAGCAAGATGGAAGGCTGCTCCTTGAGAGGACAGCATGGATGGAAAAGCTGTCCCTCAGACAACATCAATTCTGGGAATTTTACACTCTTACAATAAATGCTGTGTCATGGTGTGGACATGACTCTAGAGTGGTAACCACTCAGGCATTTGGTGGGGGGTTTGGTCATCTGACTGGGGTCTGCCTGGAGACATACGGGATGACCCTCATAAAAGATTCTATAGTTTAGATAACAGACAGATGTCTAAGATACAGGATGGTATCAAGATGTAGCCTGGAAGTGCATCTCTCTGTCCATCTTAAATCTAAAGGAGGATCAAAGAGGATAATCCTCTCAGGGTCCTATAGGGGTCATTAGATGTTTTGGGTTAGGAGTCAGGAGGATGTATGGGAGTAAAGGAATTTCCCTGCTTACAGTTTGCCTGAGTTTCTGGGGGTACAATGCCCATGTCAATCTGATACTGAAACTCGGCTGTTCCTCCCCTACATATCTCACTAGCCACCAGAATCCACTGGTCCAGTGAGGTCTTCTGGGAACCTCCATTTTGGGGAAGGGTTCCAGTTCAGCCATTCATTATTCTACAGACTTAATTATCATCCCCACCATCCTCCTTTGCTGCCCCCCCCCCTTCCACTTCTCTCCCTTGTCAGCTCCCTTTTTATGTGTTGTCTTCTCCCATTAAAATGTAAGCTCCTTGAGGGCAGATACTAACTTTCCATTTACTTGTATTAGTTATCCATAACTCTTAGCATAGTGCCTGGCACATAACACATGTTTAATACATGTTTGTTGAATGACCGAAATAACCATAAAACTATGAGATGAAGTATGGAAGCTATGCATACCCCCTTACTTGCCAAGTGACTCATTTGAATCCAACCTTAGATTTCCCATCAAGAGTATGCTCATTTAATGTGGCAGAGCAAGGGAATCTCAGGCTAGCAATTTCAGACTGAATAATGGACCCCATTGTAACAGAGATCCTTTCCCAAGAAGACCCATACCTGGGCAGGAACCATCCTTTAGTATCCACTGTAAGCAGCCCCTTCCCTTACACACTGGCCTCTAGCTATGATTCTTTTCCCAAGCTTGATTGGATCCCATCAGTGTAGTTTGAACACTCCCATTTCCTTGTAATCATGGTAAGGTCAATCAATCATCTTTCCCTGCCCCTGGATCCCCCAAATAGTATATAGGTTCCCCAGATTTTTTGTTCCTTGGAATTGTCCAATCTAGCCTGGTTGACTTTCCCAGGCGTCAGTGTTCAGAGCAACCAAATCTTCAGACTCTGTGTAGGCGTGTGGCATACAGCTCTATGTAGAGGCCTACTATCACACTGAACCCCTTTCCTTGATTAAAGAGTGATTTTTCTGAATATTTAATAGTTCTGTGTTTTTTCCAAGTCAACACATGCTTTGATCAGCACTCTGATTCCAACAATTCTTTCTCTGGAAGTGGAGAGCATTCTTTGTCCTAAGTCCTTTGGAATTGTCCTGGATCATGGTATTGCTGTTAGTAGCACAGTCAAATTGACCATTCCACAATGTTTTAGTTACTATGTTCAATGTTTTTCTGGTTCTTCTTATTTCACTCTGCTTATATCTTATAATCACTTATATCAGTTCTTGTAGGTCTTTCCAGATCTTTCTGAAATCATCTTGTTCATTATTCCTTATAGCACAATAGTATTCCATCACTGTCATATACTATAATTTGTTCAGCTATTCTCCAATTGATGGACAGCCCTTTAATTTCCAATTCTTTTGCCACCACAAAAAGAGCAGCTCTGAATATTTTTTGTACAAGTAGGACCTTTCCCAATTTTTTTTTATCTCTTTGGGATCACCATTACTTTCTTAAAGTCTAGTTAATTAACAAAATAATAAATCTAGTCCTGATTTGTAGTTTGCTAGATTTTTGCTATTCAAACTCTCATGTTAAAAATTTAATCATTGGTTCTCATGAGTCATACTAGGTGACTCCAGTTCACCTCTGGTTATTATGAATGTAAAGCTGAGGTTGACCAACCTCCCCAGGCAATCTCAATTAATAATATACTGGATTTGGAGTTGAATGTCAGTTTTTCCATTTATAGCATTTAGCAAGGATTAAGCAGCTGTCAAGCCAGTAGTCTGGCCACACTGGCTGGCTAACTACTAACCCTAAAGCAAATCATTTAACCTCTCCCTGGCTTTCTCATTTGCATGTAACACCTTGACTTACCTGGGTTGGGCATGTATAAGCAGTAAAAAAAATCTCCTTTCCCTATATGAACTAATGTAGAATGAAGTAAACAGAGCTAAGAAAATAATATACACAATTAAGATGACAATGTACTTTAAAGGAAATAACTACCAGAAAACATTTGGAAGTAAATGTTACAATATTATATACAGAATGAGTCTATCACTGTGGTTGATAGATGAGAAGACACCTTCCCCAAACTCCTTTGCATTGTAAGGATTGCACTGTAAGTGTTTTGACTTAAAGTCTAAATAAGTGGTCGCCATGGGAAATCCCCAAATATGAAAATACCCAAGTCAGCTGGGATTTATGGAGATTTTAATTAATAAAGAAAGAAGGAATTAAGGGAAGGAGAGAGAGAGAGAGAGAGAGAGAGAGAGAGAGAGAGAGAGAGAGAGAGAGAGAGAGAGAGAGAATTAATTTAAACTTCTCTGGCTCAGGCTGAGCCAAGCAGTAGTTAAAGGCCTCTGCCAATATGGCCTCCCTGAGCCTAAGGGAAAGAGGAGTCAGTCTTATAACTCACCATGAGACCGTCTCCAAGCAAGCTCCAGTCCTTAACTGAATCTCCTGAACACCAATTAGCCTGAACTGACTTTTTACCCTTCCTGTTAAAGAAAATTTTCTCTTATGTCACTTCCCCTAAATTTTCACGTCTACCAATCACAGTAGACGCTTTTTTCCAGGACTGCCTATTCTTAGTTTTCACCACTCTTTAGTTCACACCTTCTCTGGTTAGATTATATCTTCTGAGTACTTCTCACCTCTTTGTTAAGCTTGCCTTTTGTAAGTTACTTGACCTTTTTGTGATTAATTTTACCTTTACAGGTACTTAACACCTTTTTCTATTAGATCTAAAAATAGACCTAGCTTAAGGTTCTAGCTTCACTATAAGGTATGAGTTAGGGACTTTCATTGTTCAATCAGGAGTTTACAACTTTATCTTCCCCTAAGGCACTGTCTGAGTAGGGTGGAGTAATTTTAAAAGTTCCCGATACATTCTTGATTCTTATTAGACCAAGTATATCCATTGTTACAATAAGGGAATAGCTAAACTAAATCTTCTAAGGTACAGTCTGAGTAGTTTTTAATATTCACAGCATCCATGGGTATGGAACATTGCAGATATTTTTAGATTGCATGTTGCAGATATGTTCAGATTTTTTTATGCATTGATTGTTTTTGCTAATTTTCCCTCAACTTTCTCTTTTTTTGTTGTTGTTCCTTTAAAGATATTATCATCTGGGATAGCTAGGTGGCTCAGTGGATAGAGAACCAGGCCCAGAGAGATAGGAGGTCCTGAGTTCAAATCTGGCCACTGACACATCCTAGCTGTGTGACTCTGGGTCACTTAACCCTAATTGCCTAGCCCTTCCTGCTCTTTTGTCTTGGAATCAATAGACAGAAGGTAAAGTTAAAAAAAAGTATAACAAAGACAGCATTCCCTAAAAAAGAACTACAAGGGGTCTGTATGTGTCAGCTCTGCCTTGGCCCTCACCTTCCCTAGTAAAGGCTGATGATTTTTAGAAATACTCTGGGGGCAGCCTTTGTTGCAACAAAGAACCTCCATTCTTCTATTACCCACCTTGAGAAGTCTGGCACTCCTGAGATGTCCTCTATTCTGGAAGAATGTATAGAGCTGATACCTCTATTGACCTTGGAGAAACTGAATAAGTCTTGGCTGTTGGAATGGTATTGCCCATTAGGAAGAAGAAATGGTGGATCTGTGAAATTTAGATTACTCCACCCTACTTAGATCTTACTTTATGGAGAAGATGAAATTGTAATCTCCTGATTGAACAATGAAGGTACTTAGTTCTTACTTTATAGTGAAGCTAGAACTTTAAGCTAAGTCAATTTTAAGATCTTAATACAAAAAGATGTTAAGTAACTATAAAGGTTAAATTAATCACAAAAAGGTTAAGTAACTCACAAAAGGTGAACTTAACAAAGAAGTGTTAAGTAACTCAAAAGATATAATCTAATCAAAGAAGATGAGAACTAAAGAAAGGGCAATCCTGGAGAAAAGCCCTCTGATGTGATTTGTAGACATGAAAATTGAGAGGAGGGGACACAAGAGTAAAAAGGTCCATATATTTCACATCACTTCCTCTCTCCGGTTCCTTTGGCAGCAAAGAGTTGGCTGGTGGCAGCATGCTGGACCTTTTGGCATCTTGCTTTGGCTATAGCTATTGTCCGGTTCAGTGGTGAGTTTCTAGTTGAGTTTTCCCTCCTTTACTTTCCAAACTTTATCCTCTTAGAAGCCTCTAATCTCCTTCAGAGACCTAGTGGTGGAGATCTTGAACTTCCCCTGGCACAGGCCAGGCAGGAGAAATCCTATACCCTCTTCCCTCTTTATCCTTAAAATCCTTCCTGCTATATTAATTCAAATTACCATAAGTTTCAAGACTTACTTGGGTATTTTATTTGGGATTTTTTCCCCAGGTGGCCAATTGATTTAGATTTTAAGTCACAACCCTCAAATTATCTCTACAGATCTGATTTCAGTTCTAAAGAATAGGTCCTTGAATTTGGAATCTAACAATGTTGGTGTTATCTTATTTGGCCATGACAAAGTGATTAAAGAAGGAGACATGAAGAGAATAGGAACAATTATGGACATTCCTCTTGGAAAAGAGCTGTTGGGCCATTTGTAGATGCCCTTGGCAAAACCACTAATGGAAAGGGTCCAATTTTTTCCAAAACTCATTGAAGTGTTGGTCTGAAGGCCCTGGGATCATTCCCAGTATCCTTATGCATGAGCCCATGCAAACTCGCTTTTAGGCTATGGATAACTTGGTACCAATTGGCCATGGTCAGCATGAGCTGATTATTGGTGACAGACTGGCAAAATGTCTATGGCTATTGATAGAATCTTTCATCAGAAATGCTTTAATGGTGAAGTTGATGAAAAGAAGATACTCTGTATTTATGTGTGATTAGTCTGAAGAGATCCACTGTTGCTTGGCTGATAAACTTATAGATAGATGGGAATGCAGGTAGAACACATCACCAGGACTAGGGCCTCAGGATAAGCCTCAGGACTATGGAGATGATGGAAGAGCAGAGACATCTGATATTAGGTTTGTTCCACAAGATATCATAGATGATTAGAGCATATTTTTCTTGGAAAATTTTCTTGGAAATATTATCTCATGGAGCAAAATAAGGCAGTCCTGAGGCTTATCTTGGTGATGTGTTCTACCTGCACTCCTATATATTGGAGAGAATAGCCAAAATGAATGACACTTTTAGAGGTGGATCTTTGACTTAACCTCCCTTCCAGGCACTAAAACGTAAGCTACATTTCAGTCATTTTTTAGTTGTGTCCAGATGTTGGTAACCCCATTTGGAGTTTTCATGGCAAAGATATTGGAGTGGTTTGTCATTTCCTTCTCCAGCTCATTTTATTTTATTTTTAATTTAATATTTTATTTTCCAAATCATGTGTAATCTTTTACGTATATTTTCTGACATAATATCCAAATCATCACCCACTCTCTTCTCTCCCCCATCCTTTAGTTGGCAAGCAATTTGATCTAAGTTATCCATGTAAGGCATTGCAAAACAGATTTCCCTATTGGTCATGTTGTGAGAGAATACTCATATAAAATCAAAATCCAAAAATAAAACCACACACAAACAAAATGAAAAATAATATTTTTCATCTTGCATTCAAATTCCATCAGTTCTTGCTCTGGAGGTAAATATCTCCAGATCATTTTATAGATGAGGAAAATGAGGCAAACAGGCTTAAGGGACTTGCCCAGGGTCACCTAGCGAGTAAGTGTATGAAGCCAGATTGAAACTCAGGAAGATGAGTCTTGTAGCATACCAGGCATGTTAACATCTGGGAAGTATGGTTGATGTATTGATGTTGTATCCTGTATATTCATTTACCAAACACATGGTCAGATCACTTGATGTTCATTGTATGGAAAGCAATAGTCCAAAGGACTAGCAAAGGATGGGCAAATTCCTGGGCTGGGCCTTGACAGCCATGCTGCCCTGGCTCAGAGTACATTAATTTGCAAAGCATGGGTTGGATTAATCTCCACCTCTTTGATCTTGCCATTGTCAATTCAGCCAGTGTTAAGACCTATGCCATGTTACGTATGCATTGATCTCTTCCCAATCCACATTCCTAAAACCTCCAATAAATACTGGGCAACTAGCATGAATCTCTCTCTTACTTCCCGGTATCTCCAAAGTGCTCTGTCCTATCTCTCCCTACTGATCTCTCTTTCCTTGCGACATGGTCACCCCCATGCTTCCTATTAATGCTCGGACTCTCTTGTCCATAGGAGGCATTAAGGAGTTGTTACTCCCCATGTGTTTTCTTATTCCTCATGTTTCCCTTTAATTAATTATCCAAGGGATAATTAATTAGGAACCATTAAGGAGTTCACGCAACTCCCCATGTGTTTTAACTTGTTGTCTCTGAGTCTTTATTATTCACCTATTTCCTTAGTCTCCTCTCTCCTTCTCAGGGAAAATCATAAAGGGACTCCAGGAGGGTCTCTATAAGTCTACTTGACTCTGGGCCTGGCACTCTATCCACTGCACCACCTGGTTGCCCATATATGTCTACATACATTCCCCCAAAATGTCATCTCTATCACTGATGGACAGATCTTTTTTGGAAACAGAGTTGTTCTACGAAGGCATCTGCTCTGCCATTAATTCTGGTCTGTATGTATCCTGGGTCAGATCAGCTGCTCACACCAGGACCATAAAGCCAAGTGGCATGAAAGCATATGATTTAGCACATGTTTATTTGGATATATGTTTGGGGGTTTGGGTTTTATAAAATTATTCACTTACAAAAATGAATAATATGGAAATGTGTTTTGCGCAATAATACATGTATAACCCAGACTGAATTGTTTGTCAGCTCCATGAAGTTTATTGGGTTGGGGTCTACAATTTATAGGGTAAATGACTGTGAATGTTAGATTTTCTCCACCCTGATTAGTCTTTAAAATCCTAGCAACCAGGAATGTATATACCTCCACTTAAGAATTAAGTGCTGAGGGAGACTTCCAGTCAAGATGGCGGCTTAGAGAAAGCTAAAGTTCAGATCTCCAGAAACCCTTCCCTACCGATCTCAAACTATATGCTCCTAGGGCACCGAAATTCAAAACGATCAACAGCATAGACCCTAGGAATCCTCCTCCTGGACCTGGACCTGGATCAAAAGGTATGGCCCCCCTCAAAAGCCAGAACCCAAGATCACTCGGACCTAAGGGGTAGGAGCGCCGAGTCCAAGGCTACAGAGGGAAATTTAGACCCGAGATTGTAACCCCCTGGCCGGATCCTTCCATCTGAGTTCCAGTGAAAGTCACTGCCCTCGGAGCTCCTGGAAGCTGCGGCCCCTCCCCCCTCAGAGAGCAGGGTCGTCTGAAACAACAGTAACCCTCAGGGCCAGCAAGACAACCTTACGGCCAGCTATTCTGAAGGCAACTTCCAGAAATCAACTCGACCCAGTCAAGGGGACCCAAACAGCAGGGAAACAAAGAGAGCCGGAGGAGAGTGTAACCCCATGGCCCGATCCTTCCATTCCAGTTCCAGTGAAAGTCACTGCCTTAAGGCATACTCAGTTCAACCCAGGGAAATCTCATAGAACAGACAATCTGCCCAGGACTAAAACCTCTGAACACCAGACAGAGATAAGAAAAGCTAATCCTCCCCATTCAGAGATGGCAAACTCCACAGAAGCACAGAAGCCCCAAAATCCCAAGAAAAATAAGAAGAAAGGGGCGACTTTGGACACATTCTATGGAGCAAAAATACAAAATACAGAGGAAATAGAAGACGATACACAAGAAAATGCTCTGAAACCTTCCAAAGGAAATGGAAACTCTCCACAAACCCATGAAGAATTTGAATCAGAAATGACCAAAAAGATGGAAGCCTTCTGGGAGGAAAAGTGGGAAATAATGCAAAAGAAATTCACACATCTACAAAACCAGTGTGACCAAACTGAAAAGGAAAACCAGGCTTTAAAGGTCAGAATCAGGCAACTGGAAGACAACGATCGTGTAAAAGAGCAAGAATTAATAAAGCAAAGCCAAAATACCAAGAAATTAGAAGAGAACATAAAATATCTCACCGACAAGGTGACAGATCTGGAAAATAGAGGGAGAAGAGATAATTTAAGAAGAATTGGACTTCCAGAAAAGCCAGAAATAAACACCAAACTCGACATTGTGATACAAGATATAATCAAAGAAAATTGCCCAGAGATTCTAGAACAAGGGGGTAATACAGCTACTGACAGAGCTCACAGAACACCTTCTACACTAAACCCCCAAAAGACAACTCCCAGGAATGTAATTGCCAAATTCCAAAGCTCTCAAACAAAAGAAAAAAATCCTACAGGAAGCCAGAAAAAGACAATTTAGATATAAAGGAATGCCAATCAGGGTCACACAAGACTTTGCAAGTTCTACTCTGAATGATCATAAGGCATGGAACATGATCTTCAGAAAGGCAAGAGAGCTGGGTCTTCAACCAAGAATCAGCTACCCAGCAAAACTGACTATATACTTCCAAGGGAAAGTATGGGCATTCAACAAAATAGAAGATTTCCAACTTTTTGCAAAGAAAAGACCAGAGCTCTGTGGAAAGTTTGATACCAAAAAACAAAGAGCAAGGAATACCTGAAAAGGTAAATATTAAGGAAAGGGGAAAGGAGAAAAATGTTATCTTTTTCTTTTATTCAAACCCTCTTCTATAAGGACTACATTTATATCAATCTATGTATACTAACATGTGGGGAAAATGTAATGTATAAATAGGGGGTAAAGAAAGACCAAATAGAATAATCTTTCTCACACAAAGATTCACATGGGAAGGGGAGGGGAAGAAAACTCCTATAAGAAGGAGAGGAAGAGAGGGTTTAAACCTTAATCTCATGGAAATCAACTCTGAGAGGGAAAAACATCTAGATCCATTGGGATCTTGAATTCTATCTTACCCAACAAGGGTAGGGAGAAGGGAAAACCAAGGGGGGGAGGGGGAGAGGGAAAACAAAAAGGGAGGGAAAGAGAGGGGGGAGGGGGAGGGAACAAAAAGGGAGGGACTAAAAAGGGAAACATCAAGGGAGGGGACAAGGGGGACTGATTCAAAGTAAATCACTGGACTAAAAGATAGAGCCGAAGAAGAAAAGGTTAGAATTAGGTAAGGATATCAAAATGCCAGGGAGTCCACAAATGACAATCATAACTTTGAACGTGAATGGGATGAACTCACCCATAAAACGTAGACGAATAGCAGAATGGATTAGAATCCAAAACCCTACCATATGTTGTCTTCAAGAAACACACATGAGGCGGGTTGACACCCACAAGGTCAGAATTAAAGGATGGAGTAAGACCTTCTGGGCCTCAACTGACAGAAAGAAGGCAGGAGTGGTAATCATGATATCTTATAAAGCCAAAGCAAAAATAGACCTGATCAAAAGGGACAGGGAAGGTAATTATATTTTGTCAAAAGGGACTTTAGACAATGAGGAAATATCATTAATCAACATGTATGCACCAAATAATATAGCACCCAAATTTCTAATGGAGAAACTAGGAGAATTGAAGGAGGAAATAGACAGTAAAACCATATTAGTGGGAGACTTAAACCAACCATTATCAAATTTAGATAAATCAAATAAAAAAATAAATAAGAAAGAGGTAAAAGAAGTGAATGAAATCTTAGAAAAATTAGAATTAATAGACATATGGAGAAAAATATATAGGGATAAAAAGGAATACACCTTCTTCTCAGCACCACATGGCACATTCACAAAAATTGACCATACATTAGGTCACAGAAACATAGCACTCAAATGCAGAAAAGCAGAAATAATGAATGCAGCCTTCTCAGATCACAAGGCAATAAAAATAATGATTAGTAATGGTACATGGAAAACCAAATAAAAAACTAATTGGAAATTAAACAATATGATACTCCAAAATCGTTTAGTTAAAGAAGAAATCATAGAAACAATTAATAATTTCATCGAGGAAAATGACAATGGCGAGACATTCTTTCAAACCTTTTGGGATGCAGCCAAAGCAGTAATCAGAGGTAAATTCATATCCCTAAATGCTTATATTAACAAACTAGGGAGAGCAGAGATCAATCAATTGGAAATGCAAATGAAAAAACTCAAAAGCAATCAAATTAAAAACCCCCAGCAGAAACCCAAACTAGAAATCCTAAAAATTAAGGGAGAAATTAATAAAATCAAAAGTGATAGAACTATTGATTTAATAAATAAGACAAGAAGCTGGTACTTTGAAAAAACAAACAAAATAGACAAAGTACTGGTCAATCTAATTTAAAAAAAGGAAGGAAGAAAAGCAAATTAACAGCATCAAAGATGAAAAGGGGGACAGCACCTCCGATGAAGAGGAAATTAAGGCAATCATTAAAAATTACTTTGCCCAATTATATGGCAATAAATACACCAATTTAGGTGATATGGATGAATATATACAAAAATACAAACTGCCTAGACTAACAGAAGAAGAAATAGAATTCTTAAATAATCCCGTATCAGAAAATGAAATCCAACAAGCCATCAAAGAATTTCCTAAGAAAAAATCCCCAGGGCCTGATGGATTCACCAGTGAATTCTATCAAACATTCAGAGAACAGTTAATCCCAATACTATACAAACTATTTGACATAATAAGCAAAGAGGGAGTTCTACTAAACTCCTTTTATGACACAAACATGGTACTGATTCCAAAACCAGGCAGGTCAAAAACAGAGAAAGAAAACTATAGACCAATCTCCCTAATGAATATAGATGCAAAAATCTTAAATAGGATACTAGCAAAAAGACTCCAGCAAGTGATCAGAAGGGTCATCCACCATGATCAAGTAGGATTTATACCAGGGATGCAGGGCTGGTTCAATATTAGGAAAACCATCCACATAATTGACCACATCAACAAGCAAACCAACAAGAACCACATGATTATCTCAATAGACGCAGAAAAAGCATTTGATAAAATACAACACCCATTCCTATTAAAAACACTAGAAAGCATAGGAATAGAAGGGTCTTTCCTAAAAATAATAAACAGTATATATCTAAAACCATCAGCAAACATCATCTGCAATGGGGATAAACTAGAAGCTTTCCCAATAAAATCAGAAGTGAAACAAGGATGCCCATTATCACCTCTACTATTTAACATTGTACTAGAAACACTAGCTGTAGCGATTCAAGAAGAAAAAGAAATTGAAGGAATTAAAATGGGCAATGAGTAGACTAAGTTATCACTCTTTGCAGATGACATGATGGTCTATTTAAAGAATCCTAGAGATTCAACCAAAAAGCTAATTGAAATAATCAACAACTTTAGCAAAGTTGCAGGATACAAAATAAACCCACATAAGTCATCAGCTTTTCTATATATCTCCAACACAGCTCAGCAGGAAGAACTAGAAAGAGAAATCCCATTCAAAATCACCTTAGACAAAATAAAATACCTAGGAATCTACCTCCCGAGACAAACACAGGAACTATATGAACACAACTACAAAACACTCTCCACACAACTAAAACTAGACTTGAGCAACTGGAAAAACATTAACTGCTCATGGATAGGATGAGCCAATATAATAAAAATGACCATCCTACCCAAACTTATTTATCTATTTAGTGCCATACCCATTGAACTACCAAAATACTTCTTCACTGATTTAGAAAAAAACATAACAAAATTCATTTGGAACAACAAAAGATCAAGGATATCCAGGGAAATAATGAAAAAAAAAACACATATGATGGGGGCCTTGCAGTCCCTGACCTTAAACTATATTACAAAGCAGCCGTCATCAAAACAATTTGGTACTGGCTAAGAAACAGAAATGAAGATCAGTGGAATAGACTGGGGGAAAGCGACCTCAGCAAGACAGTATATGATAAACCCAAAGATCCCAGCTTTTGGGACAAAAATCCACTATTCGATAAAAACTGCTGGGAAAATTGGAAGACAGTGTGGGAGAGATTAGGAATTGATCAACACCTCACACCCTACACCAAGATAAATTCAAAATGGGTGAGTGACTTAAACATAAAGAAGGAAACCATAAGTAAATTGGGTAAACACAGAATAGTATACATGTCAGACCTTTGGGAGGGGAAAGACTTTAAAACCAAGCAAGACATAGAAAGAATCACAAAATGTAAAATAAATAATTTTGACTACATCAAATTAAAAAGCTTTTGCACAAACAAAACCAATGTAACTAAAATCAGAAGGGAAACAACAAACTGGGAAAAAATCTTCATAGAAACCTCTGACAAAGGTTTAATTACTCAAATTTATAAAGAGCTAAATCAACTGTACAAAAAAATCAAGCCATTCTCCAAATGATAAATGGGCAAGGGACATGGATAGGCAGTTCTCAGATAAAGAAATCAAAACTATTAATAAGCATATGAAGAAGTGTTCCAAATCTCTTATAATCAGAGAGATGCAAATAAAAACAACTCTGAGGTATCACCTCACACCAAGCAGATTGGCTAACATGATAGCAAAGGAAAGTAATGAATGCTGGAGGGGATGTGGTGAAATAGGGACATTAATTCATTGCTGGTGGAGTTGTGAACTGATCCAACCATTCTGGAGGGCAATTTGGAACTATGCCCAAAGGGCGACAAAAGAATATCTACCCTTTGATCCAGCCATAGCACTGCTGGGTCTGTACCCCAAAGAGACAATGGACAAAAAGACTTGTACAAAAATATTCATAGCTGCACTGTTTGTGATGGCCAAAAATTGGAAAATGAGGGGATGCCCTTCAATTGGGGAATGGCTGAACAAATTGTGGTATATGTTGGTGATGGAATACTATTGTGCTAAAAGGAATAATAAAGTGGAGGAGTTCCATGGAGACTGGAACAACCTCCAGGAAGTGATGCAGAGCGAGAGGAGCAGAACCAGGAGAACGTTGTACACAGAGACAAACACACTGTGGTATAATCGAACACAATGGACTTCTCCATTAGTGGCGGTGTAATGTCCCTGAACAATTTGCAGCAATCTAGGAGAAAAAAACACTATTTATAAGCAGAGGACAAACTGTGGGAGTAGAAACACCGAGGAAAAGCAACTGCCTGACTACAGCGGTTGAAGGGACATGACAGAGGAGAGACTCTAAATGAACACTCTAAAGCAAATACTATCAACATAGCAATGGGTTCAAATCAAGAAAACATGTAATGCCCAGTGGATTTACGTGTCGGCTATGGGGGGGTGGGGGGGAGGAAAAGAAAATGATCTTTGTCTTTAATGGATAATGCATGGAAATGATCAAATAAAATATTTTTTAAAAAAAGAATATAATCAAAGAATTAAGTGCTGAGGAAGATGGCCTGTGACAGACATGTACTATCAAGTGACAAATAAGAAATAACTGACAGACCCCGGGCTGTCCTAAGTAAAGCTTAAGCGACTGTTGGTACATGTGAGACGTAGGAAGTGATGTAAAGAATGGTTTATTTATTTTGCATCATTTTCTCTCCAGGCTCTCTCGCAGGGACATGGCTCTTTCTCTGGCTCCTGTGGCTTGTGGCAGCATGCTGGGCATCTTGGCTGTTTAGTGGTTTGCAGTTTTCTGGTGAGGTGGCTGGGAGAAGCTCTGTAGTGTGGGTTAGGTGAGGCATCTTGAGCAACCTGGGTGAGTGGTTAGGCTGATTCCTCCTTTCCTTTACCTCCTAAAGCACTATCCTCTTAGATGGCCCCTCATCTCGGAGTAGACCTCATGGCTGGAAGCCGAGTTAGTTTTAGTCTTCTGAGAAGGCCTCGTGCTGAGTTTTCTGAACTTCCCTTGGCTTAGGCTAGGCCGGAGAAATCTTATACTCTTTTCTCTTTCTCTTCCTCTTAATTTCTTCCTTCTATTGTAATTAAACCACAATAAAAATCCCAAACTGACTTGAGCATCTTATTGGTATTGAATTAATCCCTGGCGACCACTAGTATAATATATTCAGTCAATAACCCCTAATTTTACCCCTTAACATGACGTAGGTAAAAGAATTGGGTAATCTTCATACAGAAACAATGATAGGTAATGACTCACAAGGTAAGGATAATGAACACAGTTACTTCAGTGATTAAAGACAAAAGTTTTCTATATGCAATGGATCAATATGTCAATGTATGATTGCCCAACTGGGTTCAGTACTTCAGTGGGTGTCTTCCTAACCAGACTCCTAATGAAATTCTTGCCTTACTGGTTTCTTGGCAGGACATCTGGTAACTTGGAGAGAAGAATGGGTTGCATTCAAGCTAAGGAGAAAAGCTAAGTGTCTACTGCTTCTAAGTTAATTTCTGCCCCAGAGACCTTGCATTCTGGGGTGTTCTGGGCTAATTTCCACAGTCTTTCTGAATGGAAAGCCTCTGACGTCCTATCTACCTAGAAGTTTTACATCCTGGGGTTCTTTGGGCATGAAAACCCCTGGTCTTCTTGTACTGTTCCTGCATCTGCTCCTTTTTTATTTAAATTAAACAAATGAAGTCAAGATAAGTGAGTGTATGATCTGCATGGATTGTGTATGGCTAAAAGGCTAAATTCCAATTCTATTTTGCTAAAGTTCTATTTGCTTGGAAATAGAGCTTTTGAAACTTCATTTTTTATTTGGGCCCATTTTCAGTGTCTCAGAATATGCTGTGTATGCTGTCCTTAGTGTTTTGTCAAATAC
This sequence comes from Monodelphis domestica, assembly GCF_027887165.1. Lineage (NCBI taxonomy): Eukaryota > Metazoa > Chordata > Mammalia > Didelphimorphia > Didelphidae > Monodelphis > Monodelphis domestica. The sequence continues at coordinate 171,310,177 of NC_077228.1, forward strand.
AGATATTTCTCCACAGCTTTTGTGTAGGAGCTCCAATGATTTCTACTCAAAGATCTTTCTTGGCCTCTCCTCTGAGCTTTTTGCATAGCCTTAGTTGGATTGTTAGGCTTGCTATGGCTTTCATTGAGACTCAAGGTCCTTTTGCCTGTATGACAAGCGCCACCTGTCACAGTTTATGAGAACTACTCTTATTGGGCCTGATTCTGTTAGCATCCAATTCTTGGTTCCATAAACCAAGCAAATATTGACCTCTCTTTTACTTATGCTTAATTTGTTGCATTTCTAAGTGTCCATGCTATTGAGGATTATGTTCTGTTATAGGATCTGGATAGAGGATAGGATCTGGTATGTATCTTTTCTTCCTAATCAAATCTGTGATAAGCGTTTAGTGTAAGATGTTTGTGCTAAATCTTGCTAAGTGTGGATCTATTATGCTATGTTATCTTCTGGTGGAATAAGTGTGAGGTTGATTGGGTTAATAGAATGGGAAATACATTCTGAAAACTTATATTTGATTCAGAGATAGTTATACCTAACATCAAAATACAATATAATATATAATATGTTACATTTTTTGAGGTAGCTGAACCACAATGGGTAGAGAAGAGGAGAGGGAGACAACTTGGATCATATACAACTTTGGAAAACTTATGTGGAAATTTTTTGTTAACATTTAAAAAATAATAAGATAGATAAATGAAAGAAGAAAGGAAGAAAGGGAGAAAGAAAGAGAGAGAGAGAAAGGAAGGAAGAAACAAAGAAAGAGGAAGAAGGAAGGAAGGAAGGAGAAAGGAAGAAAGAAAGAAAGAAAGAAAGAAAGAAAGAAAGAAAGAAGAGAAAGAAAGAAAGAAAGAAAGAAAGAAAGAAAGAAAGAAAGAAAGAAAGAAAGAAAGAAAGAAAGAAAGAAAGAAAGAAAGAAAGAAAGAAAGAAAGAAAGAAAGAAAGAAAGAAAAGAAGAAAGAAGAAAGAAGAAAGAAAGAAGAGAAGAGAAAAGAAGGGAAGAAGGAAGAGGAAGGAAGGAAGGAAGGAAGGAAGGAAGGAAGGAAGGAAGGAAGGAGGAAGGAAGGAAGGAAGGAAGGAAGGAAGGAAGGAAGGAAGGAAGAAAAGAAAGGAAGGAAGGAAGGAAGGAAGAAAGGAAGGAAGGAAGGAAGGAAGAAAGGAAGGAAGGAAGGAAGGAAGGAAGGAAGGAAGGAAGGAAGGAAGGAAGGAAGGAAGGAAGGAAGGAAGGAAGGAAGGAAGGAAGGAAGGAAGGAAGGAAGGAAGAAAGGAAGAAAGGAAGGAAGGAAGGAAGGAAGGAAGGAAGGAAGAAAGGAAGGAAGGAAGGAAGGAAGGAAGAAAGGAAGAAAGGAAGAAAGGAAGAAAGGAAGAAAGGAAGAAAGGAAGAAGGAAGAAAGGAAGAAAGGAGAAGAAGAAAGAAAGAAAGAAAGAAAGAAAGAAAGAAAGAAAGAAAGAAAGAAAGAAAGAAAGAAAGAAGAAAGAAAGAAAGAAGAAAGAAAGAAAGAAAGAAAGAAAGAAGAAAGAAAGAAAGATAAGAAAGAAAGCAAGAAAGAAGAAAGAAAGAAAGAAAGAAATGGTTTCTTTTAGTTCCTGCTCTGCCAGTTGTGGTCTGCATATGAATGAGTTACTGAAACAAAGGCAACATTCACCCTGGAAGAACAGGTAGCCATACCAGAGGCTGGAGGAAGAAGGTCTCCTGACAAACCAGAGGCCAGAAAAATCACCACTTTTGCCTTAGCAACCCCAGGCCCTCTTGAGTAACTTCCGGACCAGGGAGAGAGCCCCAAACAGTCAGAGGCAAAGCCAAAGGAAACTGTCGCAAACTTCTTGGCTGGATTTGAAGCTCAAACTCCATGGATGTTATCACATGCTCGTTTGGGTTTTGTCACTGTTTCCTCGGATGATTAGGTTTCATCATTATAGGACTTAAATAATGCCTTCTTTCTCCTAACATACAAAAATCCCCTTAAGAATAAAGGTTCCATGTTGAAGGGGAAAAAAGAATATAGTAAAACCACACAAACATCCCTCCTAGCACTTGAGGCCATCATTCCCCTTCCATTCCTTGGTCTCTGAGGAGGGGAGGAAGATGAGGTTCACAGTGCGGCAGGAGCCTCGACATGTTTAAGTCCAAACCCCGCCCTACTCCCTCCTCAGCCTGCTTGCAACCTCCTGGCTTCTCCAGACTTCCCTGATGAGCTGATACCAACATCAGTTTGGAATCCTGACTCCGAGGTCACTGTGGCTTGAGCTCCCACGTCTGGGACTAAACTCCCCTGCACCTAGAACTGAAAAGGACAAACAAAATACGCCAAACACAGAAACGTTTTTCTTGAAACAAGAACTGAGAGATGAAAAAAAAATAGGAGGCAGGAAGTTCAGTGAAACCAGTGCTAAACCTGGAGTCCAGAATACCTGAATTCAAATCCAGCCTCAGATACTTATTAGCTCTGTGACCTTGGGCAAGTCACTTAACTTCTGCCTACCTCAGTTTCGTCATCTCTAAAATGGGAATAAAAATAGTACCTACTTGCCAGAATGGTTGTGAGGATAAATGAAATATTTGTAAAGCATTAGCTATTAAAGGTACTCTTAATCTATTACTCAGTTAATGCATGATGCCACTCAATGCCATCTATTATTGGCATCAGAAAGGATGCCTGTGCCTCTGACAGAGGAGGCCAAAGCCAATGGAGAGAAGTATATCTCATCCACATGTTGGGAAAATTCAGAAGGTCTTCTCTTATAATCAGGTCCTTGGAGATTCCCACATAGTAGGTTCCCCCATCTTAAATGATCTGGGGATGTGCCATAACCCCATTATAAGTTTCAAAGCAAAAGATTTCAGGAACATTTTTTTAAACCTCCCTTTTAGGGAGCAGCTGAGTGACTCAGTAGATTGAGAGCCAGGCCTAGAGGCAGGAGGTCCTGGATTCAAATTTGACCTCAGACACTTCCTAGGTGTGTGACCCTGGGCAAGTCACTTAATCTCCACTGCCTAGCCCTTCTAACTTGGAACCAATGTACAGTATTGATTCTAAGACAGAAGGTAAGGGTTTTTACAAAAAATCCCTCCTTTTTAATGAGCCTGAAAACATTAAGGAATAATTCTTTCTCTAGTCTAACATCCTTTTCAGATTTGTTCTCTTTAGAAAGTATGTAAAAGATAAACAATGAAACTTTAAGCCCAGGAAAATGGATTGGGGGGGGGGGCAGGGAGAAAGGGACCAAATTTAGAATGAGATATACTTCTTGTCTAGTTAAGACTATTGCTTTCACTCTTTCCCTAAAAGGATTAGTTCCAGCCTTCTTAACCTGAAGTATAGTAACTTGTTTAAAAAAATTTTTTATCACATTATTTTGATATAATTAAATGCCTTTATAATTCTATGTATTTTAGGGAGAACATGTGAACTCCTGAATAATTTAATATATTACTCTTTTAGATTTATTCCTTAAATGCTTACAGTAGCTGCAATGATAACTTTTACCCCTAAAAGGTCCAAATTAAAGTTTATATTATATAATCATAATTATAAAACAGAAATTTTCATTCTACATATAATAAGAAAACTAAACATGAAATTATAAAATTCCAATTATAAATATTTTATGTGGGCCTTCTATAAAATTTTTTTAAACCTTTCTCTCTTAGAATCCATACTGTAAGATTCGATTCCAAGGCAGAAGAATGGTAAGGGCTGGGCAACTAAGGTTAAGTGACCTGACCAGGGACTTCTAGCAGGGAAGCATCTGAGGTCAGATTTGAACCCAAGTCCTCCCAACTCTAGACCTGTCCCTTTTTATCCATCCAGATACCTACTCACCCCTGTTTCTGTAAAAATTTAAAGTAGTGATCCAACCAGACCATGCATTACTACTATCAGCAAAACTTCATATTCAATTCTTTATTTCACAAGTTTTAATAACTTTTAATGAATAACATTCTAGCGAAATAGTTTTTAACTTGGAAGATGTTTAACATAATGTAATAATCATAAGAAAGCTTACTTTCAATGTTGAACTTTTTAATTCATGCTTGGTGTTGGACCAAATATCACAAATTTTTGTTTAGTCTTAAATCTGGTTTCACAACTAGTTTATTTCTATATTTTAATGGAAAACAAGAATAAAGTGAAAATACACAAATGCAAAGTAGAAATGGTAGGAGAATTTTACAAGCTCTGTTGCTGAGAAATGAAAATTCATTGTTCATTTTTAGTTACCTAACTAATCAAAAAATAAAGAGCTAGTTATATTTATTCACCTACTGGCTAATGGCAAGCACTGTATTAAATGATAATGTGCTTAAAATTCAAATGTATATGTTGCTTTATTTTTAACAATGTCTGTATATAAACTAACTTTTTTTTAAAATAACCCTGAACTTCCATCTTGGAATCAATCCTAAGTATTGGTTCCCATGCAGAAGAGCAGTGAGAGCTAGACAATTGGGGTTAAGTGACTTTCCCAGGGTCACACAACTTGGAAGAATCTGAGGTCACATTTGAACCCAAGACCTTCTATCTCTAAGCCTGGCTCTATAAACGAACTAAGGAAAGAATATCTTCTCTTACTACATTTCTCACAGAAACTCCATTTTCATTCAATGAAAATCAGCTGATGTTGTAGACCCATGGGAAGAAATAAGATACTTGAAAATCACTAAACATTTAGCAAAGGATGAGGGTTGCTTTGCCCTAACACAGCAAGGATATACAAAAGGATACAGTGGCATTTGGTTTCCAGGAATCAGGCTTCCCTTATCTCCATTTGGAAACTCCTCTGTTCAGTCATTCATCAGAGTCTGGTGACCACAGAGTCTGAGAGTCCACAATCCACATGAGGTAAAGATTTTTTTATGCTTCAGATCAGGAAGGTGTAAAAGAGAAGCCGGGGCCAATCAGGTTGTTGAAGGGAAAGAAACTTTTGTCAAGGTCAGGAAAGCTACATGAGGAAACCACTAGTTTTACCACAGCCAAATAGGATACATAGCATGAGCAGGGGAGAAGTTTAAAGTGAGAAGAAAGACTCTTTTCTTAATGAAGAAATAAAAGGCTTCTTTCTTTTTTTTTCCTTTCCCTCAAAAAAAATTTATTGGCTTCTAATTACTCTATTTTTTAAAAGATAAGTTTGGTATCTTGTCTATAATCTTTTTTTTCCTAATTCCTATTCTTTTAGCATAGGATGGTGATGGCAAACTTTTTAGAGACCAAGTGTCTAAGCTGCACCCTCACACTGCATGTGAGTTGCCCCCTTATCCCAGATAGGGGAGAAAGGAAGTGCTCCCATTGGGCTGCCAGGTGGAGGGACAGGTGAAGTAAAAATGCCCTCAGAAGCCATGGAGAGAGAGAGGGGAGCAGACCCTTGCGGCACATGTGCCATAGGTTTGCCAACATGGGCATAGGACTTAAATATTCTCACAGACATCTCTTTTTTTCAAATTATTTATTTATTTTAGAATATTTTCCCATGGTTACAAGATTCATATTCTCTCCCTCCCCTCCTCCCTTCACCCCCAGCCAACAAGCAATTCCACTGGGTTTTACATGCGTCATTGATCAAGATCTATTTCCATATTATTAATATCTGCATTAGAGTGATTGTTTATCCCCATCGACCCATGAGATCAAGCAGTTGTTTTTCTTCTGTGTTTCTACACCCACAGTTCTTTCTCTGGATATGGATAGGGTTCTTTCTCATAAATCCCTCAGAATTGTCCTCAATCATTGCATTGCTGCTAGTAGAGAAGTCCATTACATTCTATTGTACCGCAGTGTATCCGTCTCTGTGTACAATGTTCTCCTGGCTCTGCTCCTCTCGCTCTGCATCACTTCCTGCAGGTTGTTCCAGTCTCCATGGAATTCCTCCACTTTATTATTCCTTTGAGCACAAGAGTATTCCATCACCAACATATACCACAATTTGTTCAGCCATTCCCCAATCAATGGACACCCCCTCCTTTTCTAGTTTTTTCCACCACAATTCCTTTCACTAATTATAGTTTTGGCAGAGCCAGCTAGGTTTTCCAGCTTATTTTGCCAAGAATTTGGGAAGAAGAAGGCAGTTGGAGGTGTCAGGGAAGTTTCAGAGAAATCAGGCCTACATACATTTCAAAAGCCTGTGTGACTGTGGAAAGTAGCCATTTTGAGAGCAGTGGAGTGCAGCTAATCTGCCTAGCAACACCACAGTCAATAAGAAACCACTTTCTTAAACTGTGGGAGTAAAAACACTGATGAAAAGCAACTGCTTGACTACAGGGGTGGAGGGGACATGTCTGAGGAGAGACTCTAAATGAACACTCTAATGCAAATACCAACAACATGGAAATGGGTTCGAATCAAGGACACAGGTGATACCCAGTGGAATTGCTCATGGGCTATGGGAGAGGTGGTGGGAGGGGAGGAGGGAGGAAAAGAAAATGATCTTTGTTTCCAATGAATAATGTTTGGAAATGACCAAATAAAATAATGTTTTAAAAAAAGAAACCACTCTTTCTAAAGGGTGTAGGTGACTCTTAAAGGGTCAGACTTAAAAACAATTTTTCCTTTGCAAAAGGCTTTTCAAGATACAAGATGGCAAGGAAATTATTAGTTGCCATGAGTTATCTAGCCTTTATTGGACATCTCTTTTATATGGTTTATAACTTATTTTTTGTCATGATTCCAGATTATATTTATTTTTTGCTTAACCTCTATGATAGTTTTCAGTGGTTCAAGATTGGTTTAGATCACTTGATTTCATTTGTTCCCACATACGCTGGAGCTTTATTCTCCTTAATCCAATTATACTATGCCCTGAAAAAAGATGTGCATCTAATTTATGGGAGAAAAGCAAAAGATAATGAAATGTCTGTGATGATTTTAGCCATGAGGGAGGAGATGACACAACTAAAGCAAATGATTAAGCAACTAACTGAGGAGAAACAAAGTTGCAAAGATATTAACACAGGACAAGACACACCTAAAAAAAAAATAAATAAAAATAAATAAAAATGTAACTCAGCAAGAACAGACAGATAGGGCTGAAGGGTGTGAATTTTAGATTTACTCCATCCTGTTTTGTCTTTAGAATTTTAACAACCAGGAATGTATATACCCCCCACTTAAGGATTAACTGTGGGGGAGGATGGTCTATGACCCCCTAGTGTTTAAGCCACCTTTGGTACATGTGAGACATAGGAAGTGATATAAAGAACTGTCTTCATATTTTGCGTCACTTCCTATGAGGGATTTTTGCGGCTTTGGAAACAAAACCTGGCTTGCAGGAGCTGCAGAGTTAGACCTCAGACTGTTTCCCTTAGGCGACTACATTGTGAGTGTTAAGGCTGAATCCCTTTTCCCTGGCTTTATGAAGGCACCAGCCTCCAAGGAGGCCCTTCATCTTGGAGGAGGCCTCGTGGCTGGAAGCTGAGCTAGATTTAATCTTCTGGGAAGGCCCCCTTGGCTGAGGCCTCTGAACTCCCCCTGGCTCAGGCTGGGCCAGAGCAGAACTTCCCCCTCCCCCCCTCTCTCTCCCATATTCTTAATTTCTTCCTTCTATTATAAATAAACCACCATAAAATTCCATTCTGACTTGAGTATTTCATTTGGATTTAGAATTTAAATACCTGGAGACCACTAAAATTTTATTCAATCTCAATCCTAAAAATTTACCCTTCCAAAGGGGAATGCCAATATTGCCACTAAGAGATCAAACAAGCCTACAACCAGACAGTGGTATAATTCATATTAAAACACATAAGCCATTTACAGCAGCTGATCTTGAAAGTCTGAAAAAAGGATGCCTTCCTGGTTTTCAGATCCTGAGCAATGTTTGAAAGAATTTAAAAGAGCAATTGGGCTTTGTGATCCAAGTTTTCAGGACACTGAAATTCTTCTCTCAGAATTATTTTCAAAAAGGGAAAAGCAACAATTTATTGATGAAACTAGAAACAATCCAAATTTAACATCTTGGCCAGAGGAAGGAACAGCCTTAGAGTTATTTAATAATACAAATCTGCATTATCTAAAAAAGGCCAGAGGAGATCTATTAGAGGCAATGAAAAGTTTTTCAAAAAGAGCAGATACTTGGGGACAATTTGAGAAATTGAGACAGGAGAGTGGGGAACATCCATCAGAATTCCTCAATAGGGTGAATGAAGTGGCAGAGGATGTGCTTGGCTTTGAAATTTTAAATGAACAAAATCTCCAACACATAAGGAGACAATTTGTGAAAGGCAGTAACACACCTATTAGATCATATTTTAAACTTCACTGCCCAGATTGGGAAACACTAAATCTGGAAGATTTAAGAAAAACTGCAACTTACATATTCACAGGTCATTAATAAATCCTAAATGAAAAGGATGAAATAATAAAAGAGCTTAAAACCAAGCTCAAAGAGACAAATAGCACAACTAAACAAAAATAAATTGAGGAAATAAAAAATCTAACCACTCTGCAATCATACAGACCCACAAGAAATTACACACAAAACAATCAAAGGAGAAATGTACCCAAATGTTTTCTATGTGGGAAATTGGGACACATAGTTTGTGACTTCTATTTAAAGGTACAATTAATCCAAGCTAACAATAAAAAGAGATCCTGAAAAAGCAATATAAAGTATAGCAACAATACACAAATACAAAATGTTGCAATTATAATTGCAAGAATTCATTGCAAGCACCAAATATAGAAACCATGGAGAGACACATCCACAGGGAGCAAAGCCTCATTATTCACAAGTAGTTTCAGGAATTGCTAAACAATGTCAGTTATGAAGCCAGGTGCATTGGGTAACATCAAAAAGGAAACATGGGAAAGGAAAGGGGGAAAAGGACTTGGGGGAAAATTGCACTGTCATACAATGGGGGTACAAAAAGGAAAAATAAAACTAAAGAACAGATAGAAGAAGAAATCCAATTAGATAAAGATGTAACAGAGATTAGAGAGAAAAATTTTGGAACAGTAGAACAAGATACAAAGAAAGGGAAAGAAGCAGATTTGGCAACATTCTGTAATACACAAACCTTAAATTTATTAGGACATAATAACTTAAAAAGCAAAGAACATGAAAGATTAGATCCAAGCAACAGTGAATTGCAACATGTCTCAGCACAAGACAAAAGTAACTTAGCAGAAAGAAAAGAATATACTTTAGAAACAAAGTATAGAACAAATAACAAAACCAAAAACAGAACCATATGAGACACAAATTGTAGAGGGTTCTAAAGATTCTAAACAAAATGCAACTGAATTAACTAAAGCACCTGAGCAAACAACAAAATGATTCAATGGGGAGGAAAATGCAATAACAGAGAATATTCAAAGTAGCAAACCTCCTGAAGACAATGACACTGAAATCGGGGATGATATTACAAAAGAATATACTGATGACATAATAGAAAAGTCAACCTTAAATCCTTATGTCAAAGAATTCCAACCAATAGCAACTGCACAAAAAAAAGCAAACAGACATTATCACACCATCCATTTGAGATGCTCTATGGACATGCAATTTGGCAAGGAAGGACTTGTAAACCAGCTTACTTTGCAATGATAGGTGAAGATTGTCAATTAACAAAATATATACAAACATGACAACAAAGGAAAGTAATGAATGTTGGAGGGGATATGGCAACTTTGGGACATTAATGCACTGGTGGTGGAGTTGTGAATTGATCCAACCATTCTGGAGGATAATTTGTAATTATGCCCAAAGGGCGCTAAAAGACTGTCTGCCCTTTGATCCAGTTATAGCACTGCTGGATTTGTACCCCAAAGAGATGATAAGGAAAAAGACTTGTTTTTTCATAGCTGCGCTCTTTGTGGTGGCAAAAAAAAAAAAAGGAAAATGAAGGGATGTCCTCCAATTGGGGAATGGTTGAACAAATTATGGTATATGTTGGTGATGAAATACTATTGTGCTCAAAGGAATAATAAACTGGAAGAATTCCATGTGGACTGGAATGACCTCCAGGAATTGATGCATAATGAGAGGAGCAGAACCAGGAGAACATTATACACAGAGACTGATACACTGTGGTATAATTGAATGTAGTGGACTTCTCCATTATTGGCAATGCAGTGATCCTGAACAACTCAGAGGGATTTATGAGAAAGAACACTATCCACATTCAGAGGAAAAACTTTGGGAGCAGAAACACAGAAGAAAAACAAGTGCTTGATTACATGGGTCAATGGGGATATGATTGGGTATGTAGACTCTAAATGATCACCCTAGTGTAAATATCAACAACACGAAAATAGGTTTTGACCAAGGACACATGTGAAACCCAATGGAATTGTGCATCGGTTATGAGAAGAGGTGGGGGGAGGGGAGGGAAAGAATATGATTCTTGTAACCAAGGAATAATGTTCTAAATTGACTAATAGAATTTTCCAAAAAGAAAAAAAGAAATGTAACAAATTAAAATGTTTACAAAAACAAAAATAAAATACATATAAGCTTTACAAACAAGAATAGCAAATGTAATAATTAAAAATAATATTTCTACCCATATATATATATATATATTTTATAAAGTTTATTGGAAAGGTAGCCAATGTTCCTATAAGTAACCTGACCATGTGGTGCCTAGCCTGCCAGTCTCTTCCTCATTCCCCCTCACCTGCCTACACTGTCTTTTCTCCTTGTGGTTCTCCCCCTTCCTCTGAGGTTCTCCTTGTCAGTCTCCCAATTCTCCCCCAAACCTTAACTTTTATTGATGTATAGAAAATACACCGACATAACCCTGCTGCAACTGTGATATGTCAGGAATGTTTGATAGACAGGTAAATTTATTCAGGAGGGGGAGGGGATGAGCTTCCTTGACACACAAAGTTGCACAAAATGGGCTTAATACAACAAACAGTACCCCTGGATTACAATTTGCCCAATATCAAGCCAGGAGACAAAGTATACTTAGAAAATTTCAATAGAAAATTGATTCACAGATATAAAAATGGACTGGACCACATGAAGTATTGCTTACTACCCCAACAGCTATAAAAATTACAGGGAAAGACTCATGGTTCCACTGTTCCCACATAAAACCAGAAAAATCCAACATCATTGTAACAGACATAGAAGAAGAGTAGAGTTACACAAAAGATAGTGCTGAGAAATTAAAACAAAAATGGATTAACATCAAAAAGTACACCACAAAGAAACCATAGTGACACATAATGTTCGAGACAAACAAGATCATAGCAGTCAAGCATACCACAGAGACAAGGAGAAGACAACTTTCCAGCCCACAGGAAAAGATTTTAAACCAGCCCAGAGGAAAAGCATCAAGAAAAACTGCTAGAGAGAAGAAATAAAGAGAAAAAAGCTGAAATGGACAGCTAAAACTTTGAACTTTGTAAATTTGTTTATATAAGAAGAGGACAGACAGAAAACAGGACTTATATGTAAGACTGTGTGTGTGTGACTTATATGTAAGACTGAGTGTGATGAAATAATAAAAAAATTAATTTCACATATTAGGGAAATAGCATGCAACACAACATAACTTGGAAGAAAGAAGAGTCAACATGAGAAGTGGAAATCTGAAGAAACTTGATAAGTATTCATTCAACACAACACTATTAGACACAAAACACAAAATCAAAAACTGGCATATATTGGGAGACCTCATGTAAATAAATGAGTGTCTGAAATTGCATTTACGCAAAATGTAAATATGTATATAGTTAGTTGCATAAGATCTTAGGCAAATATAAAGATCAATAGATATTTCTATTTGACTGACATCAGGATGTGGGAACAATGTGTATTATTGTATTCTATGTAAATTATCCCTATAAATAATGTGTATACTATAATTAGGTTAGAAACATAGTGATAGGGTCTGTAAATATGTAGCATAGCATGTATATATATTGTACATAAGATTAGGTTATAGATTAGACTAGGGACTTAGAGAATAGTTATAATAAGTAGGGGATAGATTAGGAGTAAGTTAAGCATGGCATAGACAAGTAGTTATACTTAGGAATAGACTTAAGCTGCATTTGCAGATAGTAAACTTTAATTGTTTATTGTAAAGCTGATGCTGAAATTGTGTTTAATGGAAATATATATAGATAAAATAGTTTGCAAATAAAAACTGTTTGTGTTAGTTTAACTTAGCAAGAGTAAGTAGCATTAATATTAAGATTCAAATTTCTTTGTAATGGTTTTGTTCAGACATTTATTGTACTGAATTTATTTGTAAAACCCCAAAACTACCCTTACCCAAATTTCCTGCATAAAATTCCTCAGAGTAGATAAGGTTAACATAGAATAGTGATAGATTAATTGAGGGAAGTTTATTATTTTGGGGGGAGTAGTTAGAAAGTAGATTTAGTAGCTTGGTAAGTATAATAAATATAAGTGACCTTGGGAAGGTCACAACAAAAAAAGGGGACAATTGTGGAAAGGAAAACTGAATCAAGCTCTGGACTTTCTGCCACTAAGGTAGAGCAAACAGCATTTGGAAGGTTAGAATGAAATCGATGAACAGCGATGACAGTTGGTGGGGGGTGGTGACTTGGAGAGACACGGTTGCTCTCAAAAGACGCTCTCTTTCCTGGCCCTTGGACTGGAAGGAGCGCTTTCTCCCTGTCTCTGGATAGAAATACCTCTATTCCTGGATTTTCCCAACTGTGTGCTCTACCTGGATTCCTTTGATTGTGTCATTGAACAAAAGGATTTAAGGGGAGTGGTTTGAACTGTAAGGCCGGTCTTTAGGGGTGTCAGTCAGAAGACAGGTCCAACCAGCTCTGAAGGTCAGAACTTTTTCTTCCTCTTGCTGTCTACTGCTAAAGACTTTGAATTTAAGAAAGCTAGCATAGATTAGCTTAGACAGGAATAAAAGAAACCCTCTACCAGCCTGTGAGGCCTGGCCTCAGCTCAAAAGCTGAGAGAGACTCAAACCCAATCTAGGGAAATCCCAATTCCCTCTTCCCTGATATCTTCCCAATCCAAACTTGTTATTAAATTCATCTTGAGTTAAATAACTCACAATCAGATAAGAGGACAGTCATTTGAGGGGGACATAGAAGGAGCTGAACCTAAGGACAGCCATTCAACCATAAATGATTCTTATCAAACCCCTGTTGGGTGATTTTGGTCTGGCGGGAGGCTTGTCCCTCAGGGTGGTCTGTGCTTACCTGCTCTGGGGTATCTTCAACATCAATTAATAAAGAAGACATCCCCTCAGGCTATCATAGTTCGCCCATTTTGGGGGAACCCCATTTTTCAAAGACAGTCTCTCAGCAGGGGGTATCTCTCTCCTTTTACCTCACCAGCATCTATATTCCCTCTCTCCCTTCAACTCCTCCATTCCCTGTTACAAAACCTTCATTATCCCTTGTACTTCTTCAATTGACTACAATCCCTTCAACTATTACACACCACAAAGAGCGTGGCTATAAATATTTTTGTATACCTATTTTTTCCTTGTTATCTCTTTGTGGTACAAACCCAGCATTGCTATGGCTGGATCAAAGGGCAATAAGTCTTTTAAAGCCCTTTGGGCATAATTTAAAATTGCTTCCAAAATGGTTGGCCAATTTACAACTCCACCAGCAATGCATTAGTGTCCCAATTTTGCCACATCCTCTTCAACATTTATTAATTTCCTTTGCTGTCATATTGGCCAGTCTGCTAGGTGTGAGGTGGTACCTCAGAGTTGTTTTGATGTCTCTACTTTAAGAGATTTAGAACACTTTTTAATGTGCTTTTTGATAGTTTTGATTTCTTTATCTGAAAATTGCCTGTTCATGTCCCTTGCCCATTTATCAATTGGGGAATGGCTTGATTTTTTGTACAATTGATTTAGCTTCTTATAAATTTGAGAATTAGATCTTTGTCAGAGGTTTTTGTTATAAAGATTTTGTAGCATACCAGGCATGTTGGCATCTGGGAAGTATGGTTGATGTATTGATATTGTACTTGATCAGATCAGTTAATAATCTTTGTATAAGAAGTTATAGTCCAAAGGGCAAAAGAATTCCTAAGCTGCCACAAAGGCTTAGCTCTCACCTTGTCAAACTGCATTCCTTTGAAAAGCGCATGTCAAGTGAATCCCCACCTCCTCTGATCTTGTTATTGTCTATTCAACCAACGTTAAGACCTATGGTATGTTATATACTCACTGATCACCTCTGAATCCACAATAAATGCTGGGGTGAGTTCTTCTCCTAATCTCTCTCCTTATCTTTCCTAGGGACAACATCGCCCAAGTGCTTTCTATCTCGGAATTCTTACTTCTACTTGTTCTCTTATTTCTCATGCTTTCCTTTAATTAATTTTCAAGGGAAAACATTATAGGAGCTAGCGCCGCTCCCCATATCAATTAACTTATCTTTGAGTCTTCATTTATCACCCATTTTCCTCAGGCTCCCTTCTCCTTCTCAAGTTATAACCCACAAAGGAAAATTATATAACAATTGCTGGCCGGATTGTTATAGATTTTTCTCCAATTTTTGCTTCCCTTCTAATTTTGGTTGCATTGGTTTTATTTGTACAAAACCTTTTAAATTTAATGTAATCAAAATTATTCATTTTACATAAAAGGCTTATTTCTACAGAATATTTGTGATGGTCCATGATGGTTTCCAGATAGTTTGTGATACACATTTCCAGAAATTATGGTTTTTACACAATCTAATATTTTTGCTGGAAGAACACAAGTATTCCTAATATTTTCCTTACTTGATTACACAGTTGATTACAGGGTACTAGAGGTGAACTAGAGAGCTACTCCACTGCAGTGTATAGAGTGCAAAGGAGTACATATACACTTTCTGAATATCTAAGTAGGAATCAGTTTGAGATAGGATGCTTGAATCCTTGTGGGAGTTTGGAAACAATTTTAGGAAAGTTTGAAAAATTTAAAGAACATATTCTTAGTCAAAATGGAAAAAGAAGAAGAGGGGCTACTCTTGAGATCCATGTTGGCCAGGACCCTGTTGCTTGCAGGGACACACTAGTGGAGAACTGAATGTTGGCCAGTGACCATTGGTTCACATGATGATTATGGGTAGAAAATAGCATAAGTGAGGAGATTAAGAGTAGAGATGAAGTACTGACCAGATGTGAAGAAGAGGTAATGGCTTGCAATTATGCTTTAAGAAATGACTAAGGGGTTAGAGTTGAGAAAAACCTAAAAAGATTTATGTGTTGTTGTTCCTGAGCTGGAGAAGAAAATGACAAACCTCTCTTGTATCTTTGTAAAAAAAAGAGAGAGAGAGATCATGAAGAGTCAGACACAACTGAACAGCTGCAGCAAATAAGAAATTACAAAGGAGTTGAGTACAGAAAAACCTAGAAAGATTTATGTGAACTGATGCAAAGTGAAGTAAGAACTAGAACACTATGCACAGTAATAACAATTTTATAAAGATAACCAATTGTGAAAGACTACTCTGATTAACACAATGGTCCAAAACAATTCCACAGGGACTCCTGATGAAAATTCCAATTGACCTCCACAGAGAGAAGCAATGAAATCTGTAGATTAAAGCATGTATTTTCTTTCATTTTCTTTATTTTTCTTGCTTCTTTTTTAGCAATATGGCTAACATGAAAATATGTTTTTTCATGATTTCACTTGTATAATTGGTATCATACTGCTTGCCTTCTCAAGGGGTAGAGGAAGGTTGGAGGGAGAGAGAAATATGGAAATAAAAAATTTAAAAACTGAATGTTAAAAATAAAATTTAAAAAAGAAGAAATTAAATGTATGTATGCATATAGATGCATGTACTTATATATTTCCTATCCAAGTTGCTGGAGTCCCTGAAATCTATGCATAAATTAACTATGCATAGATTTATGCATAGTTAAGAACCTCCAGATCTAAAGAGTATAAGTCATAACAGGAGGAGCTGTTAGTTGTAAGAAGGATTCATACTTGGCTGTCTTCTCTGTGGAAGAAAAACCCAAAGTGTGAAAGAATCACTCTTCCGCCTCGTGCCTCCTTTCCCCTTCCCTTTCCCCTCATTGGCAATCGAGTCTTGTCAAGATCTGCTATCTGTTCCCAAATTTTTATTAATTCTAGAGCCCCCTGGGTGATGGGGGGGGCGGGGTTGGAGCGGGGAGAGGGGAAGAGAAGGACGGAAAAGGAACGGACAGGGACATTACCGAGGATCACTCCTCCCCCATTTGCATCTCCCCAAGTCATTTTCACTGCTCGGGCAGGGAGTACCAGCCAGCATTCCCTTGCTTTGGGAAGGTGGCCTTGCAAGAGGACAAAGAATCGATCCAGCTGTACATAGATGCATCAGGTAGGCCTGCGGCCTCCTCTGCTAATTTGCCCTTGAAATTTCCTTGCCCTGTTGGGGCACAGGCGCCTGTGGCAGCTGCTCCTGGAGAAAGGGATGGGGGGATGGAATAAGGATTCCAGTCCGCCGGGCTTCAGCCATTTCTAGACCGAGGCAGACTTTTAGATGCCGTTAATATATTTAGGTCCAGGCTAGGAAAAGCAGGGTGAGTCAGGACAGAATCTCCCAGCCCAGCAGGCTGCTGCTAAGGGCAGGCTGCCCAGTCTGCAAGGAGCAGAAGCAACTACAGGACAGTTATATTCAATCCCGAGGCGGAGCAGCGGGTCGGAAGCCATCACGAGGAGAGTCACAGTAGTTTGGGAAAATCTCCACGCCTGATCAGCGGCCTGGAGAACGCTGGCACCCCCCTCTCAGAGCCTTCCTAGCTTTCCAGTCGTCCCATTCCGATGCTCGAGCTGGCTCTGAGGTAAATCCTTGGAATGATAACTGGGCTCCTCTTCCGACCCTGGCGTGTATGGAGGGACTAGGGGTGAGTGAGGGATGAGGGACTACGTCCCCCAAAGAGCCTGGCTATCATTCAATACGTTGCTCCAAGGGAAGTCCCCTGCCCTGGACGAATCTTTGCCTTCAAGATTTATGAGGTCTGTACGGTGTCTAACCCCAAGAAGCCCCCCCCCTTTTTTTATTTCCGTCAATGGCCTAGATGGCAGGGGACCTCTACGCAAGTAACCCAAAGGAGTGGGAAGGGAATTGTCGATATCCAGGAGAAGGGTTCCAAACAATGGATTGACTGCCCTTAGGGAAGATGTACTTCCCTAAGCGAGACCGAGTGGTGTATCCTCTGAGTCAGAACGACCTGGATTCAAGTTCATGATCCTAGATAAGTCATATAACTTCTTAGTGACTTATTGGGGGCAACGAGGTGGCATGGGTGCCGCCTGGAGTCAGCGAGGCTCCTCATCCTGAGTTCGAATCTGTCCTCGGACACTCATTAGCTGTGTGACCCTGAGCAAGGCACTTAACACTCTCGGCCTCAGTTTCCTTGTCTGTAAAACGAACAGGAAAAGGAAACGGCAAAGCCCTCCAGTATCTCTGCCAAGAAGACGCCAATGGGGTCACCGAGAGTCAGACACGACTGGCCAACAGGACCTGAGGTGGCGAAGCTCATCCTCGGGGATCTCTTTTGGCGATAATCATAGGTCTGGCTCAGAATCTAGGGAATGGAGAGATTTCCCTTTGCTGGTTCTTGGAAGCCACAAGGCGGGGCAAAATAACCCTGTTTACACTCAGGGGATTTTTCCACATGCTCCAAGGCAAATGGGACGCACAAGGCTGGTGGCTGGAATAGAGCTCCACCTCGTGAGCGCGATTGTAAACTACACGCCTTTGTACATGGTCTAGTATTACGGTGTTTTCTGTAGGCTCCCACAAACCCAGGCTGCCTACCTACATAAGTACAATGCCCCAAGTGGAACCTGAGATATTCAAGTCAGGAAGACTTGAGTTCAAGTATGACCTCAGACATTTCCTAGCTATGTGATATTGGGCAAATCACATAACCTCTGCCTTTCTCAGTTTACTCACCTGGAAAATGGATGGAATAATGGAAGCACCCATCTCTCGGTATTATGGGGATCAAATAAGCCTGTAGAAGGTACTATATAAATGTCAGATATTATCATTACACTAGTGTCACACCGTTATGTTTTAAACCAGGTGTGGTAAAAAGTTTTTGTAAAAACAAAACCAATGTAACCAAAATCAGAAGGGAAGTAACAAACTGGGAAACAATCTTCATAACAAAAACCTCTGACAAAGGTCTAATTACTCAAATTTACAAAGAGCTAAATCAATTGTACAAAAAATCAAGCCATTCTCCAATTGATAAATGGGCAAGGGACATGAACAGGCAATTTTCAAAGAAATCAAAACTATTAATAAGCACATGAAAAAGTGTTCTAAATCTCATAATCAGAGAGATGCAAATCAAAACAATTCTGAGGTATCACCTCCCACCTAGCAGATTGGCTAACATGACAGTATATGTAGGAAGGGGCTTGAATCCAGGTTGTCCTGACTCTGAGGTTAGGTTAAAAAAATAGCTGCTGTAATGGCCTTGTGTTCAGAAGAGAAAGTGGGTTCAAGGAAGGTCAGAGGAGGTCACTCATGTAGAGTTGGAATGTCATTCAATGAGCATGGAGGGGAAAGTACAACTATTAGGTAAAGTTCTCCCACACTGATTATACTCTCATGTAGCTAGGCGATGGTGTGGTGACCTGAAGATAACATCACCTGATAGCCAAATTAAATATCACACTGCCCCCAAGGTGGTTAATCAGTTAATCATATGACAACCATGCTAGACCTCAGAAAGTAAAGGCATGAACAGGTATAGGTCTGAGAGCACCACCACGTGTATCCCTAGCACCCTCTCAGCCTGCACCACCTATGGTAAAGGGAGGGGGAAGAAGAACAGTGCTATAAGATTGGAAAGACAAGCTAGTACAAAATTGTAGAGGGCTGTGACGGTTCAAATCTGGCCTCAGACAGTTATTTATTTGGTTGTGAAGTTTTTATGCCCTAGTACATAATCAATTTTTGTATATGTACCATGTACTGCTGAAAAGAAGGTATATTCCTTTCTATCCCTATTCACTTTTCTCCAAATATCTATTAAATCTAATTTTTCTTTAAAAAAATCATTCACTTCCTTTACTTCTTTCTTATTTATTTTTTGGTTCTATTTATCTATTTCTGATAGTGGAAGGTTGAGGTCCCCCAATAGCATAGTTTTACTGTCTATTTCCTCCTTAAGCTCCAATAGTTTCTCCTTTAAAAATCTGGATTCTATACCATTTGGTGCATACATGTTGAGTACTGATATTTTTTCATTATCTAAACTATCTTTTATCAAGATGAAATTACCTTCCTTATCTCTTTTAATCAGATCTATTTTTGCTTTAGCTTTGTCTGATATCATGATTGCTACTCCTTTTATTTTTGTCTCAGTTAAAGCCCAACAGTTCTGCTCTATCCTCTTAATTTTATTCTATGTGTATCTAACTGCCTCAAATGTGTTTCTTGTGAACAACCTATGGTAGGATTCAGGTTTTAATTCACTTTGCTATCTGCTTCTGTTTTATGAATTTATCCCATTTATAGTCACAGTTATGATTACCATCTGTGTATCCCCCTCCATCCTGATGTCCTCTTTTAATCCTGTCCTTTCTCCTTTCACTCTTTCCCTCTACGCCAGTGTTCTACTTTTAATCACTTCCCCCTTCCCCTTCCCTTATATTACTCCCCTAAAAATATGGAATGCTTCATGAATTTGCATATCATCCTTGTGCAGGGACAATCTTCTCTATATCATTCCAATATTAGTATATGTGCTGCTGAAACAAGAACCTCAGTCACTTAATTAACTGGGTGACCCTGGGCAAGTGATTTAGCCCTGTTTGCCTCTGCTTCTCACCTGTAAAATAGTCACCAAAGAAAATGGAAAACCATTCCAGTATCTCTGTCAAGAAAACCCCAAATGAGGTCATGAGGAGTCTGACAAAACTGAAATAATTGAAGAACAGAAAAAGTGAGAGAAAGCAAAGGAATCTGGTCTCTCAACTTTCTGAAGAAGCTAATTCTCATTTCCTAGGAAGTGAAGGCTCTGGTTACCCAAAGCATGGCAGTGGAGGTGGGGTTGGAGCTTGCTAAACAGCAAATATAGAAGGTAAGAGCAGCTCAGAAAACTACTAGGTAAGGGATATATGAGAATCAGATACCAGTAGAAACAAGGTGTGTGAGTATCAGACAATTTATAAATGCTAGTCCTGGAATCAGGAAGGCTTATCTTCCCGAGTTCAAATCTGAATACAGACACTTACTTAGCTGTGTGACCCTGGGCAAATTATTTAACCATGTTGGTTCCTTTTATCTATAAAATGAGCTGGAGAAGGAAATGGCAAACCACTCCAGAATCTCTACCAAGAAGACCTCAAATGGCATAATGAAGAGTTGGACATGACTGAGATGGCTGAACAACAACAAACAAAATACAATTTAATCTTGGTTTTCTACCTTTTTGAAATGTATTTTATTTATTTATTTAAATAATTTAGATTCTTTTCCCTTGGTTACATGATTCCTATTCTTTACCACCCTCATCCCTCCTCCGTCCCATAGCCAACAAACAATTCCATTGGGTTTTACATGTATCGTTGATCAAGGCCTATTTCCATTTATTATTTTTTTAAACCCTTATCTTCCATCTTGCAATCAATTCTGGGTATTGGTTCTAAGGCAGAAGAGTGGTAAGGGCTAGGCAATGGGGGTTAAGTGACTTTCCCAGGGTCTTTAGGCCTGGCTCTCAATCCACAGAGCTACCCAGCTGTCCCCCTATTTCCATATTATTAATGTTTGCAATAGAGTGATCATTTAGAGTCTACACCCCCAATCATATATCCATTGAACCATGTGATCAAGCAAATGTTTTTATTCTGTGTTTCTACTCCCACAGTTCTCTCTCTGAATGTGGATAGTGTTCTTTCTCATAAATCCCTCAGAATTGTCCTGGATTATTGCATTGCTGCTAGTAGAGAAGTTCATTACATTTGATTGTGCCACAGTGTATCAGTCTCTATGTACAATGTTCTCCTGGTTCTGCTCTTTTCACTCTGCATCACTTCCTGGAGGTTGTTCCAGTTCCCATGGAATTCCTCCAGTTCGTTATTCCTTTTAGCACAATAATATTCCATCACCAACAAATACCACAATTTGTTCAACCATTCCCCAATCAATGGACACCCCCTCATTTTCTAGTTTTTTCCACCACAAAGAGCACAACTATAAATATTTTGTACACATATTTTTGTCCTTATTATCTCTTTGGGGTACAAACCCAGCGTTGCTATGACCGAATCAAAGGAAAGGTAGTCTTTTAAAGTCCTTTGGGCATAATCCCAAATTGCCTTCCAGAATGGTTGGATCAATTCACAACTCGACCAGCAATGCATTAGTGTCCAATTTTGCCACATTCCTTCCAACATTTATTACTTTCTTTTGCTGCCACATTGGCCAGTCTGCTAGGTGTGAGATGGGACCTCAGAGTTGTTTTGATTTGCATTTCTCTAATTTTAAGAAACTTAGATCACTTTTTCATGTGCTTATTTTTTCCCCAATTTAAACATTATTTTATTTGATTATTTTCAAACAATATTCCTTGGAAACAAAGATCCTTTTCTTATCCTTCCCCCCTCCCACCGCCCCTTTCATGTGCTTATTGATAGTTTTAATTTCTTTATCTGAAAATTGCCTATTCATGTCCCTTGCCCATTTATCAATTGGGGAATGGCTTGATTTTTTGTACAATTGATTTAGTTCTTTATAAAATTGAAAAATTGACCTCTGTCAGAGGTTTTTGTTATAAAGATTTTTTCCCAATTTGTTGCTTCCCTTCTAATTTTGGTTGCATTGGTTTTGTTTGTACAAACACTTTTTAATTTAATGTAATAAAAATTATTCATTTTAAATTTTGTGATATTCTCTATCTCTTGGTTGGTCTTAAATTCTTTCCTTTCTCATAGATCTGACAGATATACTATTCTTTGTTCACCTAATTTACTTATAGTTTCCTTCTTCATATTTAAGTCATTTACCCCAACTGAATTTATCTTGGTATAGGGTGTGAGATGTAGATCTAGATCTAATCTCTCCCATACTATTTTCCAATTTTCCCAGCAGTTTCTGTCAAATAGTAGGTTTTTGTCCCCAAAGCTGGAATCTTTGGGTTTATCATACACTATCTTG
This sequence comes from Monodelphis domestica, assembly GCF_027887165.1. Classification (NCBI taxonomy): domain Eukaryota; kingdom Metazoa; phylum Chordata; class Mammalia; order Didelphimorphia; family Didelphidae; genus Monodelphis; species Monodelphis domestica. The sequence goes on from NC_077228.1 coordinate 171,332,235, forward strand.
CTGAGGGCATTTACCCCAAGTCTATTCCACTGATCTTCCCTTCTGTCTCTTAGCCAGTACCATATTGTTTTGATGTTCACTGCTTTATGGTACAGTTTAAGATCTAGTACTGCTGGGTCCCCATCTTTCACCTTTTTTCCATTAGTTCCCTTGATATTCTTGACCTTTTGTTCTTCCAAATGAACTTTGTTATAATTTTTTCTTAATTCAGTAAAAAAGTTTTTTGGTAGTTTGATAGGTATGGCACTAAATAAGTAAATTAATTTGGGTAGGATGGTCATTTCATTCACATCTTTTGTGTACTAAATAAATTAGCCCTCTCCTGCTGTCTTTCCCCCCCAGAAAAATACCTAATAGATGCTGAGGCACCTCTACTTAGCTCTTTTCCTTCTATCATTTCACATGCCTACCTATGCATCCATTATATATACTGTATATATATATATATATATGTATATATATACATATACTGAAGCAGTGGAAGGTGTTTCTTTTAGAGATAGTCCTTCTTTCTCTCTTTATGGAAATAACTCCATCCCTTTTAGTTAGATGCAAATGTCATAACAAATGTAATAAATAAGGACTAATCAGTCTTTATTTTTCCTTTCCCTCTCCATGTCACTTTCTTCTATACTCCAGCCCAGAGGTATCAAACACACAGCCACTGAGGGGACCACAACATTTTCCAGTGCAGCCCAAACCAGATTAAAATGTAACTGGGAAGCAGTTAACAAAATAAATTAATTTTAGTAATATGTAAACACACAGTTTTTTCAGTATGTAGCCTCCGGGGACCCTTGGTGGTGAGCCCAATACTATTTGAGTTCTATATCACTAATCTAACTACCTTTTACGGGTGAGAATTCCCCACTTTCTCATCATACCCTCTTTCTTCTTTCCCTTGAATCACTTATTTCATTCCTCTCAAGGAAAACTTCATTCTAATAATAACAAGAATTTATATAAAGGCTAACAAAGCAATTTTACAAATGTTGAATCACATCATTTGATCCTTACAACACCCCTGGGAAGTAGGTGTTATTATTGTCCCCATTTTTTGTTCAGACCTTTCAGTCCTGTCCAGTTCCTTGTGATCCCATTTGGGATTTTCTTTTTTCTTTCTTTCTTTTCCTTTATTTTGTCTCCAATTACATGTAAAAAGAGTTTCCAACATTTTTCAAAGAATTTTGAGCCTTGAGTTCTCACCCTTTCTCATTCCTCCCTCTCCCCCTACTGAGATGGTAAGCAATCACATATGGATTTTTACATGTGCAACCATGTAAAAAACTTTCCCATTTTAATCCTTTTGTGGAAAAAAACTTGAAAAAAGTAAGAAAGTGAAGAAAGTTTGCTTTGGTCTGGATTCAGACTCCATCAGTTCTTTCTCTTGAAGCAGATGGCATCTTTTATCATGAGTCTTTGGATCACTATATTGCTGAGAATAGCTAAGTTATTTACAGTTGTTCATTGTACAGTATTCCTGTCATTGTGTACAATATTCTTCTGTTTCTCTTTTCACTTGGCTTCAGTTCATGTAAGTCTTTCCAGGTTCTTCTGAGCTACTGTTCATCATTTCTTACAGTACAAGAGTATATTTGGGGTTTTCTTGGCAAAGATACTGGAATGGTTTGTTATTTCCTTCTCCAGCTCATTTTACAGAGGAGGAAACTGAGGCCAACAGGGGTGAAGTGACCTGCCCAGGGTCATACAGCTAGTAAGTGTCTGAAGCTGGATTTGAACTCAAGAAGATGAGTCTTCTTGACTACAGGCCCCAGCACTCTATTCACTATGCCACCTAACTGCCTGTTAGAGAAAAACTTCATTCTAATAATAGCTAGCATTTATATAGAGACTTGCAAAGCAGTTTATAAATATTATAGCTTTGATCCTTAAAATAACCCTGGAAGGTAGGTGCTATTATCCCCATTTTAGAGCTGAGGAAATTAAACCAGACTGAGATTGGCTAGGAATGTGAAACTAGTAAATGCTTAAGATTTGAACTCAGGTCTTCCTGAATCCACATCCAAAGCTCTATTCTTTGTACCACCCCACTACAGAAGACATGTATTCCTTCAACCCTTCCACTTCCTTCTCTAGGAGGGAACTCAGCTCGCCTCTGGGCATGCAGAAGTGCTATTTTGTACTGGCACAAATGCAAAAAAAAAATAATAAAATAAAGCATCCTTACAACCATTCTAGTGGCCAATTTGGAACCCTGCCAAAAGGGCCATCAAACTGTGCATACCCTTTGACCCAGCAATACGACCTTTGGGTCTGTATCCCAGATCGAATAAAGATGGGGGAAAGGACCTACTTGTACAAAAATATTAGCTCTTTTTGTGGTGGCAAAGAACTGGAAACCATCAATTGGGGAATGACTGAACCAATTGTGGTATATGATTATAATGGAATATTATTGTGCCATAAGAAATTACAAACAAGATGATCACCAAAAAACCCTGGAAACACTTATATGAAGTGATGCAAAGTGAAGTGAGCAGAACCAAGAGAATGTGGTACCCAGTAATAGCAGTAATATATGTTGATCAATTATCAGCAATGTAAAGACCCAAAACAACTCCAAGGAATTTATAACAAAAAAAGGCTACTCTCTGTTATAGAAGGATCTGACAGAGTCTGAATGCAGATTGAATTGTACCATTTTTCATTTTATTTCCTCCATGAATTTTTCTCTAATATAAGCAATATGTCTATTATTTCACAACATGGTGAATATGGAAATATGTATCATATGATCACACACGTACAACCTATATCATATTATCTGCCATCGTGGGAGGAGGGGAGAGATGGAAGGGAGAGAATACAGATAAAAAAAAAGTCAGGATATGATTATTAAAATTATATTGACATGTAATCTGGAATAAAATTTAAAACTTATTTTGAAAAATGGCATCCTTTCCACAAATTACTACAAAATTCCCTTTAATCTCCATATTTGCTTAAAGCAAGGTAGATAGTAGGTCTCCTGTCTAATTTTTATGGCTAACTGTCATTGCAAACCATTTGTTGCCATACCTCAGAAGAGGCCTCAGACACTAGGGGCTCCAGAATAAGGTTCAATTTGTTTAGGATTGAATTTCATCCTTTTTTTTGCAGCCTATTGAGTTGCTGTTGATCAGTAGATAACATAATCCTTCCATGCTCTAATGTGGACAGAAGCAAATTACAGCTCATTCCAAGCATAATCAAATAAATTAATCCAATGTACCAAATTAGATCTACCTACATGGTTTCTCCTAGCTAGTGATCTCCAGGAGCTACTTCTCTCTCTGCAACTTCCCTGGTTACTAGGCTCCCTAGCCACCTGGGCAAGTGAAGCCAAATTCATTTGGCAGACAATAAATCTAATAAATCACATAACACAGAAGGACCCCTCCCCCAAGAATCATACAGAAGGAAAGGATCATAGCCACAAAAAGTAATCTAGTTATCTAATTGGAGCTCGTCATATTGCCATAAGTTGACCTGCTCTCTCCCTCTCCCCTTTCTCCCTCCCTCTCTCTCTCTCTCTCTCTCTCTCTCTCTCTCGCTCTCTCTCTCTCTCTCTCTCTCTCTCTCCCTCCCTCCTCGCTCTCTCTCTCTCTCTCTCTCTCTCTCTCTCCTTCCTCTCTCTCTCTCTCTCTCTCTCCTTCTCTCTCTCTCTCTCTCTCTCTCCTTCTCTCTCTCTCCCTCCCTCCTTCTCTCTCTCTCTCTCTCTCTCTCTCTCTCTCTCTCTCTCTCTCTCTCTCTCTCTCTCTCTCTCTCTCCTTCTCTCTCTCTCTCTCTCCTCCTTCTCTCTCTCTCTCTCCTCTCTCTCTCTCTCTCTCTCTCTCTCTCTCTCTCTCCCTCCTTCTCTCTCTCTCTCTCTCCCTTCTCTCTCTCTCTCTCTCTCTCTCTCTCTCTCTCTCTCTCTCTCTCTCTCTCTCTGGTCTCTCTCTCTCTCTCTGTCTCTCTCTCTCTCTGTCTCTCTCTCTCTCTGTCTCTCTCTCTCTCTCTCTCTCCCTCCTTCTCTCTCTCTCTCTCTCTCCTTCTCTAGCTGCTCTGGTCCCTCTCCAGTAGAAAATACAACCTGATTTATTGTCTGTACAAAGCAAATACAAGCCTGAGAACACAAGATCCAAGGGCACAAAATGAAATCCAGCTCAAATGAGATTTTTAAAAATAGGCATTTCTTCCAATTACATATAAAAACAAACTTCAACATTCATTTAAAAAATTTTTGAGGGGCAGGTTGGGTGGGCTCAGTGGATTGAGAGCCAGGCCTAGAGGTCCTAGGTTCAAATCTAGCCTCAGACACTTCCTAGCTGTGTGGCCCTGGGCAAGTCACTAACTCCCATTGCCTAGCCCTTACCACTCTTCTGCCCTGGAACCAATACATGGTATTGATTCTAAGACTAAAGGTAAGGGTTTAAAAATTTTTTTGAGTTCCAAATTCTCTCCCTCCCCTCTCTGAGAGTAAGCAATCTGATATAAATTCTACATATGTGTAATCAAGTAAGACATTTTCCCACATTATTTATTTTGAGAAAGAGACCCTGGGCAAGTCACTTAATCCCAGTTGCCTAGCCCTTATCTCTGCTACACAGTACTGATTCTAAGACAGAAGGTAAAGGTTTAAAAAAAAAATCAGCAGGTTTGGAAAAGTCTTTGCAGAATGGATGGGGCCTAAACTGAGCTTTGTAGGAAAATAGACTCTCAAAGGCAGAGATGAGAAAGGAGAACAATTCAGGTAACAAGGTGTGCCACTGATGCAATTTCCTCATGTGGAAAAAGTTGGAAAACCTGCCTCTGGGAGAGTCCTGATGATCTATAATGATAGTGTCTTAGAGAGATTTTGGAACTATCATTAGTTTGGGTCTTTCACCATGTGTGTGGGAAGATGGGGGGGTCAATCAGTCAGTTAACAAGGACTTGTTAAGCACCTACTATGTGCTAGGGCACTGCTCTAGAGATGAAAGAGAGGCAAAAGATGGTCCCTACCCCAAAGGGGGCTCACAGACTAAGAGGTTATATCCAAAAGGCTCTACTCTTGGGTTTGATCCTCTCTTCAGCCCAACTCCCCAAAGTGTAAGAAGGCCTCTGGAGAGGCAGCTAGGTATCTCTGTGACTGGAGAGCCAGGCCTGGAGGTGGCAGGCCTGGGTTCAAATTTGGCCTCAGATACTTCTTAGCTGTGTGACCTTGGGCAAGTCACTTAACTCTGTTTGCCTAGCCTTTACCACTCTTCTGATTTGGAACCAAAACTCTACCAATTCTAAAACAGAAGGTAAGGGGTTTAATAAAAAAAATTTTTAATGAATTGATGCTAAGAGGGATTTTTAGAAAACAACAAAAGATTAATTGGTTAAATGGCACAAGTTTTAGTTATTGGTGGCTAAAAGTATGGAAGACACACCAAGAATGGGTGCTCAAGTTGAGGACAGTATTAGTAGTAGTCTCTCGGTGACCGAGAATGACTATTGTCTTTGTGCGTTATCATCTATTGATGTACCCTCATGTGGCTTTGAAGTCCAAAGACTGAGGCACAGAGTTTGTGGCACATGGGGCATGGGGCGCCAGTTGTTACGGGAGGTGCGGTTGTGGCCTGGTGTCGGCGTTCACGTGCAGTGGCAAGATGTCGACATCGTTCATCTTCCAAAGGTGGTGGCAGCATGGTGAATGTGGGTTCACCAGCTGCTTCTGACAGAGGCAGCAAGTTCTAGTTGCTTTGGTGTAATGCCAGCCCACTTCAAGTTGACTTTAGCTGATCCCTTGAATCTTTTCTTTGGTCGGCCTTGTTTCCTGAGTCCAGCTGACAGTTCACCGTAGAATACTCTGTCTTGGTATTCGCTGTGGGTCCATGCGAATGACGTGTCCCAGACCATTGTAGCTGGGTTTTGAGGACCATGACTTTGATGCTGGTGGAGTTTGGCTCTGTCGAGGACTTCCTGGTTGGTGATTCGGTCCTGCCATCGGATCCTCATGATTGACCAGAGGGAGCGTTGGTGGAATTGCTCCAGCTGTTTCATGTGCTTCCGGTACAGTGTCCATGCCTCACAACCGTACAGGAGCGAGCTGAGGACCACTGCATTGTACACTTTGAGCTTCGTCGCAGTGCTTACACCTCTGTGTTGGAGGACTTTGGAGCGCAGCCTCCTAAGTGCCTGGCAGGCCTTTTGGATCCTGGCATTTAATCTCGTGGTCTAGGGACCCGTCATTGGTGATGGTGCTGCCCAGGTACTTGAAGGTATTGTCGTTAGAAAGCTGCATGTCATCGATTGTAATGCATAGCTGGTTAGTTGGCCTTCCTGGTGCAGGTTGGAACAGCACCTCTGTTTTGCTGAGGCTGATAATCAGGCCAAACAGTTTTGTTGCAGTGGAGAACCTGTCCATAAATGGTTTGAAGATGATTTTCTTGGTGGGCCATGAGAGCACAGTCATCTGCGAAGAGAGCTTCCATGATGAGTCTCTCTGTTGTCTTTGTTTTTGCAGTCAGTCGGCAAAGGTCGAATAGTGAGCCATCCAGTTGGCATTTGATATAGACGCCCAGGTCTAGATCCATCATAGCATGTCGTAATACTTGGGTGAAAAATAGGTTGAATAGTACCAGAGCAAGGACACAGCCTTGTTTCACACCATTGGAGATGTTGAAGCAATCAGAAGTCTCTCTACCAGATAGGACTTCCCCTGTCATGTCGACATGAAAGAGCTGGATCAGTTTGACGAATTTTGCTGGGCAGCCGAGCTTGCTAAGGATCACCCACAATGCATCCCTGTTCACTGTGTGGAACACCTTCGTCAGGTCTATGAAGACAATGTAGAGACTCAGGTCCTGCTCAAGGCATTTTTTCCTGCATTTGCCTCACCGTGAAGACCATGTCGATGGTGCTGTGATCTGGTTGGAAGCCACATTGTGATTTAGACAGGTTCTGCTCTGAAACAGATGACAGGAGTCTGTTGAGTATAACACGGGCGAGGATCTTTCCAGCAGTGGAGAGTAGTGAGATGCCTCTGTAGTTGTCACAGGCTGCTTGTGCACCTTTGTTCTTGTACAGGGCTACGATGGAGGCATCTCTGAGTTCTGGGGGCATGTCTTCCTCTTCCCATATGCTGGTCAGCACTATGTGGAATGCCTGGAGCGCCTTTCCACTTAAGGCCTTGGACACCTCGGTTGGGATCCCGTCTTTACCGGGTGCCTTGCCTGCACTCATTTGTTTAATGGCTTTTTGGACTTCCTCTATTGAAGGAGGGACGTCAAGTTGTTCAATGGTGAGGTTTTGGGGGATCTGGTCAAGGGAGCTTTGGTCTACTGAAGAGGGTCAGTTGAGAAGCTGACTGAAGTGTTCTTTCAACCTGTTGCTGATGCCTTTTTTATCTTTTATGAGAGTGTCACCGTCAGAGGATAGCAAGAGAGTGGTGGTGGTTTTTAGTGGCCCATAGACAGTCTTGAGGGCACTGAAAAATTGTTTGTAGTTTTTCGTGTCAGCAAAGCACTGGATTTCTTCTGCCTTTTTTTCCCACCATTGGTCTTGCATCTTCCTGATCTCATGCTGCTCCATGGCTTGGAGAGACTTGAATCTGTCCTTTTTAGGAGCAGAGTTTGGGTTATTTTGCCACTCCATAAAGGCTTTGTTATTGTTGCTCAATAGGTCTTCAATAGCAATGTTGTTCTCGTCAAACCAGTCTTGGTGGTTGCGTTGTTTGGGGCCTAGGACTGCCTTTGATGTTTCCTTCACAGCATCTCTGAACTGGTTCCATTTCTTGGTTGAGCTTCCAGTGAGTGGTCCCTTGGCAGACAGCTTGTCGTCCAGGCAGGACTGGAATGTTTGCAAATAAGATGGATCTCTAAGACAACTCACGTTGTAAAATGCACGAACTGTCTGGGTGCATTTTGGATGGCGAGGTGCAATGCACATTTGAAGAGTCACTCTAACCAATCGGTGGTCTGTCCAGCATTCAGCTCCTCTCATGGCTCTGGTGATCTTTACATCCTGGATGTCTCGCCGGCGTACAATGATGTAGTCAATGAGATGCCACTGCTTTGATCATGGATGCATCCACGTTGTTTTATGTTTGTTCGCCATTCTGAACACAGTGTTCTTGATGGTGAGTTCGAACTCTGAGCATTTGCTGAGTAGCAGTAGGCCGTTGTTGTTCATTTTGCCCACGCCATGTTTGCCAAGCACTCCTTTCCATCTTTCATGGTCCTGGCCAATGCGGGCGTTAAAGTCTCCCAGTAGTATCAGATTGTCATTGGTGGGTACTGAGTGCAAGACGGTGCTCAGGTCAGAGTAGAACTGCTCGATGGTCTCCTCTGTGCTGGTCAGTGTTGGGGCATATGTGCTGATGATTGTGGCATATCGGTCTTTGCTGAGAGGTAAACAGATCTTCATGAGGCTCTCACAGATGCCCACAGGCAAGTCTGGCAGCTGTTTAAACAGGTTGGTCTTGATAGCCAGGCCAACACCGTGGATCCTGTCTTCATTTGTGGCTCTACCTTTCCAGAAGAAGGTGTATCCAGTGGTGGGTTCGCTGAGTGATCTCTCTTCTGGTAAGTGTGTTTTGCTTAGGGCTGTGATGTCGATGTTATATCGTGCCAGTTCTTTGCCGATTAGAACTGTTCTTCTCTCAGGTCTTGGGGTATTCTCTCTATCAAGTAATGTTCTGATGTTCCATGCTCCTAGTAGGAGTTTCTTTGTGTTTTTTGTTTTTACTGAGGACAATAAAAGCAGAGATACCCCAACTCCTCGATTCGCCACTAGAACCTTGAGGTAGAGATGTAGCACCATGGCTCTGGGGTGCAAGGCCAGGTATGAGGTACAAGTTATTCAATTACAACAGACACAAGACATGAGGACCAAGGTGACATCCAATGACGTGTTAAGATTTACACACCTTATTTCAGCCTGCTGCCCATCTCCTTTGTTTTCTCTGCCAGTATCAAGTATCATCCATGAATGCCCAAATGCAGATTGGGCTCTCTCTTGAAGAAAGTGGTGAAAGGACTGAAGGAATGCACGTCTATCAGTGAGAACAAAATGTTCCATGAAAGAAATGACTCAAAGGAATAACAAAGCAGGAGAAATGATGTGAAGGCACAGAGGAAAATTCTCACCTGTGCAGATCTAACCCTGTCACCCCTCTATTCCCAATAAATTGCCCTAGCTCCCAATTATCTCTTTTTTTCCTTCATTTTATTTGAAGATATTTTATTTTCCCAATTACACAAAATAAAAATTTTCAACATACATTTTCTGAAATTATAAGATCCAAATTGTTTCCCTCCTTCCCCTCCTGGAGATGGTAAGAAATTTGGTCTGGCTTAAAGCTCTCTATTATCTTTAAGAGAAAACATCTGGCATTTAAAGAGCTTCCCAACTTGACTTCTCCTTACCTTCCCAGGCTACTTACACTCTGCTCTCTGCTACAAACTACCATCCAGCTATGCTATTTCTACTATTTGGTTTTGCATTGACTGTCTCCCATACCTGAATGTTCTCTGTCCTCACTTCTTCCTCCAGGCTTCTCCGGCTTCCTTCAAGATTTTCCACTTTTCCCATCCCTTCCAAGATTTCCCATCAAATCCCACTTTTGCAGGAGTCCTTTTTCAGTCTCCCTCCTCCTCTACCAGCCCCCCAGGGCCTCTTCTGGGGGGGGTTATCTTCCATTCCCATGATGTAACTTTGGGTGTGCATTATCATTTGTATGCTGCCTCCTCCATTAGAATGGGAGCTCCAAAGCAGCTGGGTGGCTCAGCAGATAGAGAGCCAGACCTGGAGTCAGGAGGACCTGGGTTCCAATATGACCTCAGGTTCTCCCTAGCTGGGTGGTCCTGGGCAAGTCACTTAACCCCAATTGCCCAGACTTCTTTGTAGATTGACTCACATCATGGAGGGAAGCTTGGCATGTTATAAAAGGAACCAGTCGTTGAAACAGGAAGATCTTGGTTCAAATCCTACCTCTGAAAGGCAGCATAATATGGTACCATGGTGTTAAAATTTAATTAGAAAGGAGGTCACACCACCCACACTATACATAAGGATCCCTGCCAAATGTATATTGATTTAGAAAAACACATTAACAGTATCTAGGTCCCATTGTTCAACATTTCAATCTAGTTCTGGCTGTGTTCCAGAGTGGAAATGTAGTTGGGCTGGATGCCTCTGCTCCAAGGAACTTTCAAAGACTATAATTGTTGAAGATGTGCCTGCACTGACAGGAGGAGTTTCTTCAATTGGGAGTTCTCTGTACCAATGAATTACAAACTTAGTCTCTATCGTATCAGGAGCCCAGAGGATGAAAGAATGTAACATGGAGGGGCAAGGGAGAAAGACAGATCACTTGCATGAAGATATGAGGTTCTTCCCCAGGAAAAGGAGAACTGAAGCATCTTTGATGATCAAGGATGGTAGGGAAGTATTAGCACTGTAGCAGTCCACCCTTAGCTATGGGCAAGGGGAACAGTTGGTATGTACAGATTGCCTTAGAAGAGAGCATGCTCAGTCTTGAGCATGCTCAGTATTGCACATGGCTGGGAAAGCCTCTGACCCTTGACCCCAGCTTCCCCCAGGTTAGGCTGGAACACAGGTTTCTTTGTGCTCACCTGGTTAAGAGAAACCACACCCATACCTTGTCATTAACCAATGAGAATCATCCCTATGTACTGTGTATATTTGCATATCAAAGACTATATTTAGCCCAGCAAGCTCCGCCTCCCTCCCTTTCTCTCTTTCAGGCTAGCTGATGGCTGTCCTGGCAGGAGCTTGGCCTCTGGCCAAGCTCCATCTTTAAATCTTCTCTATCTCTCTTTCATCTCTCCGACCTGTGTGGTATTAAATGTGGATCTCTGGACTGGTAAAAGCCTTCGAAAGGGTCCTTTGATCAGAGCTTAGCTGTGGCTCATGGAAAATTAATAAAGACTCATTCCTGCCACCTCATATCTCTAATTTGACTCCGTCATCCCCCTCGTGGTATCTAAAACTTCTATCCTGTCTCTATCTTCCTACCTTAAAGCTTCTCTCCCCTCTGAGGAAGCTTTAAGCACCATCAGGGGAAATGCCACTTCGTCATGGTCAAAGGAAGCAGGAGAAAGCAGTGAAGATAAGGGTTTTTTCTTAGAAAAAAGAACAGACAAGAAAACATAGAAAGGGCAGCTAACATAGTAGGGGTGGATAGAGTACCAAATCCAGAGACAGGAGATCCTGGGTTTAAATCTGGCTTCAAACAGTCGTGTGACCCTGGGCAAATCCCTTCACCCCAGTTGCCCAGCCCTTATTGCTCTTCTGCTTTAGAATCAATACCTAGTTATGGTAAGTGATGCCCTGTCCAAGGGTGGTGCAGAGATAGCGATGTATTTGCCAACATGCTCTAAACAACAGAAGTCTACACTACTGTCTTCCTAGGGAATCTATCTAGGACATGCCATCAAACAGGAAACCTGTCAAACTTGATGATCTAATTACCTACTTCTGGGGATTCTTATAAAGCTAGAAAGGGGGGAAAAGCATTTGAGACTAAAGAACTTAAGGGAAAGGTAGCATTTTGCTAATTGGAAGTAGAGGATTCAGAAGAAAAAGTAGATTTGGGAAGTAAACAACTGGGTAAAAGGGTAGGTAGTCAAGGTAGTCATAATATGGCTCAAAGTATAGAATTAATAGATCTTGGGCCAGTGGTGGAGTATACCTAAAAAGAGACAGTAAAAACATATTTGGGGGCAACTAGGTGGCACAAATAGTCTTGGAGTCTGGAGGACCTGGGTTTAAATATGACTTCAGACACTTCCTAGCTGTATGACTCTGGGCAAGTCACATAATCCCAGTTGCCTAGCTCTTACTGCTCTTCTGTTTTTGAATCAATATGCAGTATTGATTCCAAAATGGAAGACAAGTTTAAAAAAAAAACACAAAAATAACAAGCAAACACATATTTTGAGTCAGCAAGGTAGCACAGTGGAAGAACACCAGGCCTGGAGTTAGGAGGACCTGGGTTCAAATATAACTTCAGACACCTCCTAGATTTGTGACCCTGGGCAAGTCACTTAACCCCAATTGCCTGGCCATTACTGTTCTGCTTTAAATCAATACATTCCAAGATAGAAGGTAAGGATTTAAAAAAACAACAACACACATTTGCTTGGGTCTCGTTAACTTAATCAAAAATACTTTAAACAAAAGCAGGGAGTGGGGACAAGCAAGAGAACCAAAAGTTGTCTATATATATCTGCCAAAGCAAGTATCAAATTAGCAGAAGAAACGATCAGTGATTCATGGGAAATAAGACAACCAACAAAAGAATCATAGATTTAGACCTCAAAGAGACCTTTGATGTCATTTAATTCAACCCCTTATTTTATTTTTTATTTATTTGTAAATTTATTTTTATATTATTATTTTTATATATAATTTTTATTTATTTATTTAGAAATTTTGACAAAACAAATTTTATTGATATCTTTTTTCTATCATCTTCCTGTCGCCTTCCCCTGAGCCCCTTCCAGAGAGTCATACCTCATAAAAACTACCATTTTTGACACAGATCATTATAATCACATAATTAAACAGATCATTGTAATTACATAAATTTGAAAAGATTTTATACAAACAAAATGCCTCTAAGACGAAGGAAGCAGTTGACTGGGGAAATATTTTTATCAAATATGTTTGATAAGGATTTGAAATCTAAAATACATAGACAACCAAAAGAGAAACCAAAAGCTATTCCCTAAGGAAAAAGTAATTAAAGCATATAAACAAACAGTTCTCAAAAGAATTGCAAATTATTGATAATCACATGAAAGAATATTCCAAATCACTAACAATAAGAGAAACATAAATCAAAACAATCCTCAGTAAAGTAGCAATGACCAAAGCCTAAAAGTCTGTGTTAGACAAATTATGGAGAGACATATGCTTTCATTTAGTGGACCTATAAATTGATGCACTCATCCATTGGTATATAGCAGTGATGGAATGCCATGCTTGCCTCCCCACCAATTGCCAAGTGTGCCCCACCCCACACAGGGGAAGGAGAAAATTATCCTGTTGGGTTGCTTGAGGGAGGGGTGGGTGAAGTGAGGAATGTCCTCAGCGAGTGTAGAGAGGAGGAGGGGAGTGGCCCAAGTACTCCATTCCTTTGTGTACTCCCATTGGGCTGCTGGACAGAGGGATGCATGACATGAAAAAATGTCAGCAGGCTTGGTGGAAAGGGGAAAGGGAATAGCTCTGCTGAAGTTCCTCTGCCTTTCCAGTAACAAATCTGGGGGGCAGGGTGACCATATGCCCACAGAGAGTGCTCTATGTGCTGTCTTTGGCACCTGTGCCATAGGTTCACCATCACTGGTATAAAGCAAGTTTTAGTTATTCAAATAAAGTAACTTAAATGTCCATATCTTTTGACTCAGAGATTCCATTGCTAGATACATACCCCAAGGAGAAGGTCATTGACCCCCCCCCTCCCAAAAAAAGAATGACTCCTTATAATTTATAGCAGTGGAGTTTTTTGGTAGCAAAGAACTGGAAACAAAATGTGTGTGCCAATTGGAGAATAGCTAAGCAAAATGTGGTAGATGAATATAATGAAGCAGTATCATGCTGTAAGAATGAAAAGCATGATAAATATAGAGAAACATGGAAAGACTTACTTGAATTTATAAAAAACGAAATAAGCAGGGCCAGGAAAACAATATACATAATGAGTACAAAAATGGAAATGGAAAGAATGATAACCACAAAAAATAAAAACTGAATGTTGAGAAATTATCATTTGGCCCCAAAGAAGAGATATGAGAAGATTTCTCCTGCTTCTTTGTATCAGATGTTTTCAATGTCTTCAATGGTTTTTCCTTTTAAAATCTTTTTTTAAGCAATTTGTTATGGTGAAAGACTCTCTAGGAGGAGTTGGAGGAGAGATGTATAGGGAAATCTAGGTTCTGTTAAAACAGATGTTGACAATAAAACATTTTAAATTTTAAAAAACCTTTAAAGGGGAAGAAAGAAGGTTTGTCCCCAAGACAAACCAACATCTCTAAAAAGTCTGGCAACATTCTCATGGTCCCCCAACTTCTACAAAGAAATGAGAAGAGATATCTTCTCATATCTCCTCTTTAGGGCCAAACTAGGTCTAGATGCCTTCATTTTAAGGATGAGAAAACGGATGTGCAGAGAAGTTAATTCACACAGGGGATAGTTGGAAAAGCCAAGAGTTGGACCTAGAACTTTTCCAATTCTACCATTCCTGCCACTTTACCCTACTGCTTCAATGTCTATACACATTGAATAACTTGCTTGAGCAACAAGCTTGCTTCATCAGGCAAAATATGATACAAAGCAATGAGACTTAGCTACTAATAGAGCTGCCTCTTAAGATAGGAACTTGGAGTAGGTAACTAGAAAAAAATGATCTTCTCTCTTTGACCTCCCTTTGTTCTACTATGAAATCATTTTCCTGCTAAACTGGAGGGAGATCTTGGAAATGTCTAACTAAATTAGATAGTTGTATTTATCAAACGGATTTGAAAACCATCTACATAATGAGATGAAAAAGATTTCATCTTAGGTCAACAAGGAGGACAGAGAGCCAGGTCTGAAGAGGGGAGGTCCTGGGTTCAAATCTGACCTCAGATACTTCCTTGCTGTGTAACCCTGGGCAAGTCACTTCACCCCAGTTGCTGTATTGAGTTCAAGACAAAAGGTAAGAATTATTTTTTAAATTAGCTTGAGATTGATGCACCTTGGCTCCTGCCTGGGTATATTGGCTCTGACTAACAGGCTGTCTGCCTTTCTTTATCAGAGAGAAGATACCCATTTTACTTTGTAGACAAGAGCTAAGAAGACCATTAAATAATCCTGACAGATGAGCCCAAAATTTGGCTGCAGGTAACAATACCCAACAAAGACTCTGAGGCTACCAAAGGCAGAGAGAGAACCTACACCAAGTGGAGATTGAAACCAGTAATAATTCTGCTATGTTGGAGGCATGGATTGCCCCTCCATGTGTGTGTCCTCTGCATCCCACACTCCCTGCTGACACTAAGCATATTTGTGGGATGGTGAGTCCTAGGTTTATGGGGGGGGGGGGTAATTGTGATTTTTTAAATATTATGTTATTACATTAATTAGTTACCCTGCTTTAAACTATTTGTTCCTTCTGGTGGACTAGATAAAAATTCAGCATATCAATAGAGCTTTTGAGTTATGACTTGGAATGAAAACAGACCCACCAAGTACACTGACACTGGGTTAGCTATTCTAAGGATCCTACATTGGGGCTGGGAAGAGTGCTATATGTGCTACATGGACATGGACAAAGTATAAATTATAAACAGAGTGAACTAGAGATTGTAGCACAAAGAAGGCATCTCATATGTATCACTGAGACTTGGCGGGATGGAATATGGCAATGGAAGGGCACATATTTGAAAAGAACAAGAAAGGCAAGAGGTGGGAGGGAATAGTACTGGGTATTAAGAAAATATAATTGAGGCATCTAGGTAGTATAGTGCCAAGTCTGAAGTTGGGTGGATCTGGGTTCAAATCTGGCCTCAGATACTTCCTAGATGTGTAACACTGGATAAGTCACTTAACCCCGTTTGCCTAGCCCTTACTGCTCTTCTGGCAGAAAATCAGTACTTAATGTGGATTTTGGGATGAAAAGTAAGGATATATATATATGCTATATATATATATATATTCATGTGTGTTTTACATGACCACATGTATAATGTATTAACATATTCTCAATAGGTAGGGAAGGAGATGGAAGGAGGAAAGAATTTAGAATTGAACATTTAAAAATTGTTAAAAATAAACAAATAAACTTTATGAAAAAGAAAGAAAAGAAAATATATTCTTGTGATGAAATCCTGGAATCCAAAGAGAGAGAGACAGTAGAGAGAGTTTGGATAAGGATTAATGAATAAACAAACCAAAATGATTATTATAGGGACATAATACAGATTATCTGATAGAAATTAATGATAATAATAGCTAGCATTTATATAGCTCTTTAAAATTCACAAGTACTCACTTAAAAATGTTTGTTGTGTTTAATGGAGGCCAAGGTCTCTTTGATGCCCAGTTAACACAAGACAGATTACTCATTTCTTCATGCCCCAGCCCAGACCTATACTCAGGCTGGAAGTATCTTCTTCCCTTATCCCAAACAGGATTCTCTAACCTTTTCTTCACCTCACATAACCAGCCATTATCTTTCTACTCTTCCTTGCTCAATGACCCCAATCCCCCCCCACCCTTTCAGGATTTTAAAATATATTTTATAGGGGGCAGATGGGTAGCTCAGTGGATTGAGAGTCAAGCCTAGAGATGGGAGGTCCTGGGTTCAAATGTGGCCTCAGACATTTCCCAGCTGTGTGACCCTGGGCAAGTCACTTGACCCCCATTGCCCAGCCCTTACCACTCTTCTGCCTTGGAACCAATACACGGTATTGACTCCAAGACAGAAGGTAAGGGTTTTAAAATAAATAAATAAAATATATTTTATTGATCCCTTTTTTAAAACTCTGATGTCATCTTCTCCAAATTATTCTCAACCACAGAAACATCCTTAGTGACAAAGAAGTGTGTTTAATCAAAGCAAGCTGATCTACAGATCATGCCTGATAGTATATACTTCTTTCTGTACCATCCCTCTAATAAGAGGAGAGGGGTATGCTTCATTATCAGTCTGGAATTAAGATAGGTCAGCGCACTGATCAGAGTTTCCCTGTATCTTTTAATGTTTTTCTTTTCATATTTGTGGCCACTGTGTGTATGTTCCCTTGGTTGGGTTTATTTCACTCTGCATCAGTTCATGTAGGTCTTCATAAATTTTTCTGAATATTTCATATTCCTCCTATTCTTGTATCACCCTTATACATACATGTATATTTTACATTCATATGCCACCACTTGTTCAGCCATTCCCCAATCAATGAGCAAAGAACATAGTGCTTATAATAGTACTTTTTGTTCTTGGCAGCAAGAAATCAAAAGCAATGTGGATGATACTGAACAAATTATGCTACATAAATATATTGGAATATTATTGTGCTGTAAGAAATGAAAAATATGATGAATAGAGGGAAGCATAGAGTAAAAGGGCAAACAAGACCAAGAAAGAACTACAATTTAATTGGAAAGAACAGCAATGGCAACAAAACAATTGAAAGTGAAGGCTGTTAAATGATTAAATGTCCAAGCTTGTCCAAAAGAAGAGATATGAGACAATGCCTCCTCTTACTTCTTTGCATGAGTTTGGGTGTGTGTGTCATGGCATGCCATATATGTTGCATGTAATAATCACACTTTTGTGATATGATAACTATTTTGCTGAACTGTTTCTTTTCTTTATTACAAAGTTAAGGGAAAGGATACAGTAGAAAATGTAGGTGATGTAAAATTAAAAGAATTAAATTTCTTTAAAAAAATAAATATTATGCCATGTGATTTTCACGGCATATTTCTCCTCTCTTTCTCAACCAAATTCCTTGAAAAAGCTGTCTACTCTCATTGGCTCCACTTCCTCTCCTCATATTCTCTACTAAATCCTCTGCAATCTGGCTTTTGACCTCATCACTCAAGTGCAGCTGTTCTCTACAAAGTCCACAACTGTCTTATATAACAGGAGACATCTGGACTTGGCCATACGAATTGGTACTCTTTTGTGGGATATGTGTCTGTTTTTCTTGCATGGGGGCTTCAGACAAAGATGATTGAAACTGAGCCAGCAGGAACTTTCTCTCTGTCTGTCTGTCTCTGTCTCCTCTTTGTCTCTTGTCTCTGTCTCCCTCTCTCCCCTCTCTCTCTGTCTCTCCTTCTCTTTCTCTATCTCTGTCTCTATCTCTCTTTTTCCCTCCCTCCCTTCCTCTGTTTCTCTGTCTGTCTATCTCTGTCTCTGTGTCTCTGTCTCTCTCTGTCTCTCTTTCTCTCTCTCCCTGTGTGTGTGTGTGTGTGTGTGTGTGTGTGTGTCCCTCTGCCTCTGTCTCTCTCCATCTCTTCTAGTGAACAAAGGAGATTTATTTCCTCTACTGCCACTAGCTAGGGTGGCCACAAGCACATGGCAATGTGAACATATATTTGCCTGGGTGATTCTAAGCCTGTATCTTAAGTCCCCAGCTGCCTCTTTTTTGCTCTGTATTTCTTTCCCTAAGCCCAGGTCACCAAACAGAGATCTTGACAAATGGATGTCGCCAGTCTTGACAGTTCCTTCATGAGTTTGAGACCTCCTGGGTTCTTGAGTCAGTGCCTGCTACCCAGTGGGAGATGCTGCCTGTGACTCAAACACTTCTCAGAGGAGAGACTGACCCCTAACAGGATCATCCTGAACTTGAAGACCCTAAAAGGATATGCCTGACTGGCCAGAAAATCTGGACATCTAAGCTCTTTGGATAGTAAAGTGAACATAAAATATATATTCCATACCCCTACAAAGTTATCCTTTCTTCCCAAATTTGTATAATACATATAGTTATGAGTCTTCTATGTTTTAAGCATTCATTTTATAGTGAAAAAATAGCTGCCCTATATCTGATATCTATCATGTTCATTCAATACTTTTTTTTCCAGAAGGAATCCTGTGAGTCTCCTTTAGGGGAGATATTAGGAATAAGCTATGTGTAGACTTTATTGCAAATGTGTAGACTATTATGGCAATTCTGAGGGACTTATGATGAAGAATGCTATCCACCTCCAGAGAAAGACTTGGAGTAGGAATGCAGATGAAAACATATGATTTATCACTTGTTTATTTGGCTATATGATTTGGGGTTTTAGTTTTATAAGATTATTCATTTACAAAAATGAATAATATGGAAATATGTCTTGCATTATGACACAACTTGTTAGCTCTGGGAGGGGGAGGGAAGAAAAGAGGGAGACAATTTAGGACATATGTAAGTTTGGAAAACTTCTCTGGAAATTTGTTATTAAAAAAATTTTTTTTAATCTTCCTGGAACTTTTGGTGGGAGTATAGCATAACAATACAGATAGAAAGAGAATGGTTGTGTTTTTTTGGTCTCAAACCACCCAAAAACTCAGACTCCACCACCACTATTCCCATGAACCTTGGACCACGTGTAATACTTAATTGCCAGATCTAATGACCTTTTCTCAGTACTCATCTTTTTAACCACTTCTGTAGCATTTGAGACTATTAACACCCCTCCCCTCCCTGGAATTTTATGATACTACTCTCTCTTGGTTCTATTAACTGTCTGATCACTATTTCTCATCTCTTTAGTTGAATCATATCCCATTTCATTCCATTTAACTGTGGGTGTGAGCCAGTTTTGTCATGGGTCCTCTTCTCTATTCTCTCCATGATTTCTTTTCTTTCCTTTTTTTTTTAATCCTTACCTTCTATCTTGGAATAGATACTAGGTATGATTTTAAGGCAGAAGATCAGTAAGGACTAGGCATTTGTGGTTAAGTGACTTGCTCAGGGTCACGGAAATATCTAAGGCCAGATTTGAACCATGTCCTCCAGACTCCAGATCTGGTACTCTATCCACTGTGCCAACTAGCTGCCTCTCTTTATCATTTCTTACTTAGTGACTTTATCAGCTATGACAGATTAAATGTAGATGATTCCAAGATTTATAGTATATCCAGCACAAATCTTTCCCCTGCACTCCAGACCTACAATATTAATTGCCCACTGGACATTTCAAAATGGATGTTGTAAAGCCATCTCAATATCCACATGTCTATAAAAGAACTCATTTTCTTTCCCCCTAAACCCATCTCTCTCTCTCTCTCTCTCTCTCTCTCTCTCTCTCTCTCTCTCTCTCTCTCTCTCTCTCTCTCTCTCTCTCTCTCTCTCTCTCTCTCTCTCTCTTTTTCTCTCTGAAATGCCATGGTGCTCAATATAGAATGTGATTTTATTTTATTTTTTTAATTTTTCCAGATTAAGCCTATCTCTTCTGAACTTCCCCTAGTTTTGTTTTCAGCACCACTATCCTAATCACCCAGATTTACAGCCTTGGTGTCATCCTTGTCCCCTCATTTTCATCTTTCATTCCACGTCTCAAGAACACACAAAATCTTGTCATTTTTACCACCATAACATGTCTTACATATGTCCCCTTCTCTCTATTCTCACAGCCGCTGTCCAGATTGTATATCTGGCACAATGAATCACTCAGAGCTCCAGTCCTTTTTGCTAAAAATATATTTAAATACATTCAGGTGAATACAATTCCCATGGCAGTTAAAAAAAAAAACAACCTTTCCAGAAGATAAAAACAGATAAAAGCCCCAAATCCATAATCCTTCCATTTATACTCCTCTTATCCAAAGTACCCACAATGGGGTCCCAGATCAATTAATCCATCTGGGACAAAGTTAACCCAAAGTTGCCCCAGCTTTGCAACAAAATTTCCTTGCTCAGTTGGAATGACATCAGATTGTGGTCAGAGAAAGGAATTTCAGAAATCATTAACATAGAGAACATTTGTGGGTAATACAAGATCAAGGGTATGATCATTTCTGTGATTAGCTGAGGGAGGATTGATTGAAGAGTAAGTCATTACTTATTCTTGTTTTGCACAGTTTCTGGCACATAATAAGTTCTTAATAAATGTTTGTTGACTGAATCACTAAGAAAAAAATTCCTTGCTCTCCTCAGCCCCTGAGCCCCTGATGGTGTTGTAGTACTGTGGGTCTAATTCATGCTTCCTACCAACCAGTATCCTGGCCCACAGTAGCCCTCTATTCAGTCTATAGCCAAACTGGCCTTCTTCCTATTTCTCATCTGTAATATTTTCGTTTCCTACCTTTGCACTGTCTGTTCCCCAAACCTGGAATTCACTCTCTCCTTACTTCTGTTTCTTGGAATTCTTGCTTGTCTTCAAGACTGAACTCAAATCCTCACAATGCAGGAGACCTTCCTCATCCTCCCAGCTGCTAGTGCCTCCCCTCCACTTCAGAATATCCTGGAATTTATTTTACATCTATCTATCTATCATCTATCTATCTGTCTATCTATCTATCTATCTATCTATCATCTATCTATCTATCTATCTATCTATCTATCTATCTATCTATCTATCTATCGTCTGTCTGTCTGTCTCTCCATCTGTCTGTCTGCCTGTCTGTCTGCCTGTCTGCCTGTCTGTCTATCTATCTATCTATCTATCTATCTATCTATCTATCTATCTATCTATGTACATCTCTTTCATTAGAATGTAAGTTCCCTGGGGCAGCTAAGTGGCTCAGTGGATAGGCAGGTCTGGAGGCAGCAGGTTCTGGGTTCAAATTTGACCTCAGACACTCCCTAGCTGTGTGACTCTGGGCAAGTCATTTACTCCCAATTGCTTAGCCCTTACCTATCTTCTCCCTTGGAGTCAATATGATTCCAAAGTAAAGGTTTTAAAAAAAAAGAATGTAAGATTCTTGAGGGCAGGGATTGTTTTAGTTTGGGCTCTGTGGCCCCAGCACCAAGCATAGGTCTGGCACATAGTATCTATTTATATATATATTTAATCTAAATTTTTATTTTTCCCAATTACTTTTAACAACAATTTTAATATTAATTAGAAAATTTTGAGTCCCAAATTCTCTCCTCTCTTCCCTCCCTTTCTCCTTCACTGAGAAGGTAAGCAATCTGACACAGATTTTATGGCACATAAAATTTAATATTGATTGATTGACTGCCAGAGGACTTTTACCTCTATCTTAACCTCCTTGGAGTAAATGTCCAGCAGTGGTATCTCTGGGTGCAGTTCCAAATGGATAAGTAGAATAGTTGGACCAGTTCACAGCTACATTTATAATATGTTTGCCTATCAGACATCTTAAACTTAACATGTCCAAAATGAACTCATTTTCCCCTCCAAAGTCCCTTTTTGTAACTTTTACTGTCAATGGCAACACCATCATCCTGGTCACCCAGGCTCAAAACCTAGGTGTCATCCTCTATATCTAACCCATTGCCAAGTCTTTTCTATACTTGTTACACCTCTTGAATATGCCCCCTTCTAACCTCTGATGCTGGCTCTCATCACCTCCCCCCTGGACCATTGCTATAGTCTTCTGTTGGTCCCTCAGCCTCAGGTCTCTCTCCACTCTACTCTATCCTCCATTCATCTGTGAAATTGATCTTCCCATGTCACTCCTCTGTTCAGTCAACTCCAATGGATCCCTGTTTCCTCCAGGATCAAATGTAAAACCCTCTGTGACACTTTTTTTTGGGTAAATCCTTACCTTCTGTCTTAGAATCAATACTAAATATTAGTTAGAAGATTGAAGAGCAGTATGGGCTAGGCAGTTGGGGTTAAGTGACTTTCCCAAAGTCACATAGCTAGGAAGTGTTTGGGACCAGACTTGAACCCAGGACCTTCTCTCTCTAGGTCTGGTCCTCAATCCACTGAACCACCTAACTAGTGGTAGTCTCTCGGTGATCGAGAATGACTATTGTCTTTGTGCAGTTTCATCTACGATGTACCCTCATGTGGCTCTGGAGTCCAACGTCTGAGGCGCAAAGTTTGTGGCACATGGGGCGTGGGACGCCAGTTGTTACGGGAGGTGCAGTTGTGGCCTGGTGTCGGCGTTCACGCGCAGCGGCAAGACGTCGACGTCGTTCATCTTCAAAGGTGGTGGCGGCATGGTTAATGTGGGTTCGCCAGCTGCTTCTGTCAGAGGCAGCGAGTTCTAGTTGCTTTGGTATAATGCCAGCCCACCTCAAGTCTGACTTTAGCTGATCCTTGAATCTTTGGTCGGCCTTGTTTCCTGAGTCCAGCTGACAGTTCACCATAGAATACCTGTCTTGGTATTCACTGTGGGTCCATGCGAATGACGTGTCCAGACCATCATAGCTGGGTTTTGAGGACCATCACTTCGATGCTGGTGGAGTTGGCTCTGTCGAGGACTTCCTGGTTGGTGATTCGGTCCTGCCATCGGATCCTCATGATTGACCAGAGGGACCGTTGGTGGAATTGCTCCAGCTGTTTCATGTGCTTCCAGTACAGTGTCTATGTCTCACAACCGTACAGGCGCGAGCTGAGGACCACTGCGTTATACACTTTGAGCTTCGTCGCAGTGCTTACACCTCTGTGTTGGAGGACTTTGGAGGGCAGCGCCCGAGTGCCTGGCTGGCCTTTTGGATCCTGGCATTGATCTCGTGGTCTAGGAACCCGTCGTTGGCGCTGGTGCTGCCCAGGAACTTGAAGGTGTTGACGTTAGAACGCTGCGTGCCGTCGATTGTAATGCACGGCTGGTTAGTTGGCCTCCCTGGTGCGGGTTGGAACAGTACCTCTGTTTTGCTGAGGCTGATAGTCAGGCCAAACAGTTTTGTTGCGGTGGAGAACCTGTCCACAATGGTTTGAAGATGATTTTCTTGGTGGGCCATGAGAGCAAAGTCATCTGCAGAGAGAGCTTCCAGGATGAGTCTCTCTGTTGTCTTTGTTTTTGCAGTCAGGCGGCGAAGGTCAAATAGTGAGCCATCCAGTCGGTATTTGATGTAGACACCCAGGTCTAGATCTATCACAGCATGTCGTAATACCTAGGTGAAAAATAGGTTGAATAGTACCGGAGCGAGGACACAGCCTTGTTTCATGCCATTGGAGATGTTGAAGCAATCAGAAGTCTCTCCACCAGATAGGACTTCCCCTGTCATGTCGACATAAAAGAGCTGGATCAGTTTGACGAATTTTGCTGGGCAACTGAGCTTGCTGAGTATCACTCACAATGTGTCCCTGTTCACTGTGTCAAACACCTTTGTCAGGTCTATGAAGACAATGTAGAGACTCGGGTTCTGCTCAAGGCATTTTTCCTGCATTTGCCTCACCGTGAAGACCATGTCGATGGTGCTGTGATCTGGTCGGAAGCCACATTGTGATTCAGGCAGGTTCTGCTCTGAAACAGATGTCAGGAGTCTGTTGAGTATAACACGGGCGAGGATCTTTCCAGCAGTGGAGAGTAGCGAGATGCCTCTAGTTGTCACAGGCTGCTCGTGAGCCTTTGTTCTTGTATAGGGTTATGATGGAGGCATCTCTGAGTTCTGGGGGCATGTCTTCCTCTTCCCATATGCTGGTCAGCACTATGTGGAATGCCTGGAGCGCCTTTCCATTTAAGGCCTTGTATACCTCGGTTGGGATCCCGTCTTTACCGGGTGCCTTGCCTGCACTCATTTGTTTAATGGCTTTTTGGACTTCCTCTATTGAAGGAGGGACATCAAGTTGTTCAATGGTGAGGTTTTGGGGATCTGGTCAAGGGAGCTTTGGTCTACTGAAGAGGGTCAGTTGAGAAGCTGACTGAAGTGTTCTTTCCACCTGTTGCTGATGCCTTTTTTATCTTTTATGAGAGTGTCACCATCAGAGGATAGCAAGAGAGTGGTGGTGGTTTTTAATGGCCCATAGACAGTCTTGAGGGCACTGAAAAATTGTTTGTAGTTTTTCGTGTCAGCAAACTGCTGGATTTCTTCTGCCTTTTTTTCCCACCATCGGTCTTGCATCTTCCTGATCTCACGCTGCGCCGTGGCTTGGAGAGACTTGAATCTGTCCTTTTTAGGAGCAGAGTTTGGGTTATTTTGCCACTCCATAAAGGCTTTGTTCTTCTTGCTCAATAGGTCTTCAATAGCAGTGTTGTTCTTGTGGAACCAGTCTTGGTGGTTGCATTGTTTTGGGCCTAGGACTGCCTTTGATGTTTCCTTCACAGCATCTCTGAACTGGTTCCATTTCTTGGTTGAGCTTCCAGTGAGTGGTCCCTTGGCAGACAGCTTGTCGTCCAGGCAGGACTGGAATGTTTGCAAATAAGATGGATCTCTAAGACAACTCACGTTGTAAAATGCACGAACTGTCTGGGCGCATTTTGGATGGCGAGGTGCAATGCACATTTGAAGTCACTCTAATCAACTGGTGGTCTGTCCAGCATTCAGCTCCTCTCATGGCTCTGGTGATCTGTACATCCTGGATGTCTCACCGGCTTACAATGATGTAGTCAATGAGATGCCACTGCTTTGATCATGGATGCATCCATGTTGTTTTATATTTGTTCGCCATTCTGAACACAGTGTTCGTGATGGTGAGTTAGAACTCTGAGCATTTGCTGAGTAGCAGTAGGCCGTTGTTGTTCATTTTGCCCATGCCGTGTTTGCCGAGCACTCCTTTCCATCTTTCATGGTCCTGGCCAATGCGGGCGTTAAAGTCTCCCAGTAGTATCAACTTGTCATTGGTGGGCACTAATTGCAAGACGGTGCTCAGGTCAGAGTAGAACTGCTCAATGGTCTCCTCTGTGCTGGTCAGTGTTGGGGCATATGCGCTGATGATTGTGGCATACCCGTCAGATCTTCATGAGGCTCTCACAGATGCCCACAGGCAAGTCTGGCAGCTGTTTGAGCAAATTGGTCTTGATAGCCAGGCTAACACCGTGGATTCTGTCTTCATTTGAGGCTCTACCTTTCCAGAAGAAGGTGTATCCAGTGGTGGGTTCGCTGAGTGATCCCTCTTCTGGTAAGCGTTTTTCACTTAATGCTGCGATGTCGATGTTATATCATGCCAGTTCTTTGCCGATTAGAGCTGTTCTTCTCTCAGGTCTTGGGGTATTCTCTCTATCAAGTAATGTTCTGATGTTCCATGCTCCTAGTAGGAGTTTCTTTGTATTTTGTTTCTTTTGATTTCGACCGCTTAAAGGGATGACCCGCCAGCCGTGGTGTGCTGACCGGGTGTTTGTAGGGCAGGCAATGTTTGGGACACCTTTTCTAGTCCCCTCCCTTGATTAGGGTGAGCAGTGCTGTCCTAGAGAGGGCTGCTCAGTCGCCCAGGATGCTGCCGAACGTCCCTGCTGCCACTGGTCCGTGGGCCGCCTACATGCAGGATTGTGACTACAAATGCCAGTGGTCACCTCCACCTGTTGCATCGTCACTCCCCCATCGCCACAGGTCTTGAAGACGGTGGACGGGATTAGGATAGATGAGTGTGCACAAAGATACTTGTGCGTGAAAGAGATTTAAGTGGAAAAGTCGATGCACAGAGACAGTCCCACTCTCTCGGCGTTGGAAGCCTGGGTCCAGTGGCACGAAAAATTGTTACGTCTGGAGACTTCCTCAGCTGCATTGGATGGCCCTGTTGTCTTTTGTGCTCCACAGTGCTTTGCTGTGTTGCCATCTCAGCTGTTGAACCTTCTTATTGGTTTCTTCCTTCTGTTAGGCCAAAGCAGTCTTCACATGCTGGGTGAGCAAAGCCCTGGTTCACCAGGGGTTGATGACCCAATGGCTACCCTCACAAGGTTTAGCCGGCCTGTCGAAGCTGTTGCCCGGGGTGTGGCCGCTGCCGCATGCTAGCAGCTTCTGGGAGCCACAAGTGAGAGCTGGGTGTCAGGTGGGAGTCAGAGGCTGGAGAGCTGCCCTAGGAGGGCATGACAAGCCCTCCATACCAGAGATACTACCCCTCCCTGAGCATCCCAAACACCCCAGGATTATATACATATATTATCACTCAAAACATATTTCTATATTATTCATTTTGTAATGAATAACACTAATCTTTTAGAATCAAAATCCCAAATAATATATACATATAAACATGTATATATATATCATATAAACATATAGATAAGTAATAAATCATATATTTTTATCTGCATTTCTACTCTTAACAGTTCTTTCCCTGGAGGTAGATAGCATTCTTTGTCATAAGTCCTTCAGAACTGTCCTGGACCATAGTAGTATTGCTGTTAGTAGCCAAGTCTATCACAGATGATCATCCCATAATATTGCTGTTATTGTGTTCAATGTTCTCCTGTTTCTGCTCATTTCACTCTGCATCAGTCTATGTAGCTCTTTCCAGATCTTTCTGAAATCATCCTGTTCATCATTTCTTACAGTATTCCATCACCATCATATACCACAGTTCATCCATTCCCCAATTGAGGGACATCCCTTTAGTTTCAGATTCTTTGCCATCACAAAAGGAGCAGCTACAAATATTTTTGTACAAATAGGTCCTTTCCCATTTCCCCCCCCTCCAGGTGAATTCCTCTTCCACTCTCTTGCCCTAGAATGGAGACACAGTGTTCCCTAAAAACAAACAAAAAATAAACCTAACGACATTGATGGGAGATATCCACATGAGTAGAATTGAGGACCTCACTGAAGAATGATGTTGACATTTCTCTCCTTGCCTGGCTCACCCTTTGATCTGCCTATGTTGTCACTTCTCAGTTTCTGAAGTTGCAGCTCAGAAC